>NC_138769.1:164142252-164572252 GCF_965119305.1 Pelophylax lessonae
TAACATATATATTGTGAACCAACATAAATTGAAGTGACCTTAAACCTCTGTGCATCAAGCAAACCTTTTTTATTTGGTGTTTGTTTTTCTGCAGGGTGAAGAGCCTCCCAGCCTGGAATACATACAAGCGAAGGATCTGTTCCCACCCAGGGAACTGGTGAAGGAGGAGGATAAGTTGCAGGTACAGCTCTGATATTTCTGGAATGTGAAGTATTGGGTTCAACTGTTAGTGTATACAGTCTGGGAGAATGGAATGGCATAGCCTGATTATCTTGATTATTTAGTATCTAGTTTGGTTTATCCATCAGCCACTGGTTGACACATCATTTCTAGTGGTCATCACAACACACTAAATACTAAAGTACTGCTCACAAAAAGGAGCGCCAGTTATACACCGTAGTTTACTTATCATCGCGGCTGATTGTTCCTGATATCTGGCAGGGAATAGGTTTTTGGTTCATCGGTCCATGCCAAGATGTTCCCCACATGCATCAATCATTTTCAAATCTGCCTTCAAAGCTTGAGTTTGACTAGAGATGAAAGAAGCAAAGAATGCGGAAGTAACGCACTCCATGTTGGGCGCCTGTAAGGTGGTCTGGGTGTGCTGAAATGTACTAACAGCTGACTGATTTAGTATTTTTTTTTTTTTTTTTATTTGAAACGGCTCCACTTAAGGATGGGAGGGTTTTACCCCCTAATAGCCAGGCCATTTTTTTGTGATACGGCACTGCATTATTTTAACTGACAATTGCTCAATCGTGCGACACTGTACCAAAATAAAATTGATGTCCTTTTTTTTCCCCCACAAATAGAGCTTTCTTTTGGTAGTATTTGATCACCTCTGCGGTTTTTATTTTTTGCGCTATGCGCTATAAACAAAAAAAGAGCAACAATTCTGAAAAATAACAATATTTTTTACTTTCTGCAAACGTTCTTTCTAAAACATTCCCAATAAAAAAAATGTAAATCGAATTTTTTCATTAATTTAGGAAAATATCTATTCTGCTACACATTTTTGGTAGTGTATATTGATTGGTTTGCGCAAAAGTTATCGCATCCACAAACTAGGGGACAGATTTATGTTGTTTTTTATTATTCATTTTTATTTATTTTTCTTTTACTAGTAATGGCGGCGATCAGAGATTTTTAGCTTTTAGAGGGACTGCGACATTGTGTGGACAGATCAGACACCGAATTGACACTTTTGAGCGGACCAGTGACATTACTACAGTAATCCATTGCTAAAAATATGCACTGGTACTGTACTAATGACAATGGCAGGGAAGGGGTTAACACCAGGGGCGATTAAAGGGTTGAATGTGTCCCTAGGGGGTGCTTTCTTTGTGGGGGATGGACTCACTGGATGAACACAGAGACCTGTGTTCATAAATAGGAGGAACACAGGATCCCTGTGTTCATCACTGACAGAACAGCAGTGTGCGGTGTTTACTTCGGCAGACCGCCGTTCTGTCACCGCGCGGAGCAATTGCAGGTGCCCGGCAGACATTGCATCCGCCTGACCCACTAAATTGGTTCCCCCCTCTAGCCAATCGGCACGTGTGCGCGCCCTACTAACTGCTACATGAAACGACGTTACATGTACGTCGTTTTGTGTAACAGAGCTAATCGCCACAGTATAAATACCGCAGCTGGTCGGCAAGGGGTTAACATACTACTTAAACTTATTCCAAAGATAACAAGGAAAAAAAAATAGCCCATAATAAAAAAAAATTTAAAAAAAGCTAAATTTTGCTTAAATATTTACCTTTTTTTAATCAAGCGCTTTTCCCGTAGTAATTATATTTGATGTCCTTTGTCTGATGTCCAGCATCATTCTGCCCACTTTTCGGAGCCCAGGTTGTCCTGGACTTGCCCCAAGCCTATGACTGGACAGTGAAAGGAGAAGCAGCATAATAATCAGCTCCTCTTTGCCACACTGCTTTCTTTTCCTATCAGCATGCTTCTTGTCAGCACATGAACTGATTGGCTCCTTCTTTGGAGATAAAATCCATGGATTTTCTCATCATTTGCTCTTTGTTTGAAGACAAAATCCATGGAATTTCACATCAAGGTATGTCTAAAGGCCCGTACACACGTAGCGATTGTCGGCCGTAAATATTCGTCCACCGACCGATCGGCCGATTGTCGGCTTGTTAGTATGATGCTTCCGACAACCGACTGCGACTTTTCGGCTGAACAGAATCTGGTGTGCAGGCATAAAAACACCAGAACGGCAGATTGTTCCTCAGTCAGTACAGAATTCGGCCGACAAACAGCAGATGAGCAAGACTGGGCATGCTCAGAAAAGAAAAAAAACAAGGAAAGTTAACCATCACATGACATCACTTCTGCAGTCGGCTGTTGTTGGCTGACAAAATTCGTGTGCAGTCTTTTGCACTTTTCAACCGACAGGACAGCACCGGACAAAAGACGGCCGATCGTTCGGCCGACATTCGGTACGTGTGTACGGGGCTATTTGCCTTCTATACTAGGGACTACATTTGTCCCCCTGTATTTATTTGGCTTCTTGTTCATTAGTTCTGGTTTTTATTTCCCTCTCTGTCTAGTTAATGTATTCTGATATAGTTTGCAGGGCTCATTTGGTCAAGTTCCTACCCTCCGCTTCAGCATTCCAGTTACTTGAAAAACTTTTGAAGCTTTCGGTTTTGCTCTAGTCATATTTTGTTCCCACTTAGTATTTGATCGCTTCTGGGCTGTAAGTGTGTAAGTGGCTGGATGTGTGCCATGTTTTGGGCATGCTTTAGGTGGGACCATCCATGCCCACACTGTGTGTGTCTGTGTGTGAAATCGCATCTGGTTGTCAATACTATTGGCGCTGAAGTTCTACTGAAGCTCCTATGTTGGATTTTGCTGATCTCCATTGATGTGAAAGGTTTTGTCACCATGGGTTTTGAGACTCTATCCTTGGGTTCCTTGCAACTTTAGGCTGGGTTCGCACTAGCCGACTGAAGTCTTGTGACTTTTTCACTCTCTCTAGCACTGAAGCCATATCAGTCGTATCAAATTAGTGCAGGAACCTTTTCTGAAGTCGCAGCAACATGACATTTCACATGTCCTGCGACTTTGGGTCTCACAAGTCGGATCCCGAGTCACAGAAATGTTAAAGGCTTGGTCTATATATGTGAGCATTTATTTGGCAAGTTGTTCGTTTTGTTGCCAGTTTGCTACTTTTTTCTATGAGCTTGGTGTTTGTTGGTATTTGCACTATTTAAAGAGGTTCTTCACCCCTCTCTTTAAAAATATAAAGTCTGGTGAGGACGGCACTAGATCCCTGCGCAGGTGAGTGCTTATTAGGGATAGACCGATTATCGGCAAGGCCGATATATGGGGGGGCGATATGCACGTTCCCCGATATAACGGTATCGACCCCGGAACTGGCCGATTTTATTGACAATATTTCTGTGACCTCATTCTCCCTTCTTAGGCCGCCTCCCTCGCCTAGATAGCCTCGTCTGGAGTCGGGATTAGTCTCGCGGGAGTGTATCACAGCCATACAACCACCCACAGCAGCCCGGTGCCAGCCAGCCACCCACATCCACAGACCCTGTACCAGCCAGTCACAGTCACTGTACCAGCGAGCCAGCCAGCCACCCACAGGCCCTGTACCTGCCAGCCACCCACAGACCGGGTGCCAGTCAGCCAGCCACCCACAGACAGGGTGCCAGACAGCCAGCCGCCCACAGGCCCTGTACCAGCCAGCCACCCATAGCCCCTGTGCCAGCCAGCCACCCACCACAGGGTGCCAGCCAGCCACCCACCACAGGGTGCCAGACAGTCAGGCATTAAGCATTAAACAAAATTAACATGTTCAGTACCAGAATTGTGTCAAAAATTGTCTTTATTTTATAAAACTTTAAATGTACAAAATATCGGCCCATATGTTTTGACCAAAATATCAGTATCAGTATCTGCCCTGAAAAAAACATATTGGGCTGTCCCTAGTGCTTATTAAAAGTCAGCCCCCACAGTTTTTGTAGCTGCTGCCTTTAATAAATGCTCACCTGGCCAGGGATCTATTGCCGTCCTCACCCGAACTGGTTTCTTCACTGGTTTTTGCTCTGGTGGGCATGTTAACTGGGGGCAGCCGGCTGTGACTCCTCGCGGCTTCACAGTCAGCTGACCACGGTGCCCTGAGAGTGGTCCTAAAGTTTTCAGGGACATGTGACCGAAGGCTGCGGGGGAGGGAGGAGCAGAACTTCCGACTTTATTGCCTGAAGGAGTGGGTACCTCTCAAAAGCAGGTACTTCCCCAAAAAAAAAAAAAAAAATTGAAAGTCCCAACAGTTAAAAGGGGAGTGGGAGGAGGAAGAGAAGAACTACCCCCTTTTGGGTAATGTTCTGATTTAAGGAGTGTGGGATTTTGTGATCATTGTCACTGTTGCCTGGTGGAGCAGCTAATGTAGAGCTCTGAACCTTTGCTGTATCCTTGTGAATAATAGAGAAACCTAAGAAGGAGCGGATGATGTGCTGGTAATATACACGCTAGGCCATAAGTTCTGAATAAACAAGTAGTTAGCTGTTTTACATTTTCATGAAATATTCTCTAAAACTACAGACTGGACATCTGGCTCCCCAGGAAATAGATCTATACAATGTGTTCTATTTAGTATGATCTGATACAGACTTTCCCTTTTTTAGAAATGCACTGATTGTACTTAAATTCATCTTTTATAAGGTTGGATGGGGTATAGGGATGTGACAACTAATCGATTATAAAAATAGTTGTCAACTATTTTCCTAATCAATTAGTTGGTCAGCCGATTAGTTGGCCTGCATACAGAATGCATTATTTGTTTACATATCAGGAAATACAGTGCAGCACAGATACAGCTCAGTACACCGTCCATACATGTCAGAAGACACAGTGCAGCACACATACAGCTCAGTACACCATCCATACATGTCAGAAGACACAGTGCAGCACACATACAGCTCAGTACACCATCCATACATGTCAGAAGACACAGTGCAGCACACATACAGCTCAGTACACCGTCCATACATGTCAGTATACACAGTGCAGCACACATACAGCTCAGTACACCGTCCATACATGTCAGTATACACAGTGCAGCACACATACAGCTCAGTACACCGTCCATACATGTCATTATACACAGTGCAGCACACATACAGCTCAGTACACCGTCCATACATGTCAGTATACACAGTGCAGCACACATACAGCTCAGTACACCGTCCATACATGTCAGTATACACAGTGCAGCACACATACAGCTCAGTACACTGTCCATACATGTCAGTATACACAGTGCAGCACACATACATGTCAGTACACCGTCCATACATGTCAGTACACTGTCCATACATGTCAGTATACACAGTGCAGTGCACATACAGTTCAGTACACCATCCATACATGTCAGAAGACACAACACTGCACACATACAGCTCAGTACATCGTCCATACATGTCAGACACTGTGCAGCACACATACAGCTCAGTACACCGTCCATACATGTCAGAAGATGCAGTGCAGTGCACATACAGCTCAGTACACCGTCCATACATGTCAGACAACGTGCAGCACACATACAGCTCAGTACACCATCCATACATGTCAGAAGACACAGTGCAGCACACATACAGCTCAGTACACCGTCCATACATGTCAGAAGACACAGTGCAGCACACATACAGCTCAGTACACCGTCCATACATGTCAGTATACACAGTGCAGCACACATACAGCTCAGTACACAATCCATAAATGTCAGTAAGTGCCTGAGAACTTGTGGATGTGAGGAGCAATGCCTCATGGGACATGTAGTCCTGGCCAGGAAGTGAGTGGTTCTAAAGGCAGAAGTTTTTTTACCTTGCTATAGAGGCACTCTATACTATACTTTACAGCTTGCTATTGGGGCACTTTGAAGGCAGAAGGAGCCAGAAGCGTCAGTGGGGGACCCCAGAAGAGGAGAATCAGGACTGTTCTGTGCAAAACCATTACACATAACCTGTTTGTTAAAAAAAAAACAAAAAAAAAAAAAAAACGACTTTTAAGACTCTGTGCAGGGAAGATCAGCATCTGAACCCAGAGAAGCTGGAAGCTGATAGACTGGATGTAATAAGACATTACAATTCCATTTCCAGCAAACGTTTACCAGTGTTGTGCATTGTTTTTAAAATAATCCTATCCATGAAAAGTCTCAGCTTTTAGTACTACTTTAATAATAAAAGATTTATATTTGCTTTCCACCCTTCATATAGGGGTGTGTGTGTGTGTGTGTGTTTTATCTGTGTTTTTTTTCTTTTGTACAATAAAGGGCTAATTTTAGTTTTTAAACCCCGATATGACAGATACAAAAAAAAAAAAGCATGCTGCTGCTACTACATGTCTTAGGCCTGGTTCACGCCTATGCGTTTTTAGGTGCCTTTTGCAGAAACGCACTACAGTTCATTTAACATGGTTTCCTATGGGACACGTTCACAGCTATGCTTTTTTTTTTTTTCTTTCAGCCGCTGCGTAGTTTTAAAGGGTCAAGGACTTTTCAACGCAAAACTGTGCTTTTTTGGTTCAATAGACTTCACTGAAGAAAAGCATGTAGTGCGTTTTTGCTGTGATTTGCAATTTTTTTTTTTTCTGCCCAACAAATTGGGCAAGAAAAAAAAACATTAAAGAAAATGCAAAACACAAATTGCAGCAAAATCGAGTGTGCAAAAACGCACTGCAGAAACTGCACAAAAGCAAACCGCATAGGTGTGAACTGAGCCTTCTGCTGGCCATACACGTATTGATTTTCGGACGAGAACATTTATGGCCAGCATAAGCGACAGCAGGCGCAGGAAGCTTTTATTAAGCCACCTGCCTATGACAAAGGAGTCTGCCTTACCTAATTTCAGATCTATGTGAAAATCGGCAAAACAGTCTTTAAATAAAAAAATTTGATCTTGGAGTCTGATGATATTTACCAGATTCAACCTCTAATGGTATATACAGTATATCTCTTCTGTCTGTCATTCTCAGAGTGGATTGGAGATTTTTCTTTCTAACCATATAGTTGGTTATTTACATTTATCCCTGCATATAGATATTTAAGAATAAATTTGCCTTTTTTAAAAAAAAAAAAAAAACTTTACATATTAACTAAATTATACAACACACTTTTTTTTAAGGTTATTCTATGATTAATCAAAACCATAATCAGCCAACTAATCGCTTATGAAGATTATAAAAATAATCGTTAGTTGCACCCCTAATGGGGGTAACTATTTTATTTTATTCATTTTTTACAGGCAAAGAGAGAGAGAGAAAAAACAAACCTCAAAATCCTGAAAAAGCTGTTTTTTTTTTTTTATTATTTTTTAGCTGCAAAGTGCATGAGGCCTAAATATCTAACTCCAGCTTCAATTTTCTGTATTTTATACTTTTACAGTCTCTGTTCTCCTTCTTTTGTAAAGAGAGTTCCTCCTCAAATATTTTTTGTAATTTGTAGTTTACTTACCTCCCGGGAATCCTGTTCAGGATGATCTAGCACTATAAATCTGGATCTTCCCATGTACTGTAGCTGTGCTCATGCTTCAGGTCCCTGTGCACTTAATTTAATTAAAAGCCATGGGGAGATGCTGACTACTCAGAACACTGCAAAGTGGTGCAAAGACCAGAGCCATGATGGACAGCATGCATGAACATGAAGCTAGGTTAGATGGGCCATATCTCATGACTGATTCTATGGAGTTAAGTGTAATTACCACTTGCCTACTGGGCACTTAAACCCCCTTCCTGCCCAGGCCAATTGTTAACTTTTAGCGCTGTTGCACTTTGAATGTAAATTGCGTGGTCATGCAATACTACCCAAATGAAATTTTTATCGTTTTTTTTCAAACAGATAGAGCTTTCTCATGATGGGGCACTGATTGGAACTAAAGGGTGGCACTGGTGGGCACTGGTAGATGGCGCTGGTGGGCACTGGTAGTTGGCATTGGTGGGCACAGATGCCCCTCTCCTTTTCGGGACCAATGTCCCACTGACATCATGAGGAGCAAAAAACAGCTGATCACCAGCTGCTGTTCACATCACATGATCCGCTGTCATTGGCTGACAGCTGATCACATGGAAAGGGGCCGGGACCTCTCATGGAGTCTCATAGACTTGTTGATCACAGAGCGAGCAGGGAACGCGCAGGCAGCTCATGCACAGGAGGATGTACATGGACGCCCTCCCTACAATTAAGGTCCGTGCTGTAGCCATCTTTCGGCTATAGCGCGGATGTGAAGAGGATAAAGTAGAACTATAGATTTAAACTTTTTTTTTTTTCCCCATTTTATATCAATATAAAGGGTATAAACTCCTGGCAGATTTTTTTCCCATTGTGGAGATTTTCCTTCACTTCCTGGTCCATAGCCAAAGAGGAAGTGAGGAAATCCCTGCAATTAATACCTTGGAGACCCCCAGGTCACCAGAATTGGTGTCCCCATTGGAAGATTTCCCCGCTATTACTTTTCTGGGGACAACCCAAAATTTGGGGTTTTCTTTTACTTTCACTTTTAATGATAAACAGGACAATGGAGATGGGTCGGTCAGTCTCCCTAAGGTAGCAAAAAAAACTGATAGGTGTTCCAATCCATCTCAACTCCATCCAAAACTGAAAACAATTTTTTGCCTTAAGTTACACTTTAAGATGTTTTATTCGCCTTCACCAGAGCTGCTTCTTGAAGTTCTAGAAGGGGATAACTGTACTTTGGGGTATACCCTCTGCCCCCCTGAATGCAATCCACCTAGCCCATTACTTAAAACTGTCCTGGTTCAGCGATCTTCACTGTACAACCGTACTCATGATGGCCTTCAGTGGACCTGTAGAGTACAGCCCTAATGTGTTTCACACATGCACAGTATGACAATACCTCAGTGAAGACTGTTTTGAATCGAAGGCTGTGTGGTTTTGAAGAGCCTCAGTGAAGATCAGTGGAATGTGGACAAAGAGAAGTATTGGCTTAGGTGGGTGGCACTCAGAATATTGAGGCTGTGCCTTTTTATGCCAGGTACACCCAGGTCAAATAGCGGCCAAAATCAGCCGTTACAGAAGAAAGCAGCCATCTTTGGGCCCGTGTGTACAGCTGCCTGTCCGACAGAAGCCAATCAAGCATGCTTGAAAACTAGCAGCCAATCAGTGCTTGTAGCCAATGGCGGAGCACGCTGACCGCTGTGCCCTGGCGGGAAGGGGGTACAGCAATCTCCCGCTGTGCTATTGTGTTCTAATATCTAGTGTTTACCAGGCTTTAGAGGGTCGTCTGTATCATAAGTACACTTGTCTTTTTAAATGTACTATTGTAGGTGAATTCAGAAACAAACATTCTAGATATCCACGACCAGAATCAATAACGTGAGGTCAGTTTAGTAGAATTTCAGAGCAATAGCACTAAAGACCTGTGTTCTGCAGAAAATGGCATATGATACTGCTCCGGCCATGGCTGCATTGTGTTTTTATAAGCTCTCATATATTTTGCGTTATCCGGCGTTTTATAGCTGTTTATGGCAGGACGCATTTTAAGAATTGATGTTTTGAAACCTAATGTTTCTAATGTACACGAGTGCTTCTAACCCATGCCCAGCCAAGAGTATATTTTTGATCTTGGCCAATTCTTATTAATTATTCATCGAACCCCAGTGTATTCTTTTTTGGAAAATTCTTTTTATTGCAGTTTTCAAAACCGTACAAGAGCAGAAACACATACACATTTAAGAACAGCCTGACTATCAGGCGACACTTAACAGACAAAACTTCAGCTCAAAGACACCCAGCATAGCTAAGGCTTCATGTACACGCGAGGTTTGAAAACCTCTCCTGAACGCTGGAACTTGACAGCTACTAACCAATGGTTAAAAATGTCAGGTTACTTGCCGCGTTTATGCACGTTTTGCAGCGTTTACGTTTAGAAGTGTTTTACATTGTAAAATGGTAAGACATGTATTCCCATTTAAAATCCCTGTAAACGAAACGTTTATAAATGCGAGTTACCGTGTTTAGACGCGGTGTATGCTGTTACAAGGATTTGACTCTTCAAATGCCAACAAATTTCGGTCCTGAATGCTATATTTTGCTTTAAAAAAAATGCCACTAAACTCCACTGCCTCGAAACAACTCATTGTACATAGACAGATAAGATAACATAGAGAAAAGCTCAGAGGCTGCTGAAAAACGCCTAACTGCTCCTAAACGTCTGTTTATCAGCAGCAGTGTACATGAGGCCTAATGGTGGCCATACACCTGCCGAAAAATCGTTAGAAAATCTGTCATTTGGTCCGATTGTCAGTTTTTCGTCCAGTTAATGGGCACAAATAGAAAATCGTTTTCAACTTTTCAGAGCCGAAAAATCGAAGGAACATTTTTGAAAATCGGCCGAACGATAAACAAACGATAAATTGAAAGGTTAATGTGTTTCTCGGCCAACCTGTTTGCACTAGGTATATGTGACAAACTGAACTCATTTATGTCCATTAAACGATTTATCTTTCGAAATTCGGTCATTCCAGGATGGCACGATCGTCTGCTCTCACGACCGTTTTTCGAAAATTAGTTTGCCCGATATTTCGGCTAGTGTATGGCCAGCATAAGGCTAATAGGTTTGCAGTAACCGTAAGACCATTACATCTCATTTCAAACTTATGTCAAAAATTTCTTTAATTTCCAGTCTCCCAGGTTTAGGAACAGTTTACCAGGCCACAGTTCTAAATAACTGACTCTGGAGCTGATACAGGTTCAATTATACATAAAGGCCACTGCCAGGAGCAACTAAAATACACTGAATGACCCCCAGTGTATTCTACTGTGCTTGTACATTTGTGAAGTAATTGCCAACTCTATATAATTTAGGCCGGTTAGTTTGCATTGTCCCAAACCCAGAGAAATGTATGAAATACAAAGCTTGTAAAACATTCTGTGATAGGATGATGGCTAAGCTCAGATGAGAGTATTAAGGTGGCAATAAAGCATACAATTTTCTTCAATTTCTTTTAGATTTTTCTTCAACTATGTAGTTAAAGCGGAGTTCCACCCTGAAAATTTTTTTTCACTGTCCGCTTGCTTTAATTTACCTGAAAAAGAATTGGATAATTTTTTTATTTTTTTTTGTTTCACTTACTTTCTTTTTAATGAAAATATACTTACCTTCCTTCCTCTGCGGACACGGCCTGCGCCGTCACTTCCTCCTTGCATTGACTCCTGGGAGATTAGCGTCATCGATCCAAGGCAATGTGCCTGCACCGGCCCTGCTCGTCCCTTCTTGTGCAGGCGCATCATTCCCTGCTGAACAGCTTCAGGGCATGCCCAGAAGCTGTGCAGGGATGACGTGCCTGCACCGGAAGTGACGAGCAGGGCATTCTGGGACTCCGACGTCACCGAAGAGGAAGCTCCGGCTTCAGCTGCCCACACCTGAGATGGCAACGCTGGACAAGACATTTTCAAGGTAAGTATTTCTTCTAAAAGGTAAGTGAAACAGGGGACAGTTCAGAGGCTATCGTGGCTTACATGCACTAGCCCTGACTGTCCCGGGGGTATTTTTAGCTTAAAAAATTTTTCTAGGGAACTCCGCTTTAAAGGGCCAGGCTGCCTGATTGCATACAAATAGAAAGTGTTTAGGTTTGACCTCATTTTGTATGGTTTTGGTAAATCTAAATTAAAATTGTACAAGAAGACTGTATAAAGTATGGCCAGCCTTAGACACAAAGCAGAAACCTTTCCTTTCAATGGAAGCGACCACGGTTCATATTAAATACTGCTATATTATTTTCCATTAAGAAGTGTGGTTTCTTAAAGAGTTGCTAAGGGTATGAATACACCTTTTATGGTTAAGTGTGTAGAAAATATATAAAATTATTTTCTTTCTAGATTTTCTTAAGGACTTCAGCTACTTTTTACATTTAGAGCCGGTTCACTCTGAGGCGATCCGTCTTCGGGGGGGCGACCTGTGAAGTCGCGTGCACCGCGACTTCGGCGCGACTTGCAGGGACTTCACATAATGGAAGTCTATGCAAGTCGCTCCCAGGTCGCCCCAAAGTAGTACAGGACCCTTTTTCTAAGTCGGAGCGACTTGTGTTGCTCCTATTAGAACGGGTCCTGTACTACTCAATGGACCGCGACATACCGCGACTTGTCAGGCTGACAAGTCACCTGACAAGTCGCCCTAGTGTGAATAGGCTCTTAAAGGGACCAAAAGTTGCCTACTTGATTGTCAACAATTTGCATAATGCTGGCTGACCTTTTTGTTCTCATTAGCTTAAAATGGCTAAAGCAGCCTTCCTCTTGCCTATATGTAACTGTGTACATTGCCAGTGGCAAGATTATCAGGTTTTGAGCTCAGTGAATGTCACATGAGATAGAAGGGCTTTGGAAATGGTGAGAAACATGTACCTATGAGTAATGCACACGTCTCTGGACATAATGTTAAAGAAGATTTCCACTTAACGAACATCCTAGCTATCAAGAACGAGTTTATTTTATTTATTTTTTTCTGTATAGAAAATGTGACTATCAGACCTGTTAAAAAGAGAATACGGTCTTGCTCCTTACATTCCTGAATAAAAGGTTATTTTTCACTTCCTGATTCAAAATCGCTGCTAGTAGGATGCAGAATCTCATTGAATAGAACTGTGCTGATTTGCATTTCAATGCTCAGTTGCATGTACATGCGATGCCCTACACTCAAAGGACTATATTAAAAGTTTTTTTTTTTTTTTTTTTTTTTTTTTTTTAGCGTGTTTTATGCCCCATAGACTACAGTGGGATCACCTGTAAATGTGACCTATTCTGTTTTGCATGTCTCTTTCCCCGCTTGTAGAACTGCTCTCTTCCCCTTGCCTGAAACAAATGCCTGAAGTGTGATTCATGTGAAAAAACATCTGCACAAAGCTTGTAAAACACTTCAAATTCACCAGATATATGTGCTACTTGCACTCTGCTCAGGTGTGAATGCAGCCCTATGTCCTCACCCAGTTATGTCTCCAGGAAGATTAGGGGTAATAAATGCATGCTGGCAAGGCAGATAAGAAACTGCAGGATTGAAAAATGTTAGTTTAACAACAAACCAATATTTGGTCTGCTAAAATACCACTGAAAGCATTTTTTTACATCTGTTCTGTTCAAAAGTACAACAAATACCTGTTCCTCATGGCAGAAATTTGGAGCTGTCCTTTGTATTGTGCATGCTACTTCAGGAGAATAATTAGCCCATCTAGTTCTTATCTTGAAACTGCAGAATAGTTGCCTGTGTTGTGGAGAATAGGATAGGGATGGTTTAAAGAGAAGTATGACTTTACATTTTTTTTTTTTCTATTATTATACTTGGCTAGGTGGATGCTGCATCCGTCCCCCGGTGCTTCTACACTGAGAACCGAGTGATTGAACACTGCCGATCGCTCAGTTCTGACAGCTTCCCTAGCACAGTGGTTCTCAAATCCGGTCCTCGGGACCCACTAACAGGCCAGATTTTAAGTATTACCTTGGGGGATGCAGACTAGAATACTGCAATCACTGAGAAGCAAATGAGATCACCTGTGATGTAATTTAGTTATCTTGCAAACCTGGCCTGTTGGTGGGTCCCGAGGACCGGATTTGAGAACCACTGCCCTAGCAGAGAGCTGCTGAATGTCAGTCACTGCTCTCTGCTCTGCCCCTTCCTCGCTCACTTGAGCGCTGGGCTGTGGAAGGGCGGGAGCGGCCGGCTCAGGCTCTCAGCAGCTCGCTGTGAGGGTGAGCTGGGTGTCCGTCCAGGCACTTGGCCGATCCCAACTTCCATTGTCGTGATGACGCGGTGCCTGGACTGACGTCTGTGACGTCAGCAGAGAGTGGGCTTCAGTCTGCTCTCTGCTGAAAAGGGGTCACAGTAGTCCAGAACGAATTGCACTCCTTTGATCCATAGAAGTACAGCCAAACTGGCTTTGGCTGTACATCTCCTTTTAACCACTTCAGCCCGGTAAGGTTTTAGAGCTTTGGTATTTGATCCTTTTTTTTTTTTTTTTTTTTTTTTTTGCGCTATAAAAAAATTATATGTGTGTGTGTATTTGCTGTTTGTTCGTCCGGAATGTGTAAGTGTACCCTCATTCGTTTTATCATTAAAGTCGAAGGTAATGCACTATAGTCCTCTTCTTTTCTCTGGGTTGCTCTGTCTTGGCATCTCCCCCTGCTTGGAAGCCTACAGATCCCTCCCCACTTCGGAAGCAGCTGATTGTTCCGGTCCATTCCGAGAGCCATCCCTGCCAGCGTGATCAGTTGGGGACTTCTAGACACAACCAAGTACATGCTCACATCTCTCCACATTGTGGTAAGAGTCCACTCCTAACACTGGGTGTCCACATGTGTATATCAGGCCACTGAGAATCACTTTGGATCATTTTTTGGGACGAGGCCCCACCCACCTCCCAACACTCCCTCACCTTCACTCCAATTTGAAAAGAAAGACTTTTTCACAGTTTTTGCACTTTTGTTTTGGACTGAATGCATATGATTTTGGTACAAATCCGGATACCATCCATGTACCTTTTGAACACTTGGTTCATTATTTGTTAGCGCACTTTGGTAATGTTTTCTATATTGCCATCCTCTCACGTTTAATTCCAATTTCAGTGCTGCTTTCACTTCACTTCTCATCACTTCAGGACTGCGCACCTATTTTCTTTCACTATTTTTTCAGTATATATATAGATATATATATAGCCAATATGACTCCCTTTAGAACAGGCCAGGATCCCCATAGATCCCCTTTAGGCCAGGCCAGGGTCCCCCATAGATCCTCCTTTAGAGCAGGGTCCCCCATAGATTCCCCTCTTAGAGCAGGCCAGCAAATTTCCAGGGGGGGGGGGGCACTTGTCCCCTTTGCGGACGCCCCTGATGATATCCCTAAAATTCTTCTTGATCCACCATTCTTAATACAGCAACACATGTACCCGAAAAGCCCCTCTTTTCTGACTTAAATCTAATCTCCAGGTATGATCTTAATTGCATGCTTTTCGTCCAGCTTGAGTCCCGGTTCACATTGATGCGGCTGCGCCGATCGCATGTAATATCGGAGCGCACTGCTCCTTCATTACATGCGATCGGCTGTGCGGTGCGAGTTTAGCCATACACTTTGTATGGCTAAATTCGCACCGCACCCGCAGCAAAGACGCACAGGACCCTTTTTGGCAGCCGCATCAGGATCGGATCGCACAGCGGTTCACACTTGTGCGATCAGATCCTGTGCGAACTGCAAGATCGCACTGCGATATGCGATCAAACTGGGGGTGTCGTTAAGATTACATTGACACCCCCCAGCGTATCGCATATGGCAGTGTGAACTGCCGGGGGGTTCGTTTACGATGCGGGAACAGGCTGCGAATTCGCAGCCTTCCCGCATCGCATAAGTGTGAACTGAGCCATACACCATGTATGGCTCCATGCACATTGGCTTTAAAATCGCTACTTCTACAGGAGTTTTGTGTTTTTGACTGTATAAGGAGCTCAATGTTATCCTATGAGTCGGTGCACATTGGGACGATTACAGGCATTTTTTTAAGCTTGACATATATATATATATTAGAGCTGCACGATTAATCGTATGAAAATCGCGATCTCGATTCACCCCCCCCTGACAATCTAAACCTGAAATATGCTCGATTCTTTGCATAGCAGAGAGAACAGCTGTGGAAAAAAAAAAAAAAAAGCCTCCTGGTGTAACGTCAAAAAACCATACCCCGTGGAGAAACCATACCGTCGTCACTTCCGGTCTGAAACAGCTGAGCAGCGCAGCAGTGCGCATGCTCAGAGCCCCGGATACGTAAATGAACATGAAAGAATTTGAGAAGTGCGCATGCTCGGTGGGCATGAAATTCTCACGGCACTGTGTCTAATGTAATACTTGTAGCGGGTACATTAAAACACTTCGGCTGCAACATAAATCATCTCCTCTGCTATCGCTGTAACTTCCCTCATCTCCGGTAATAAATATAAAAGCGGCGGCGGGAGTATGAGATGTAAATGTGACGGCGATCGCGGCTCTGTGATCCGCTTTTATATTTATTACCGGAGATGAGGGCAGTGACAGGGCGAAGAGCAGAGATGATTTATGTTGCAGATAAGCTGTTTTAATGTAAGCGCCGCAAGTTTAACTACCGTGAGAAATCCATACCCTCCGTAGCTGAACCGGAAGTGACGAGGGTATGGTTTTCTCACGGGTATGGTTTTTTCACGGAACACTGGCAAAGCCTATCAGCAAAGTCTCCCAGTAACTATAAACAAAAATGATTACATTGTATCTTTTCCTTCCCTCTGCCAGGGAGAAAGGAAGTTTAACCTCTTAAAGACTGGACCTTTTTCTGACACTTGTTGCTTGCAAGTTAAAATCATTTTTTTTTGCTAGAAAAGTACTTAGAACCCCCAAGCATTTTATATATTTTTTTTTGGCGATTGTTGTAATATTTTATGTCACACTGTATTTGCGCAGCAGTCTTTCAAACGCAATTAATAGACTTTAATGAATAAAAAAAAAACGTAACAGTAAAGTTATCCCAATTTTTTTTTGTTACACAGAGAATCGTGAGAGAATCGTGATCTTTATTCCAAGCTAAAAAATCGTGATTCTCATTTTGGCCAGAATCGTGCAGCTCTAATATATATATATATATATATATATATATATATATATATATGAGTTATAGATAGAGAGATGTATAGAGATAGATGGATAGATATTTTTTTTTTTTCATTGAAGGACAGGGATTTTCTAATTGGATGAAATTCAGATGTAGGGCAGTGACATCAAACTCCCACCCTCAATTAGAATGGCTTGACGTTTGTGAAAAAATAAAGGAGCTCTGTGAATGGTGGCAGCTGAGCAAACGACTCCCAGTTGTCAGTATGCAGTGGGGTAGCAGCTTTGCAGAGGAGCTATAAGATAGCGGCTCACTATAGTAGTGAGGGTTGCCAACCATCAGTAAATTCAGTCAGTTTGTAAAATCCATGATTTTAACATCTATCCGTGAATGTCTGTTGTGGACGTGCATGCTGCATGTCCGTAATGGACATTGATAGGCAGATGTAAAAATCATGGATTTTGCAAAATGTCTGTTTAATTTACTGCCGGTTGGCAACCCTCACTACTATAGCGGACTGTCTAGTATGAGATATGCATACCTACTTTGGTACACGCTGGATGAATGCAATTAGGATCATAACTGGAGTTCCACTTCAACAAGGCCCCGCAGATGCCATTCCCCCAATCCTCAGCTCAGTGCTACAGTGTAGCAGAAAATTGCTTCTCAGTCCCTGCTCCTTGGGCCAAGTGACAAACAATACAAGGGTCAAGTGACAAACAATACAAGGGTCAAGTGACAAACAATACAAGAGCAAAGTGAGCCCAAAACTGCTACTGAGTAAAAGTGATTTTTGCTTATTTAGTTAGAAAGGACTGGGAGGGTGGGAAACTACACCGCTCAAAAAAATTAAAAAGGAACACTTAGAAAGCATGTTAGATCTGAACTGGGAAGAACATCATGCTGGATATCATGCTGGCCATTCAATGGTATCAATTCCTTCATCCTGGCTGCTTACTCTCGCCACATGAGGCCGGGCATTGTTGTGCACCAAGAGGAACCCAGGACCCACTGCACCAGCGTACTGTCTAACAATGGGTCCAAGGATTTCATCCTGATACCGAAATGTCAGGCAAGGTGCCATTGTCTAGCCTGTAGAGGGCTGTACGTCCCTCCATGGATATGCCTCCCCATACCATTACTGACCCACCACCAAACCGGTCATGCTGAATGATGTTACAGGCAGCACAATGTTCTCCACAGCTTCTCTAGACCCTTTCACGTCTGTCACGTGTGCTCAGGGTGAACCTGCTCTCATCTGTGAGAAGCACAGGGCACCAGTGGCGGACCTGCCAATTCTGGTGTTCTATGGCAAATCAAGCTCCATGGTGCTGGGCAGTGAGCACAGGGCCCACTAGAGGACATTGGGCCCTCAGACCACCTTCATGACGTCTGTTTCTGATTGTTTGGTCAGAGCCATTCCCCCCAGTGGCCTGTTGGAGGTCATTTTTTAGGGCTCTGGCAGTGCTCATCCTGTTCCTCTTTGATCACGGAGCAGATACAAGTTCTGCTGATGGGTTAAGGACCTTCTACGGCCCTGTCCAGCTCTCCTAGAGTAACTGTCGGTCATCTGAAATATCCTCCATGCTCTTGAGACTGTGCTGGGTTATACAGCAAACCTTCTGGTATTCATGTGCCATCCTGGAGGAGTTGGACTGCCTGTGCAACCTCTGTAGGGTGCAGGTATCTCCTCATGTTACCAGTAGTGACACTGACCCTAGCCATATGCAAAACTAGTGAAAAACCGTCAGAAAAGATGAGTAGGGGAAAAAAGTCACCGGCCATCACCTGCAAAACCATTCCTGTTTTGGAGTTCTTCCCATTGTGGCCCATCTAGTGCATTTGTTAATTTCATGAACACCGAAGCAGCTGAAACTGAATATCCACCCCCCCCCCCCCCCCCCCCGTTACTTAACTGACCAGATCAATATCCCAAGAGTTTTATTGACTTGATGCAATACTCTGATTAAAAAGTGTTCCTTTTAATTGTAGCTAGGCTCCCTTGAAGAGCGTATCTGTATTATGCATACGCAGTCCCCTTTTGAGCATTGCCATCAATAAAATACGGTTCAAGGTAATGGACATAAAACTCTAAGATGCCTACAGTTTGCAATTAACTTTTTTATTTTTCTTCTTTAGTCATCTGGATGTGGCCAGTATAACAAGGCAAAACTGGGCCTGTGCAGCTCCATGCGGTTCCCTTCTGTTCTGTCATCTTTAGTTAGTGTGCAGTGCAATGTTTGCATGGATATGCCTGTAAGAAATGTAAAGACTTTATTATACAACACCTATTTACACATCAACAACAGGATGTAACACACACCTGGCCTACATTTAGAGGAAGATGATCACTTGCACAGGCTTGTATGGCTGCACCCATACACAAAGGTTGGAGGTCCTTCCTCTACAACAAAGATCTGTCTTTATTATTGAATGAGAAAGGAGAATTTCATAGAGTGCTAATGTGTTCTGTCTCCCTGGAAAATATTTTCCTGTTTTATGTATAGTGGTCCTCCGTTTTTTCCGTTTTCCCCATGTGAAATATGCTTTAGGCCCCTTTCACACATGCAGACTGTTTGTTTTGTTTCATCAGTTTAGCCATGTTTTTTTTTTTAAAAAAGATGAATTGTGTCATCGGTTTTTACATCCGTGTGTTTTTTTTTTTTTTTTTTTAATTTTATTTTTAATTTATTTATTTTTTTACATCCATCAGCTAGATTTCCTAAGGTGGCTGTAAAGGAAGGATTTTTATCTTGATGCATTAAGATAAAAAGCTAAAGATAAAAGAAAAGATAAAAAGCTTTGTGTGCAGCAGTCCCCCGATTTACATACCTGAGCCCCCTCGCGATCTAGCCTCGATTTTTTTCTCTCCTCCTCAGGACTCTCCCTCCTGATTGGCTGAGACACAGCAGCGGCACTATTGGCTCCTGCTGCTGTCAATCAAACTTAGCCAATGAGGAGAGGAGGGAAGTCGAACCACGGCTCTATGTCTGAATGGACACTCAGCTGTGGCTTGGTTTAGGTGCCCCCTCACCAAGCTGCAGGCATGCAAGGAGCTGGTATGTCAAGAGTGCCAAGCGTATATTGATATAAACCCCCCCAGGAGGTGATGCACACATCATTGCACTTTAAAGAAAGAGGAGTTTGTTTTGGAAAGCCAAACATTTATACTTGCCTAGGTAGATGCTGCATCTCTTCCCCCACCGCCTCTGCACTTAAAACTGAGCGATCAAACACTGCTGATCGCTCAGTACTCCACCCCCCCCCCCCCTACTCTGAGCAGAGACTAGGACCATGACTGTCAGTCACTGGCTTTCTGCTCTCTCCTCCAGTGCTCACTGTAGTACTGGGCTGTGGAGTCGGCAGGAGGGGCTGGCTCAGGCTCTCAGTGGATCGCTGAAAGGCTGAGCCAGATGCCAATCAAGGCTTCTGGGTGAATCCTGACCGGTGTTGCCCAACCAACAATGAACACTTATGACAAAAAAGAGCAGAGTGATGATCTCATTAGTTTGTTGCTCCTTCAATTTCTAGTCATAATTTGGGTTGGTCCAAGAATGATCTGCTAACTGACAAGTGGTCCTATACCACAACGGTTTACATATTTGTATTTTAAAACCTCTCAAGTTGGCCATAGACCAATCGAAATTCAGATGGTACAGCAGAAACCAGACGAATTTTGATCCATCTGTCTATCAACTTCAGTACAGCCAGCCTGTCGGCTTACGGTTTTATTTATTTTTTGATCACTGCCGGTGATCATTGTATTCTGATGGCTGAGAAACTTCCCGCTGTTGGAATACAATAGCTTTGCAGGAGGGAATCCCCCATCAACACTGACATTGTTGATCAGGTAATTAAGGAATTTTCTTTCCTTCAAACCGTGGTTGAAGGATAGAAAAATCGCATAATGTATGGCTTGCCTTAGGGAGTTGAAGAGGGGCAGGAAAGATAAACCACTTGTCAGAATCTACTAGTAATGGGCATAAAATTGTTTAAACTATATTCACTGCTGGTCTATGCATTTTTTTTCCTCTTAGTCTAGGTTCGCACTGTTGCCATACGATTTTGATCCAACTTTCAGTGCAAATAATGTAGTGCAACTTAGTTGCGGATTGTATATTCTATGGGGCCTAAATTGCACCAGACTAGTACAGGAACCTTTCCAAAGTCTTGCAAGGCTGAGTGGCATTGATGTAAACAGACACCATTGAAAACTGTGATTTCCATTGTCGTGCGATTCTGTGTGACTCAAGTCACATCTGAAATCGCACTAGTGTGAACCAGACCTTACAGTGTTTGTTTTTTTTTTTTTTTTTTTTTTTGTATAATAAGGCCGGAAGACAGACAATAATTTCCTTAGTGAAGTATAATTAAATTGTTCTTTTTCCATAATCCTCATCCAGCACTAGAGCTCCTGTACTCCTGATTTGTTACAAAACACAACTGATTACTTTCCGTTTCCCATGACTGTAGGAGTTGGAACAATGACAGGTCTCAAGATACCTAAACATTTCCTCTTACATCCAGCTTCTTTATTCAGGGTGACGTAAAGTCCCTGAGTTCTATTTTATGTGTTACATTTTAGTTTGTTTTAGGTTACTGATACAGCAGGGAATTGATATAACTATTGATTCAAGTGAACAATCATCAGATGCACCTACTGTTCAACACAAAAGCCAACACTGTTTTTTTTTTTTTTTTTTTTTTTTAAGGGCATCACTATTTAACAATGTTAATGATCATATTTCATCAAGTGTACTCAGTCATACCATGAACCTTAAAGTGGTTGATAAGCCACTTCTATAAAATTATCTAATCCCCTCTGTAATAGAACAATAAGTGTCCCTGTGCCTGTCTTATAGAAAAAACATGCGGATCGGTACCTAAATCAGAGCAGCTCCCAGCGCTCAACTGACCCCTCAGCTCTCTTCTCTGCCCGGCTGACCGCTCCAGCAGGAGGGGCCAAGCACTGCCGCTGACATCAGCCAGGGAGGAGGGGAAGAGAGGAGAGAGAACCAAGTGGTCACATGATCGCCAGGAGCTGCTCTGGTTTAGATACAGATCACATATTTTTTCTCTAACAGACACAGGGACTCTTATTATTCTATTACAGAGGGGATTAGATGATTTTAAAATAAATATGAAAGCAGCAGGAGAGGAGGGGGTGGGCACTCACGAGCAGACAGGCAGGGAGGGAGACAGAGGAGGACCGTGCAGAGCTGCGGATGACGGAGGCACGTGCACTGACCACGGTGTCAGGGCTCAGTAGCTATGTTACCCTGTGGTCAGTGTACAGGGAGGAGGGTAGAAACTGGCAGGATCAGCCAGGTTGTTTAGGTGTTACAGGGAGCCAAATCACACAGCACAAGCACTGTGCTGTACGACATGCTTTAAGGGAACAGGATCTGTTTGTTTTTTTTTTTGGGGGGGTAACGCTTTAAATCTTACAAATCTGCTAATATTACCAAATCCAAAGCACCTTGTGGTGGCTAGACGTGGTAGTGGTAATTATATCTGTTATGGTAGTTATGGGTCCCTGTGGAGCCCCTAGGTTCCAGGCCAAATCAACATAAATGGCCTAAATTTCTTGACTAGTTGATAGTAAGGGCCACCCTCCAAAATGTAACCGTTTAGTGCCAAACTATCCACTGGCCTCAGAAGTTCCAGCATTGGACTGTAAAATGAAAGCAGATCTTCACCCCCAATATGATGTTGCCTCCTCTCCACCCCTCCACTCTGCAAATTGGGCTTTTTTTTTTGGTTTACTTTTTTTATAAGAAACCTCTGGCCCTAAACAACCACTCCTTCCTCGTTGAGGCAAATGACATGCACTTTCCCGCTGTGCCTCCTGGGATATGTACATCATTTTAACCCAGAAGGCATAGTCCTTCATTGAGAAAGGAGGAGGGGGCAGGCCTAGTGGTGCCTCATCAGGATAGCAACTGGGTAAACCCAGAAGAGCTGGCAGCTTCCTAATGACGTCATGCAGGAAGAGAACATAGTGGCAGAGGACCAAGCAGGGGACAGAAGAGAAGCAGATCACAGCAGGACAATGCTGGATCCACTGGGTGGGTGAGTACCTTAACTGTGCTGGACCCATAACCAGGTAAGCAGGGGTTAAAAAAAAAACCTGGGGGGGGGGGTGAAGATCAGCTTTTAGGAGCTAGAGCAGGGATCCTCAAACTATGGCCCTCCAGCTGTTGTGGAACTACACATCCCATGATGCATTGTAAGACTCTGACATTCACAGACATGGCTAGGCATGATGGGAATTATAGTTCCTGAACAACTATAGTTTGAAGACCCCTGGTCCATAGTTTGAGGACCCCTGAGCATGAGCAAAGTACATGATGATGACCACAGCATTATTTCCTCTTGTACACTATACATATGCATTGAGAGCAGATAGGAGTTTAAAGCGGTTGTAAACCCAAAAAAAAAAAAAACCTGCAAGACAAAGGCATAATGAGCTAGTATGCATCGCATACTAGTTCATTATGTATTACTTACCTTAAAACCAATCCCTGACACGGACCCCCGGACACCGCTGCGGGCGCTGCCATGATCCCTCTGCGTCTCTTCCGGGTTCGGCGGCTCCGGCACTGTGATTGGCCGGAGCCGCGATCCCGAGCATGTGCGCGGGAGTGATTTTCTGGTAAGCTCCCGGCAAGGAAAACTGAAGGTCCCCCCGGACCTTCCGAGCGCATGCGCCGCTCGCGTGAGCGGCTGCATGCACTTCAAATATCTCCTAAACCGTGCCGGTTTAGGAGATATTAATTGTACCTACAGGTAAGCCTTATTATAGACTTACCTGTAGATAAAAGTGTCAAAAAGCGGGATACTACCGCTTTAAAGCTACCATTACCCTGTACTGGTAAAATGCATGCCTCCCATGAAGTTATTTTTCTTTTTTTTTTTTTTTAAACCGTTTTTAAATGCCGATCTTATGATTTAAGCCAGTTTTTCTATTCAAATTCACTGACCATTTATAAGATAAACATTAATGTCACATTGATTTACCAACAAAATGAAATGCTTCTAGAAATACTTTATAGGGTTAGCAATGCATCTTAGTTTTATAGATGGGCGTTTTGTGTAGAGATAATACATTAACATCTGTCACCGAGTGGAGGCATGGAAGTTATATGGTTCATGCAAATGAGAACACCGTGAGACAAGGACTTTGAAAATTAAAGCTTGCAGAAGGGGTAGTGCATTATTATTCAGTCAAAATTATTTTCTTTTGGTTTCAATTGTGTTCCCTGGTGAGATTATTATTATTTATTTTTTTATTTGCTTTCTTGCAGGTACCATTCCAAGTGCTGCCAGGAGAGAGTGTGGAGTATTTAGGGAGTGCAAATGATGCTGTCATAGCGATATCCAACTACAGACTGCACATCAAGTTCAAGGACTCCGTCATTAATGTAAGCACATACAAAATACTAACTGGTTATTTTCAGTAAAGCAGGCAAGAACCAATACGAATGCACAGAGGGACATTTTTATCAAGCATAATGACACCGCTCCTTTTTTAGCATTGCCTTGGTTGTCAACAGAATTTATCAATGTCCCCCATGGGGAACACACATTTATGACCATTAGATTTCAGAGTAGTTGTGTTTTTTTTATTTGCTGTGATGCATGACTCGAATCTATCATCATTTCACTTGTTTCAGACTTTCCTTAAAGCAGTATTAAATCCAAAGGCAAAATGTAATGTAATATATTGCAGCTTACTAATCATTAGATGTGGTGGGTTGCATTTATTTATTTATTTTTTTTTCTTCCTGTGCTTTTTTCCACTTTGTTTTTACCTGGTGATCTGGCCAGTAGCACACCTTCTGTATTTGAGTGCCCCCACTCTGGACGAAGGAGAAAAAAAGCACCTTTCTCTAGCGCTCATCGACAGACGTAGTCCTCGGTGATACACCACCTTCGGTTATGTTACCTCCGCAGGAGCAGGACTAGACAGGAAATTAAAAAGCTCTGGCCACACCCTAGGGGCAGTCCCAGAGGGTATATCCTCTCTCTCTCTGCCTCAGCAAATCAGTTATTTTCTGTCTAGTTAGGAGTAAGGACCTAGATACCTTGCTGGGATCTTAGGTCCTGGCAAGAAATTTTTTTCTAAAAGGATTTTTGGACAGCTTTTTTTCTCCAGTGTTCCTGTGAGATCTTCAAGCAAGAAAGCTGAACTGGGCGACGGGCTGGATGTTGAGATCCGGTGGTCACCCCAGTTCAGCCTACGAGCGCGTGCAGGCCATAGCTCCGCGCTGAGTCGGCCGCGACAAAGTCCCATTAAAGGACTGAACCCGCGAGTTAAACGTCTCGCTGAAACGCCAAAGACCATGAGTCACGGCGTCTGTATCGGTCGACAGCCCTCCCGCCCCGGTGGAGAGGGGTACTGTCAGGAGTTGGTGCCCGCCTGGTTCCGGTATGGTGAGTAGTATGTTCCCCCTGTTTTCCCTGACGGGTTTTTGTGGTGAACGCGGGCCCCTCTCTGTATGGTAAGAAAGAGTTTCTTTCTATCCTATAACATGTCACAAATCCTCCTACTTTGAGTGTGATTTTATGTGTGCAAAAGCCAGGAGGCTTGGTTTGGGAGCTAACAATCTATTGTATACATGTTTTAAAGATGTAATCTGTGGCATTCTGGGAATCTTATGGGTTAAGTATAAGCTACCTACCAGTCAGAAGCCATGGACATGTAGACTGCCTTCCAAGTCAGATCTCCAGCTAATAGCAGGCCTCCCGAACGGCCATGCGGTCCGCCAGGGCCGGTACCGCCAAACACGCCATATCCCCATGCAGAGAGAGTGTTGTGTGCCTGCAGCACACCGCTAGTCAGCACAGGCCGCCGCCATTTTTTTTTGCTGGATCGCACGAGCCGCCATTTTGGCGTAGCCTCGTGTCTCCAGCATGGGGGCGGCCATGTTTTAGGTGATTCTACACCTCGTGGAGCTTGGGGGAGGCGCCGGAAGGCGTACAGAGGGGCGGAGCCGCCTCCTTTCTTCCTGGGCAGCCAGCCAAAAGACTTCCTGTTTGTCTAAGACAGCGCTGTAAGCTGTTGCAGTTCAACTCTGAACATCAAGTGGTGAGCCTGGGGGTCTATCTCTCTCTCTCTCGATCGATAGGGATCCCTAACAGGTAACACTAAGGGGTTTTTTTGTGGCGCTGAGGGTCAAAAAAAAAAAAAAAAAAAAGTTTTTTCTTTACTTTGAATTATATCATCCAGGAAGTAACTGGAGTTATTATGGACCCTGCCACACAGATTCCCCCACCTGTTTCCCTCGAGGGGGCCTCGGGACCCGCCGGTGTACAGAGTATAGAGTCATTTACAGCAATTTTGGAGTCTATGGTGGCTCGGGTGGAGGCGGCCTGTCAGGGACGGGGGTCAAGGAAGCGACCCCCGCCTACCCCTATACTATCTGACACCTCTGACTCTGATTCAGAGATGGTCACTGCAGTTGCAGGTTCCTCTGCAAGGGTTGCTATCCCAGGTAAAGCCCCCTCAGACAGTGAGGAGGACGCTTCTTCTCCTGCTATAATTCAGGAAGAAGCATTGGTGGACGCACTAGTTGTGGCAGTGCAAGAAACCTTAAAACTTGAGGCTTTACCGGCAGAGGCAACTGAAACAGAGAGGCCTTTTGGGACTAATAAGCCCATCAAGACGGCGAAGGCTTTTCCTGTACCTAAATGTTTTGGAAATCAGATTAAAGGAGAATGGGAACATTCTAAACGTACCTTTACTATTTCCAAGCGTATTGCTAGACGCTATCCGTTTGAGGAATCCATCATTAAGAAATGGACGGTACCACCAGTCGTGGATCCGCCTATTTCCAGGCTGAATAAAGCCACGGTTATTCCAGTGGAGGACACTTCGTCCTTTAAGGATCCGGTGGATCGAAAGATAGAAGCGGAGTCCCGCACTATCTTTTCTCTGATAGGGTCAGCATTTAGACCAGTAATTGTTATTGGTCTAGTTTCCCAGACACTTACAGAATGGGCGAAGATGGTACGCCAAGATCTTAGGGGAAAAGATATTCCCCAGGAGACATCTGATTTGATAGAACAGATCATACAAGGGCTACGGTTTATCTGTGACGCAGCCTTGGACACTACTCCCTTGTTAGGGCATGCATCTAAGTTAGCAGTGATCCTCAGACGTGTGCTGTGGTTAAAATGCTGGTCAGCTGACCTAGGTTCCAAAAAGACTTTGACCAATCTCCCTTTCCAGGGGAATCGTCTATTTGGAGCCAACCTAGATGAAATCATTAAGGATGCCACCGGGGGCAAGAGTACTTTTTTGCCACAGGCTGCAAAAGCTAAGGAACCTCGCAATAAGCGAGGACCTTTCTTTACCGCCCATAAAGGACGCCCGGCTGGTACTTCCGGGAAAGGCAAGACTCCTCCAGGAGGGTTCAAGAAGGGCTGGTCGGACAAGCAGAGGACCAACCCAGCCAAACCCGAAGTAAAGGAGTACACAGCCTGAAGGTGCGCCCCCACCCAATTTCAGGGTGGGGGGACGTTTTCACCGGTATTCAGGACATTAGATCGAGCATCAACCACTACTACCGGTGCGATTCTTCCCTTCCAACATTTAAGTACAGGAAGCGGTAGTTACCGTTTCCTGTATAGATCTTTTCCTTTACCTTTTCCTAAGATTAGTCCCGATACCTCACAGGAATCGGATCTGATTGACCAGATAGGCCAAGTAGCCTCTAGTCGGGTGACTTCGGTCCCTGAGGTTCAACCAGAAAAGATCACCTTGCCTGATAACTATCAGGTATCTGATAAATGTGTGGGAACAGAAAACGACCAGACTTTCTCGGATGGTCGGGGCCAGATACCTCTAGGGACGCCTGGTTCAGATCCAATCAGCGCCAGTGGTCCTAGAAATTCTAGGCTGGCCTCTTCAAGCCGGCCTGGCCGACTTGGACAGGTTAGTCGCAGACGTTCCGTGGGAACTTCGTCTCAGGGAGTGTCTGTAGTCTCAAGGACCTATTTACCTTCGTGCTTTACAGTCGCTGGTTTTAATGGCCTGGCCATTGAGACCCAAGTACTGAAGGACAGAGGTTTGTCTACTTCTGTCATTCCTACCCTTATTAAAGCAAGGAAAGCGACTTCCAGCAAAGTCTATTATCACACATGGAAGACTTATATTGCGTGGTGCGAATCTTTAGGATTTCCTCCACGTACCTATTCGGTGTCTCGAATATTGGCCTTTTTGCAACAAGGGGTTGAGCAGAAGCTAGCCTTGAGCACCATCAAGGGTCAAGTTTCAGCATTAGCAATCTTCTTTCAGAAACCTTTAGCTACCAAATCCTTGGTGCGGAATTTCATCCAGGGGGTGCGGCACCTGGCTCCTCCAGTCCGCGCGCCCTTACCGCCCTGGGATCTTAATTTGGTTTTGTCGGTTCTACAGAAACCTCCCTTTGAAAACATCAGGGAGATTCCCTTGCTTACTTTATCCCAGAAGGTGGTCTTCTTGGTGGCTATTACTTCTGCTCGCAGGGTGTCAGAACTGGCTGCATTATCATGCCAGTCCCCATACCTAGTGATTCATAGGGATAAGGTAGTACTTCATCCTAAGCCATCTTTTCTTCCTAAGGTGGTTTCAGATTTTCATCTGAATGAAGATATTGTACTACCTTCCTTGTGTCCTCAGCCCAAGCATCATCGGGAACATGCGTTGCATTCCTTGGATGTGGTTCGGGCAATCAGGGTATACCTGAAAGCTACGGAATCATTCCGTAAGACGGATTCACTTTTTGTGATCACGGATGGCCCCAGAAAGGGTTTGCCTGCATCTGCCGCGACCATTGCCAAATGGATTAGACTAACGGTGGTACAGGCTTATTCTATTAAGGGTCAGAGTCCTCCGTTCCCTGTTAGGGCGCACTCCACTCGAGCGCTCAGTACTTCCTGGGCCTTTCGCCATCAGGCGTCAGTGGTCCAGGTATGTAAGGCGGCCACTTGGTCGTCGGTACATACCTTTACTAAATTCTATAAAATTGATGTGACGGCATCGGCGGATGCCTCATTTGGCCGCAAGGTTTTGCAGGCCGCAATTTGAGGAGACCGGTGGTCTACCTCGAGGGTTTTTTTCTGTTTGAAAAAATTTTTTTGTTGAGTCTCATCATTTAGGATGAGCATTGTAAACTTCTAGTTGGCACCGGTTGGGCCTTCTAGATTGGGATTTGATTTCCATTTTCCCACCCCTCAGTTGTGATACTGCTCTGGGACGTCCCGAAGGTGGTGTATCACCGAGGACTACGTCTGTCGATGAGCGCTAGAGAAAAATGGATTTTTGTAAAATCTTACCGTAAAATCCTTTTCTCTTAGCTCATCGACAGACGTAGTCCCCGCCCCTCTGTTTTGGAGTTGGGTTGGGTTAAATTCTCTAAGCACTGCTTTTTCACATAACTGATTTGCTGAGGCAGAGAGAGAGAGGATATACCCTCTGGGACTGCCCCTAGGGTGTGGCCAGAGCTTTTTAATTTCCTGTCTAGTCCTGCTCCTGCGGAGGTAACATAACCGAAGGTGGTGTATCACCGAGGACTACGTCTGTCGATGAGCTAAGAGAAAAGGATTTTACGGTAAGATTTTACAAAAATCCATTTTTTGGACAGCAGCATTGTTGTTTGTAGGGAGGAGGGAAGTGTTAGACGTTCTAGCAGATTTAAATACCCTAACACATTGAAGCCAAACTCCAGCCCACACTTTATGAGCAGTTACAGCAACAGCTTTTTTGTTTTCCTTTTGGGATAAAGGTTTTACATGAATAAAAGCTGATCATTGTGAGCACTGCATCAGTGGTAAGTGGTTGTATCTTCCCTCTAACTGATACATCTGCTAGAGACCTTGTTCTTTTGAAAAACAGACTTGCTGGCCAGATCACCCCGTGAAAATAAGGGAAAGAAAGCCTAAAAAAGAAACTAACCATTAGGGATGCACCGAATATTCGGCGGCCGAACATTATTCGGCCGAAAATAGAGAAAATAGCACTTTCGGCGTTCGGCCGAATAAGTCAAAAGGCCGAATAATTTTGAGCCGAACAATGTCAGCTTCCGCCCTGACCGCTCACCTTCCTCATTGCGGCTCGCGGCTCCCTTCTCACACGCCGCTGGTGTCCTGTCCGGCCGCGAGTAGGGGGTGTGACGTCACGCGCGCGTCCCGCCCCCTGCTCCTGACTGCGGCTCCTTCACACTAGGTCCACGCCCCGCCCCCCTGTTCGCGGCTTTTGGCTCTGGCTGCAGTTCAGGTATGTGATGTGGAGCTGAGCACATTTGGGGGAGAATACGGTAGCTGGCAGCTGCACAAGCATTAGTGTGCAGACTGCCATATGTTGTTGCCACTTGCCATGCTCATTACATAAGAGTGCCCTATAAAGTGCCCCTTAAAAAAAAAAAAAAAATGTGCCCAACAGAGAGCTCCCTTGACATAAAATGTGGCCATCAGCGTGCCCCTTATTTTATGCTAAGGGACATGCTGATGAGCATATTTTATGTTAAGGGGCACTCTGATGGGCATATTTTATTTTAAGGGGCACGCTAATGGGCATATTTTATGTTAAGAGCAACGCTGATTTAAATGTTTTGTTTTGCCCATCAGAGTGCCCCCTAACATAAAATGTGCCCATCAGCGTGCTCCCTAACATAAAATGTGCCCATCAGCGTGCCCCCTAACATAAAATGTGCCCATCAGCATGCCCCCTAACATAAAATGTGCCCATCAGCGTGCTCCCTAACATAAAATGTGCCCATCGGCGTGCCCCCTAACATAAAATGTGCCCATCAGCATGCCCCCTAACATAAAATGTGCCCATCAGCGTGCCCCCTAACATAAAATGTGCCCATCAGCGTGCCCCCTAAAAATTGGCAAAATAAATGGAAAAAATGCGAAACACCGCGTTCGGTATTCGGCCTTCGGCCAAGCATTTCATTATTATTCGGCTTCGGCCAAGAATTTCATTTCGGTGCATCCCTACTAACCATCATATCCAAGAATTGGTTAGCTGAAATGTAATAAAGATTTTCTTTTGGGTTTATTACCACTTTAATAAATCAAGACCATGCTTTTTTTTCTGTTCCAAGAAACTGGTAAAGCAGCGTAACTTTCTATTCTGGCACTTTCACTTCTGTACTTTCAAGACCAGTAGTCTATGTTGTATAGATTGCTAAATTATGGGAGAAATCCATCACATATTGGGGCTTATAAAGCAGCATCACAGCCCGATTGTATATATGTTGGTCCCTTTGTACTAATTCTAAAAATTGCTCTGGCAGGGATGGTGGATTCTGCCTATTAAGAGACACTCTCCAAGTGACAGTTTATTTTGCTAGAATTCGACATCCTCCCTCGTCACCTCCTTACTGAATAAGGTTTTATATTCAAGCTTACTGGGGGCCTGACGTCACTGCCCTCTTAGATGATAGTGATCAGGTCTGGAGATTGTCTGTTTTACATTGGGGAGGTCACATGCTCCCCCACACTTGAAGCCCTGCTGTGTTAGAAAAGCAGAGCGAGGGTTCCATCAGTGCTGCAAAGGAGCATGGAATGGTGACTATACCTTGCTGGCAGGGCTTTTAAGAGTTCATGGATTGATCCCAGGTTTTCCCTGAATAGACAGATACTAATTCTAAGGGGATTCACAATCCACTCCGAAACATAGATGTCACTTCTGGTCATCCTTCCATATATACTGCTTCTGACTTACTAATTGTCAGTGTTAATTTTTCTCTTTTGTTCATTGACTGACACAGCTCCTGATTCTCCTTAACCATTAGGTTATACTGCCCCCTACAGGACACTAGGCAAGAAAAGGCTAGACTACGCCTATGGGCAGTCCCAGGGGGTATACACCCACTCTCCGCTATAGGCACTCAGTTTTTTTTCTGCCTAGTTAGGAGTAAGGACCTAGTTATTTACTTGGATCTCTGGTCCTGAACATTTTTTTTTCATGTTAAATGGAATTTTTTTCCTCTTTTTTTTTTTTTCTTTTTTTTTATTATTCTGTTCCTGTGGGAACTACAATCAAGTGCCGGACTGGGCGAAGAACTGGATCATATAGATCCTTAGGGTCCCCCCAGTCTGGCCAGCGAGCGCGTGCAAATCGCATTTCCACGCTAGGTCGGCCACGACATAGCCCCACTGGACAGGGGCTGGCCTGTGAGTTAAAAATCTCGCGAGGACACATACGAACTGGCTTCGGCCTGAGTTGCAGCTGGCCAACAGCACCCACATTACGATGGAGCGGTGTCCTGTCTGGAGCGATGCCCACCCTGTTCCTGGTATGGTAGAACTACATTGCGTGGTGTAAGTCTCTTGGGGTTCATCCTCGCTCTTTCTCGGTGGATCGGATCTTAACCTTCCTTCTGAGGGGGGGGGGGGGGGGTTGAACAGTAATTGGCCTGGAGTACCATCAAGGGCCAGGTATTGGGTTTTGACAGTCTTTTTCTAATGACTTTTGGCCATACATTCCTTGGTGTGTACCTTTTCTTCAGGGTGTCCGACATTTGGTTCCTTCAGTGCGGGCTCCGTTGCCGCCCTGGAATCTTAATGTGGTGCTTTCAGCTCTACTGAAGCTTCTCTTGTTTGAATATTTGAGAGGTTCCCTGCTTACGCTGCCCTAGAAGGCGGCCTTCTTTGGTGGCTATCACCTCTGCATGCAGGGTGTGGGAACTGATGGCGTTATTATCCTGGCGTTCACCTTATGGTGATTCACAAGGATAAGGTAGTGCTTTGCCTCTGTCATTCCTTCCTATGGTGGTTTCTGAATGTCATTTTGAATGCAGATATTGTGCTGCCTTCCCTGTGTCCCAGGCCTAAACATTGGAAGGAAATTGCCTTGCATGTCTTGCATGTAGTCTGGGCAATTAGGGTGTACCTGGCAGCTATGGAGTCTTTTAGGAAGTCGTTCTCTATTTGTGCTCACGGATTGACCTGACAAAGGGTTGTCCGCTTCTTCTGTGACCATTTCTAGATGGAGGTTTAGGCTTATTGCGTCAGGGGTCAGGTTCCTCCTTTACCTATTTAGGCGCACTGTACTAGGGCGCTTAGGGTCTCCGGGGCTTTCCGTCTTTAAGCGTCAGTGATGCAGGTTTGCAAGGCGGCCACCTGGTCATCAGTGCACACTTTTACAAAGCTTTTTGTAAAGTGGTTGTGTTGGCATCTGCGGATGCTTCTTTTAACCACAAGGTTTTACTAGCTGCTGTTTTAGAGGACCTGGTCCTCTTTGAGGGTGTATTGATTTTCAGGTGAGCTCCAGTTGTTTGTTGTTCAGCTCGGTTACCTGGTTGACTATGGTTAGCCTTGGGAATTTTTTTCGGAGGTTTTCCCACCCCTCATGTTTAACACTGCTTTGGGACGTCGTAATGGTTAAGAAGAATCAGGAGCTGTGTCTGTCGGTGAACGAAAGAGAAAATTGGATTTTTGACTTACCGTAAAATCCATTTCTCTGATGTTCATTGACGGACACAGCACTCACCCCTCTGTGGAGTTGGCTTTCTTCCGACACTGCTTGTAACAAACCTGAGTGCCTATAGCTGAGAGTGGGTGTATACCCCCTGGCACTGCCCATAGGCGTAGTCAAGCTTTTTCCTGCCTAGTGTCCTAATCCTGTAGGGGGCAATATACGCCAATTGTTAAGAAGAATCAGGAGCTGTGTCCGTCAATGAACATCAGAGAAATCAATTTTACGGTAAGTCAAAAATCCCCCCCTTTTTTTTTAAACCGTTTATTGCTATCTTTGCAGGTGCCTTTAAGAATGATTGAAGCTGTGGAGAGCCGTGACATGTTCCAGCTACAAATTATTTGCAAAGACTCCAAAGTAGTGAGGTATATATTTGCTGAATATTTATTTATTTATTTTTTTTTATCATTTTTGCTGCCTACCAAAAAACAGCTGTGTTTTTTTTTTTCTTTAACTGAGTAAATCTAAAAGTAAAGCCGAAAAGCTGTAGTAATTCTCCATTGCATTACTTGGCCACCAGAGGACAACAAGAACATTTCCGCTCCTCCGGTCTAGTAGTCCATTTAATTTGATGGCTCACTTTGCACGTTTTTACTGAAGCGTAAAGCTGAGTTCAGGTACAATAATGTTCTAGCCTCTGGTAAGGAATTCTTCTATGTTCTGCCTTTTAATTCAGCTGCCTCTGCAATTTATTTAATTACAGAGCACTCATGTTTCATTTATTCTGTTATCAAAATTTTTATTCCGCTTTTAAGTGAAACCGCTTATTATTGTAATAATTCTGTCAAACCAAAATTGTTTATTTTTTTTTTTATCCCTTCTTTTGGTAGGCGCTGTTAAGTTGCAATGCCCACCGACGCCTTTATTCCTTGGCCATACTAATGCAATGCTGAAATATAATGCTTCCCTCTTTGCTTTGCAGATGCCACTTTTCTACATTTAAGCAGTGCCAAGAGTGGTTGAAGCGGCTGAGCAGAGCTACTGTACGTCCCACCAAGCAAGAAGACCTGTTTGCATTTGCCTATCATGCATGGTGCCAGGGGATCTGCTCTGATGAGGAGGAGCATCATGTCCACCTCTGTCGTCCAGGTAAGAAATGGCCATCTGATTTAAACGTGGGAGTTCTTGTGATGCAGACATCTCTGCTAGATGGCACTGCCAGGTGCTCAGACACGAAGAAGGACAAGTATTGCTGTTGGTGTCCCCACAGGGAAGATTTACCTCTTTGGCCTAGTGACCATTGTCACTAAAGAGAAAGTGAGAGGCACTCCAGAATTTAAAGCGGCGTTCTAGTCCCCTAAATTCTTTTTCTTCTAACACTCCACTGTAATTGTGTACACTTTTCTACTGCAACATTTCGACAGTGTCAAATATTTGTTCCTTTTTAGTTTATTGTTAAATAGTTGAAAACTGACCAGATCTTGGAAGCAGGCAGGCTCCATCTCTACTGTGGGCACCTGAAGCCCACTCCTCTTAATTTCCAGGATTCGGTGCAGTTGGCTACCCAGCATGCACCTCCCCATCTCACACCTGTGCAGTAATGCCACTACACGGCGTGCTCTCTTTATTCCTGACAGGTTGCCATATGAATGGCGGCGTCAGCTAAATTTCCTTTCCCATTGCTATAGCAACCTGTCAATCAGGACATCACAGTCTGAAATCACGCAAGATTTCAGGTTTAGGTGACTACCATGGACTCCTGAGATAGATGGTGTTGATATCCCAGGAGTCCATGGGAATCACCTAGTGACCTCTTCGCCTAGGCGTCCAGAGCAGGAAGTGCGCCAGACTACATGGGGGGAAAAGGTATTAAAAATCTATTTGCCAATTTAAATATAGAGAAGGATGGGCAATGGATTGATCCAAAATAAAAATATATATATATATTTAAAAGATTTGTGAATTTACCTTCCTGTCTCAAAAGCCTTGAGCCTCGGTTCACATTTATGCGATGCGGGAAGGCTGCGAATCCGCAGCCTGTTCCCGCATCGCACACGCACCCCCGGCAGTTCACACTGCCATATGCGATACGCTGGGGGTGTCAATGTTATGTTAACGACACCCCCAGTTTGATCGCATATCGCAGTGCGATCGTGCAGTTCGCACAGGATCGGATCGCACAAGTGTGAACTGCTGTGCGATCCGATCCTGATGCGGCTGCCAAAAAGGGTCCCTGTGCGTGTTTGCTGCGGTGCGAATTTAGCCATACAAAGTGTATGGCTAAACTCGCACCGCACAGCCGATCGCATGTAATGTCGGAGCAGTGCGCTCCGACATTACATGCGAACCCCGCACACGCACAAGTGTGAACCGGGGCTGAAACTTTTTTTTTTTTTTTTTTTTTTAGATACGTGTTACAGAAAATGTAATACTGCTGCCTATATTTTGTCATCTGCTGCCTGTTACCCCTGAAGTTGTTCTCTAGTTTTAAAATGTTCCCCTGTCCAGATTTGAGGGGTGTGCTGGGGCTGTACACTATATTGTCAAAAGTATTGGGACACCTGCCTTTACACACACAATGAACGTTAATGGCATCCCAGTCTTAGTTTGTATGGTTCAATGTTGAGTTGGCCCACCCTTTGCTGCTCTAACAGCTTCAACTCTTCTGGGAAGGCTGTCCACAAGGTTTAGGAGTGTGACTATGGGAATGTTTAACCATTCTTCAAGAAGTGCATTTGTGAGGTAAGGCACTGATGTTGGACGTGAAGGCCTGGCTCACAGTCTCTGCTCCAATTCATCCCAAAGGTGTTTTATCAGGTTGAGGTCAGGACTCTGTGGCCAGGCAAGTTCCTCCACCCCAAACTCGCTCATCCATGTCTTTTATGAACCTTTTTTTTGTGCACTGGTGTGCAGTCATGTTGGAGCAGGAAGAGTCCATCCTTTATTTCCTTGGTAATGCCACTGTGCTTGGCCAGGGATTTCTTTGAATGATGATCAAGTACAAACTACACACACAACAGTTGGCCACGTTCACACTCTTGAAACAGAATTTAGTTCTGGGGAAATGTGTTGGGTCAAGTCTCACCCCCTTCACCTAATCTGCTGTATTGTTAGTAGAAGTAATTATTGATATTGGAATGCATGCAGTTGCAATTGTGTACATCAGACATACACTTTCTTAACCACCCCCCATCCGCACTACAGCCTATATACGGCTGCAGCGCGGACTTGAATTTTCGGGAGGCCGTTTTTAAACGGCCTCCCAGTGACACGCCCCCAGCGCGCTCCCGCGAGTGCGCTGCGGGGAAAATCTGTGTCGGCCGTGTCCAAGGACACGGCTGATCACAGATCGTGGTGAATGGCCAATCACAGTGGCCATTCACCACGTGATCGGGCCGTCCGATTGTAATCAGGGCACCAATCACCAGTGCCCTGATTACTAAAGGTAAAAATACACACACAGTGCCCGCCATCAATGCCCACAATCAGTGCCCATAGTGCTGCTAGTCAGTGCCCATCAGTGCCTGCTCATCTAGGCACTGATGAGCACTGACTGGCAGCACTATGGGCCCTGAGTGTGGGCACTGATGGTGCTGCCCATCAGTGCCGCTCATCAGTGCCACCCGTCAGTGTCCAGTGCCATCCGCCAGTGCCCATCAGTGCCGCCCGTCAGTGCCGCCTCTCAGTGCCCAGCAGTGCCACCTCTCAGTGCCCAGCAGTGCCACCTCTCAGTGCCCAGCAGTGCCACCTCTCAGTGCCCAGCAGTGCCACCTCTCAGTGCCCAGCAGTGCCACCTCTCAGTGCTCATCAGTGCTCATCAGTGCGGCATATTAGTACCTCCTCATCAGTGCCCATAAGTGCCATCTCATCAGTGCCCATAAGTGCCGCCTCATCAGTGCCCATAAGTGCCGCCTCATCAGTGCCCATCAGTGCCGCCTCATCAGTGCCCATCAGTGCCGCCTCATCAGCGCACATCAATGAAGGAGAAACATTTATTTTCAAAATTTACTCGCAGAAAATAAGAAAACCTTTTTTGTTTGTGGTTTTTGGTGCCTCAAGTCAAATATGGGATTTTATGGGCAGGAGTATAGGAGAATAAGCAAAAGTAGTATAATATACAAAATTTATTGCGATTTGGCAATATATATACAACAATTAAATGGTGACTTTAATGGGTAAAGTTCCATTGTGCAGTGAAGAGGAAGAAATAAAGTGTGTTTTGCATGTGGCAAAAAGTGACTTAAAAGTGGGTTGTATGTGGTCTTGCTCTGCTGTTCCTCATGTCAGAAGACTGGGATGAGTGCAGAGGAGGTGCCAGATCGGTGATCCGACATGTTTCGGCCTAATTTGGCCTTTATCAAGGATATTTCACCGATTCTACAGATAATCAAAAGAAGGGGGTATCAAGTTGGGCAATATTGTACTGAAAACATACATAATAAAGTTTACACATGTGTGGGTTAACATACAATTGTTTTGTCCACTTCCTAAGACCATGCCTTCCCAGGTTTTGTCCAGGTGCTGCAGGAACAAATATGCTGCATGAGTACATTAAAAGAGTATAAAAGGTATTTGGAAGGCTTAATATCTAGTGGTATTTACTTTCTGAAACGAATGACCCGATCCAGGATCCAATGTGGTTTTGACTGGCAGAATCCACATTGATTGAGATGGTCTATCCATTTAGGGAATATGTAAAATTATTGGGGTAAGTAATAATTGTTGTTATCTTCAATATAACAGAGGTGAAGAAATTCCCAAAATTCTTGAGGGGATGTGAAGGAGATCCCCTCACATATTAGACTTACGTTTGAGAAGAAGTTGTCACAGGTAAAGGCAGCATATACGCTCCGGGTCCATCTCCTCCCTCGGTGTGGGAGAGACTGAAGCATCCGGAGTGTTCCCCGGCCTTTTAAAGGCAGCCGCGCATGCGCAATACTGCGCTGCGTGATGTCAAACAGGTGGAGTCCGTAACACGGCAAGATGTGCGCCTGCGTACTGTCAGGGCGCATCCCTTGTAGCCGTGCGGACGTGCCTGCGAGGCCGCCGACACAGATTTAGAAGCTGAAGTCCCTGTGCGGGATACAGGAGGGTGAGGACACCGACCATTCAGTTTCAAGAGCCCCGATCGGGGCTTTCTGTGTCGGGAGCCACTGGAATTTCTTATGGGGAGGCAAAAGGAAGTGGATACAGATTATTACATCGGTATAAAAAGAACATGTATCGAAAGGGAAATACATTGTGCGAACAGTGTAAACCCTAAGGAAATCAATGAATAATAGTAACAAGATAATAATTTAGAGCATTCTAGATTAAGGTTGCAGCAATATAATACAAGGAAGAAAAATTCCTGTGGGGAGATGTGGGATGGGTCCGGGTGGGAGACACAAAGTCGGATACCATTGGTCCAGACATGCGGTCAAAGGTCATCAAAAAGGTAAAAGGGGGGCCGAAGTCATTTGTGGTATTGGTACAGAAAAGTTATTAATTGGAATAGTCCTTACAGACTATTGAGTAGAGAATGAAAAAATGGGGAGAGAGGGGAAAGGAGAAGCGGAATTGGTAAAAAGTTCAAAATTCGGTTGCAGGATCCATGCAATCCGATAGGGTTGGAGCATGTATATGATACCAAGGTGATCTGAGAGTAGTCGAATTCCGAATTGATTGTACCAATTTGGTAATCCGATTGGATTTGTTTCTTAGAGAAGAATTTTGAAGATGTTTGTGTGATCCGATTGGATTAATTGGTGCAATTCGTTGGATGGAGAAGAGGATGGGAGAGGGAAACCAGAAGTGGCGAGGGAAACAAATCAAAAATCCACCTTCTCAAAATACTTAATGATATCACCATACCAGAAGATACATACCTGATTACCATCGACGTTGAATCTTTATACAATAACATACCCCACACCAAAGGGCTACAAATAATTGAGAAGACACTCCGATGCCACAGTGAACGGGACCAAAAGTTCAACAACTTCATCACTGAGATGTTACAATTTATACTCAATCACAACGTCTTCACCTTTGGCGGCAATTATTACATTCAAACCTGCGGGGTAGCAATGGGGACCAGCTGCGCCCCCTCCTATGCGAACATCTACTTGGGCTCATGGGAGCAAGACTTTCTATCTAAAGAGGAGAATTCCATCTACGCTGAAAAAATCCTTATATGGCAACGATATATCGATGACATATTGATAGTATGGGACGGGCCGGAAAACATGATACAGGAACTACTAACTAAGATGAACCAGAATGAACATAATATGTTCTTTACAATGACCTACAGTAGACAACAAGTATCCTTCCTTGACACTTCAATTTATAAAGACCCGACGGGCAAAATTTCCACCACCCTATACAGAAAGGAGACAGCAGGCAACTCCATTCTTTACGCCTCTAGCTTTCACCCACAACCCCTAATCAAGTCTATGCCTTACAGTCAATATCTCAGATTGAAGAGAATCTGTACAGATCCAGCCAAATTCCAACTGGAAGCCAACGCACTGACTGCCCGATTGCTACAAAGAGGCTACACCAAAACCTCATTACGCAAGGCATTTAATCGTGCCAACTACAAAAATAGACAAACACTCCTCTTTAAAAACAAGGAACCAACAAAAACCGAACCCGACACCCGAATAATTATAAGATATACCAACGAACATCAGCAGATTCGAAATATCCTTACAAAAAATTGGTCCATTCTCATGGAAGAACCGAGCACCGCAAAACTCTTACCAAAACATCCACCCATCACCTTCAGGAAGGCAGGCTCCCTACAACAACAATTGGTACATAGCGAGTATAAAGAGGGATCTAGAAAAGACCCTTGTAGAACCAAGGGCACCTTCCCGTGCGGGAGCTGTGCTCAATGTCATGTCATCCGTCCAACTACTAATATTACTTTACCTAATGGAGAATTATTTCGCCCCAAACATTTTTGCAACTGCAAAACGAAGGGAATTGTTTATATGATGACATGTGAATGCGGGTCTTTCTACATCGGGAAGACCCGACAGGAGTTCGGCAAACGGGTGAACCAGCATTTACAGACTATGCACGTTGGCAACTTTTATGTCCCATTAGGGAGACACGTAAGGGATCATCATAACTATAAAATGCCTAAAATCAATTTCATGGCTCTGGATAGAATCCATGTCCCGTTACGAGGCGGTGACTGGAATAAGATTCTTTTACAACTGGAAATGCGCTGGATTGTACAACTTAAAGCCACACCGTCACCCGGACTAAATGAAGCACAAAGCTACCGCCCATTTCTTCAGGGCTTTTCATCTGGCAAAACAGATTAGTCTTGTCATCCCAAATAACCGAAACACTTGGAATTATCTTTTTCCCCCAATTAACTATTCGGATTGCACCATAATGCAAATCGACTGGGGTTCCACCAACCTTCAAATCATCTTACTTTTACACAATGAGTTAATAGAATTAGATTGCATAAATCCTGCAACCGATTTTTTGATTTGTTTCCCTCGCCACTTCTGGTTTCCCTCTCCCATCCTCTTCTCCATCCAACGAATTGCACCAATTAATCCAATCGGATCACACAAACATCTTCAAAATTCTTCTCTAAGAAACAAATCCAATCGGATTACCAAATTGGTACAATCAATTCGGAATTCGACTACTCTCAGATCACCTTGGTATCATATACATGCTCCAACCCTATCGGATTGCATGGATCCTGCAACCGAATTTTGAACTTTTTACCAATTCCGCTTCTCCTTTCCCCTCTCTCCCCATTTTTTCATTCTCTACTCAATAGTCTGTAAGGACTATTCCAATTAATAACTTTTCTGTACCAATACCACAAATGACTTCGGCCCCCCTTTTACCTTTTGATGACCTTTGACCGCATGTCTGGACCAATGGTATCCGACTTTGTGTCTCCCACCCGGACCCATCCCACATCTCCCCACAGGAATTTTTCTTCCTTGTATTATATTGCTGCAACCTTAATCTAGAATGCTCTAAATTATTATCTTGTTACTATTATTCATTGATTTCCTTAGGGTTTACACTGTTCGCACAATGTATTTCCCTTTCGATACATGTTCTTTTTATACCGATGTAATAATCTGTATCCACTTCCTTTTGCCTCCCCATAAGAAATTCCAGTGGCTCCCGGCACAGAAAGCCCCGATCGGGGCTCTTGAAACTGAATGGTCGGTGACCTCACCCTCCTGTATCCCGCACAGGGACTTCAGCTTCTAAATCTGTGTCGGCGGCCTCGCAGGCACGTCCGCACGGCTACAAGGGATGCGCCCTGACAGTACGCAGGCGCACATCTTGCCGTGTTACGGACTCCACCTGTTTGGCATCACGCAGCGCAGTATTGCGCATGCGCGGCTGCCTTTAAAAGGCCGGGGAACACTCCGGATGCTTCAGTCTCTCCCACACCGAGGGAGGAGATGGACCCGGAGCGTATATGCTGCCTTTACCTGTGACAACTTCTTCTCAAACGTAAGTCTAATATGTGAGGGGATCTCCTTCACATCCCCTCAAGAATTTTGGGAATTTCTTCACCTCTGTTATATTGAAGATAACAACAATTATTACTTACCCCAATAATTTTACATATTCCCTAAATGGATAGACCATCTCAATCAATGTGGATTCTGCCAGTCAAAACCACATTGGATCCTGGATCGGGTCATTCGTTTCAGAAAGTAAATACCACTAGATATTAAGCCTTCCAAATACCTTTTATACTCTTTTAATGTACTCATGCAGCATATTTGTTCCTGCAGCACCTGGACAAAACCTGGGAAGGCATGGTCTTAGGAAGTGGACAAAACAATTGTATGTTAACCCACACATGTGTAAACTTTATTATGTATGTTTTCAGTACAATATTGCCCAACTTGATACCCCCTTCTTTTGATTATCTGTAGAATCGGTGAAATATCCTTGATAAAGGCCAAATTAGGCCGAAACATGTCGGATCACCGATCTGGCACCTCCTCTGCACTCATCCCAGTCTTCTGACATGAGGAACAGCAGAGCAAGACCACATACAACCCACTTTTAAGTCACTTTTTGCCACATGCAAAACACACTTTATTTCTTCCTCTTCACTGCACAATGGGACTTTACCCATTAAAGTCACCATTTAATTGTTGTATATATATTGCCAAATCGCAATAAATTTTGTATATTATACTACTTTTGCTTATTCTCCTATACTCCTGCCCATAAAATCCCATATTTGACTTGAGGCACCAAAAACCACAAACAATTTTGTCGGAATGGTGGCAGAAACGATTACAATCTTCCAATGTAAGATCCAAAAAACTTATCTCTTCAAGAAAACCTTTTTTTTTTTTTTTTTTCAAAATTTTCTGTCTTTATTCTTTTTTTTTTGTAAAAAATAAAAATCGCAGAGGTGATTACATACCACCAAAAGAAAGCTCTATTTGTGTGAAAAAAATGATAAAAATTTCATATGGGTACAGTGTAGCATGACCGCGCAATTGTCAGTCAAAGTGTGAGAGCGCTGAAAGCTGAAAATTGGCCTGGATGGGAAGGGTGTTTAAGTGCACAGAAGGCAAGTGGTTAAACACATAGGCATTGGTTGGGTTTTTTTTTTTTTTTTTATACGGATGCAAGATGTTAAGTCTCCATTGACACTACCGCGACTTGTCAGGCGACTGGTCAGCCTGACAAGTCGCTGTCCATGCAGTGCTACAGTACCCGTTCTAATAGGAGCGACACAAGTCGCTCTGACTTAGAAAAAGGGTCCTGTACTACTTCGGGGTGACATCGGAGCGACTTGCATAGACATTCATTTTATGAAGTCCATGCAAGTCGTGCTGCACGCGACTTCACAGGTCGCCCCCGAAGTCGTCCCGCTTCAGTGTGAACCGGCACTAACTGTTGCATTGAGCAATATTGTGTTTTTTTTTTTTTTTTTTTAACTAATTATGCTGTTTGAAAGTAGTTATACTACTCATATACTATGTTCTACATAATCTTTAAATCTAAATATTCTTATTTCTGTGTTCAATATATGCAAATAATCATTGTTGGGCACAGGCTGTTACAAATGCACTGATATTGATGGACAAAAGGCTCGGTTCACAAAGCTAACACACCAGCCTAATGTTCCTTCTTCTCAAAACTCTTACTTTCAGCTGAGTGCAGTGAGATTTGAAAAGTACAGTCACGTGGCTAAAATTTAGGTCCTTATCCTTGTGTAAAAGTGCAATTGCAGTCAAATCTATATTTTTGTTTTTTTAGAGTGGAGATGGATTAGAACACATTAGGTGTCCATGTTAAGCAGATTTACCCCCCCCCCCCTTATTTGTCCTGGTGACTGTTATCAGTGTTAGTGAAAGAAAACCTCAAACTTTGAATTATGAAAAGAGACAAATCTTTCAATGGAGACACTAGTTCTGGTGACGGGGGAAGGATTTCCTTCACTTTGGAGGGGTTTCCTCTTCCTTTCTGTTGTGGTTTTGGGACAGGAAGTGAAGGGGAAATCTCCCCAATAGTGCACAGATGACAAAAAAAATATGGACAGTCGTTCCAAATCCTCCATTGCTCTATTCAAAATAAGAACAATACAACTTTATTCTTTAGTGCTATTTTAAAGTGTTACTAAACCCAGGACTCTGCATTCACTATATCTGGTCTCCCACAGCACTGTATACAGAACATGGAAATTAAATTATTTTAGTAAATCTAAACTGATAAATACCTTTTCTCATCAGCAGTATATAGCAGTCATGACTTCTATCAGTGTCTGATTAAAGCTTGTAGGAGGAGTTTTCATTCTTCTATGACTGTCTATGAGACTGCATGACTCCTGGCCCTCTGTCTGGACAGTGCTGATTGGCCCTGTGCTGATCACCTGCACAGTGCGCAGAATAACCCCTTTGGTTCCACAGTGAGTATAACAAGCATGCTATACTGCATGTACAGACTGAATTTATTGTTGTGGGTTTAGTAATACTTTAAGGGCCAATTCTTTCTATATGTGTTGGGCAGCCTTGCAGTCCCAATGCATAAACAAGGGAATTTGGCTTGAGCCCTATATGTTTAGCGCTGCTACAGTTGTGTGCACTAAAAAAAAATTAGGACACGCTTTATTTTATTTTTATTTTTTAGTGCAGCATGTTGTGAAGCAATGCACCGTGATGCATAAAGATAAATGACATGTCGTTTTATGATATGACATTGCAATAAAGTTGGGGGGAAAAAAACAATAGTAAAGCATGTGATTTGTGATTATAACACACCTGCACCCCTTCTTTTGCAGCACACACCAATAGTTGCAGTATATTGTGGATACTGGTGTTAACAAGCCCTAAAGCTTTGATTGAACCTAAGGCAATTTTTTTGTGTTCTGACTTTGTGGGTGTTTCCTAACTGTTTACTTTGGAGTCTAAAGTAATCAGAGAAAAACATGTAGAAGATGGTTACTCCGGTGTCATCGCATGGTATACAGATACAATTTTCATTAAGTGGCATGGGTAACTCATAGAAGGAGTGCATTATGTTGAATAAGAAAATTGAAGTATATACAGTATATACCTCTATCTATAAATCCTGTGATAGATTATACATTAACTGCGGCAGATAATGTGCTACATAACTTTGCTTCAGACAGCCATGAATAATATGTAACTATGAATGGGTTTATTTTAGGTGATCATGTGAAGGATCGCTTCCAGATGGAGTTGCTACGGATGGGCTTTGATATGCAGAATGCCTGGCGAGTGTCTGAAATCAACAACAACTACAAGTGAGGCTTTCCGTTTCACAGAATTCAGAGCAGATTATCCTTTTTTGGTAGAAATAATTGTTTGAACCAGTTTTGACATTCTATTTGGAATTATTTATATAGTACGCCCTGCTAGTGTTTCATTTTTTTTTTTTTTAGGGGTTGTACCAATACATTACTAGGGGTTTCAGTGCATTTTTTGTAGTTCGTAGTTTGTGCTCTGTTAACATTCCTTTTCTTCTCCAATGTCAATAGACAATGACATTTTGTAGCCTCAGGTGTGTATTTAGAGATTGGGAAATCTGCTTAAGTCAATATAAGTCGTTTGCACAGGTTCTCATTCTGCATTACTGTGTCACAGAGGGAAAGAAATGAGGATTGGGAAGGTCAGACCTCCTGATCTGCATGCTTGTTCTGGGTCAGTGACTCAGAATGCAATTTAAACACTGATGCAGCATAACAGCCAGGCCACTAGCTTTTTTCAAAAAACAAGGTCATCAGTGACAGCTCCCATACTTCCGAAGATAAATTGCACCTATAAATGTCCCTTGAAACTTCTGTATGGTTCCTAAGGTGATATTAAAGGTTTAACATTTAAAAAAAAAAAAAAAAAACCTGTTATACTCACCTGCTGTGTATAAGGGTTTTGCACAGCGCAGCCCCAACCCTCTTCTTCTCGAGTCTCCCGCCGACGTTCCTGGCCCCTCCCCCTTGACCAGTGCCCCCAATAGCTAGCCGCTTGCTACGGGGGCACTGGTGTGTGCTCGCTCCTGAGCCCTGCTCTATGTGTCCATAAGACACACAGGGCTGTGGCTCGACCCCACCCCCTGCTCTCTCCTTATTGGCTCGCTGGCTGTAAATTGACAGCAGTGGGAGCCAATGGCTCACTGCTTACATTCCTTGTAATAGGAATAAAAGTGCTAAAAAAAAATTAAAGGGAAAGTGTAAAAATAAAAGAAATAATAATAAAAATTTAAAGTGCCCTCGTCCTAGCGTGCTTGAATGAAGCACCGAAGCGAACGCATACGTACACATGAGGTATCGCTGAGATTGTTAGAGCGAGAGCAACAATTCTAGCCCAAGACCTTCTCTGTAACTCAAAACTGGTAACCTGGTAACCTGGCTAATCGCTGCCTATGAAGATTTTTAAATACCGAAGTTTGGCACCATTCCATGAAAGTGTGCAATTTTAAAGCATGACATGTTGGGTATCTATCTACTCAGCATAACATCATTGTACACATTATACAAACAAATTGGGATACATTTAGAGCCGGTTCACATTAGAGCGATCCGACTTGCCGGGGCGACCTCGGAGCGGCCGGCACGGACTTCATAACATTGAAGTCAATGCAGGTCGCTCCGGGTCGCCCCAATTAAAAAAAAAAACAAAAACGTATTTTTCCCCCAAAAAAAAACTGTTTGAAAAATTGCTGCACAAATACCGTATGACATAAAAAGTTGCAATGACCGCCATTTTATTCCCTAGGGTTTCTACTAAAAAAATAAATGTTTGGGGTTTCTGAGTAATTTTCTAGTAAAAAAATGATTTTTGCATGTAGGAGCGGAGTGCCAGAATTGGCCCAGTATTGAAGTGGTTAAAACTGAGACTAGCAGTCAGGCATCAGTGCTTTAGATCTTACACTGCAGGTATACCATGAGGCTGTCAGATCAAGAGTGCCTAGGCACCCTCACATACCAGGAAGTACACTTCTATGTTTCAGGGAGAATTCAAGACAAAAGGAAGACTTTTTAAGGTAGTGAAATTCATGCTTGTATTGTCTGCAGACAATCACAGTGCTGTCTGCATACAAAGTTATATAAAGTTAGGTATATTGCTGGTATCCTTGTTATGCCTAATGGCTACCTGAGGTCTGTCTGTCATCAGTCAACACATGCTTATAAAAAAAGTCTTTCATAGAACACTGAAATACTGCAGCCTTTTCTCTTTTGTTCATTTAGGGACATAGCTCCAGATATTCTCCACCATTGCGTTATACTGCCCCCTACAGGAGTAGGACACTAGGCAGAACAAAAGTCTGGCTTTGCCTATGGGCAGTCTCGGGGGATATACTCCCTCTCTCTGCTATAGGTACTAATTTTTTTTTATTTTTTTCTGCCGCCTAGTCAGGAAAAAGGACCTAGTTCCTTGCTTGAGATCTATGGTCCTGGCAAATGTTTTCCTTTTAGTTAGAAATTAATTTCTCCTGGATTTTTTCCTGTTAGATCTATAATCAATTGCCAGACTGGGCGACTGGCTGGATAATCTAGGTCAGTGGTCATCCCAGTCTGGCCAGCGAGTGCACGCAGACCTCAGCTCTGCACTAGGTTGGCCGCGACATAGCCCCACTGGATGGGGGCAGGCCTGCGAGTTCAACGCCTCGCGAGGTCGCATACAACCGGGTCTCGGCTCGAGTCGCAGTGTTCCTCCTGGCCAACAGCCCCCCATTTCAATGGAGAGGGGTTCTGTCTGGAGCGGTGCCCCGCCTGGTTCCTGGTATGATAAGGAGCTGCCCCCCCCCCCCCTCTCGGCCTGGAGGGTTTTTGGGGTGGATGTGGGCCCTTCCTTGGGATGATCGGACCCCTGGGTTCCCCTCCTTCCTGTCAGGCACCCCCCTTTCATCTGTTCCCCATCCTACCCCTTCCTGGGTCCCTGGAAGCCTCGTGATGTTGGGCGAGTGCCTCTATTTTGTTGTAGCCTGTGTGTTTCTATGCATGGCGGCCATGCTTGTGTAGTCAGGCAGCAATTTTGCAGTGGTTTGCCATTGACAATAGCGGCGGCCATGAGAGTGGAGCATTGTGGGCAGGGATTTCGGGGGTGGGGGCCCCTCCTTTTGGTGCTGACTCCTGGATCCCTTTTACTTCTTGATCTCTGTGCTTGCAGATTATGCTGGTGGATGCAGGTGCCTGGCTCTGCTGAGTGGTGAGTCTGGTGGGGTTCTCTCCCTCTCTGCTGAGGATCGCTTGGTGCTCTGTGCTTAGCGACTGGGTGGTGCTGCCAGCATGGTGGGGGTGTCCCTTGCAGTGTTTTACACCTGTTTTGTGGTTTTCCCCTGGAGATTAATGGAGTCTTTGGAGCACATCTCCCCACCTAATCCCCTCTCTGAGGCTGCAGGGCCCTCCGGGTCCCAAACATCCATTGATGCAGTAATGGCGGTCCTGTAGTTCTTGGTGTCCAGGGTGGAGGTTGCTTTCCCCTGCCTCGTCTGTCTCATTAGATCCTGAATCTGATTTGACCGCCACGGACATGGGTCACCCTGCTGGGTCTGCAACTACGCCCCTGGAATCCTCTCAAAGTGAGGATGATTCCTACACGTCTGCAGCCGTACACGAAACGGTGCTGGTGAAAGCACTGATTGTATCTGTGCGTGAGACCTTGAAGATGGAGGACGCAGCTGCGTCGGAGGCGCAGGTTCCCTTTGGCATTTCCAAGCCATCCAGAGCGGCAAAGGTGTTTCCATTTTCCCGCCCTTTTTGACAGAATTGTCGCTGAAGAGTGGGGCTGACCAAAGCGTTTCCTTGGGGTCCTTAAGCAAGTTGCTAGGCGATACCCCCCCTATGAGGAGTCCCTTACTAAGAAGTGGACTGTTCCACCGGTGGTGGACCCTCCGGTTTCCGGATTTAACAAGGCAACCATGATTACAGTTGAAGATTCCCTGGCTGACAGGAAGGCTGTGGCCCGCAATATGTACACTCTGGCTGGTTCGGAACTGAGGTCGGTAGTCACCATTGTCCTGGTGTCGCAAACTCTGGCCGAGTGCGCTAAGCTTTTATGCCATGACCTGGAGGGGGAACAGCTCCCCCCTGCCTTTGCTGAGCTGGCGAACCAGCTGGTCCGAGGGCTGCAGTTTATCTGTGATGCCTCTTTGGATGCGGCTCCCCTAGTGGCGAAGCTTTCTGTTTTGGCAGTGGTCCTTCGGCGTGTCTTTTGGCTCAAATGCTGGTCTGCAGGCCAGACTTCTAAAAAGGCCTTTCGAGATCGCCTGTTTGAAGCTACCCTGGATGACATCATAAAAGGTTTTGCGGGGGGGGGGGGGGAGAGAGCCTTTCTTCCGCAGGCTACTAAGGGCAAGGAAGTTCGTCATAGATGTGGGCCTTCTTTCTGGGCTCATAAGAAGTTTTTTCATCCCTCAGGGTCGACTGACAAGCACTCAAAGCCTTTAAGAGCCTCCTCTGGATCCTGTTATGGCAAGCCGAGAGCAGGCTTCTCCAGACCAATGGACAAGGCTCCTGCAGCATGAAGGTGCACCCTCACCTATATCGGGAATGGGGGGGACATCTTTGCTGGTTTCTGGACCCGTGATCTTCCCTGGTACAAGACAAGTGGGTCCACAAAATCATTTGATCCAGCTACAAGATCGAGTTTCACTTTTTGTCCTCTGGCAACGTTCTTTCCTTCCAACTTGTACCTGTCCCAGGATCGCTTACAGGGTCTGTTTGGGGCAGGCGGTGCAAGACCTGTTGCTTCAAGGGGTAATTGTCCCAGTTCCACCTTCTGAACGGTTTCAGGGTTTCTACCCAAACCTGTTTACAGTTCCCAGGAAGGAAGGCAAAGTGTGTCCAATGCTGGACCCCAAGGCGCTGAACTTGTGCGGGTGGAGAAGTTCAGAATGGAGTCCATTTGCACGGTGGCGGCATCCCTGCGTCGGGGGGGGGGGTGGAGGTATTTCCTTCTATTAACATCAAGGATGCCTACCTTCACATTCCAGTACGTGTCAGTCACCGGCACTTTCTCCGCTTTTCTGTGGGAGAGGAGCATTATCAGTTTGTGGCATTACCCTTTGGTCTCGCCTCTGCTCCTCGGGTCTTCACAAAAGTGTTTGCCCTGGTGCTAGCTTTGTTACACCAATGGGGGATCGCGGTGCTGGGCTACTTGGACGATCTCCTTCTGCGAGCAGAGTCTCCTACTGCTCTGATGGAAAACCTGGAGATCACAATACAAACTCTGCGGGAGTTCGGCTGTATTCCTAATTTTCAGAAGTCTGCTCTGGTTCCGTCCACAAAGCTGGACTATCTGGTTCTGACTCTGGACTCGACCTTAGCCAGAGTGCTCCTTCATCTGGACAAACTCCAGAAATCACAGGCTGCAATTCATCTCCTGCTGTCCAGCAGATGGTTATCCCTCTGGACTTGCATGCGGGTGCTGGGCCTGATGGTGTCTACCTTTGACGCGGTTCCATTTGCACAGTTCCATACGGTGTCCCTGCAAAGGGAGATTCTGGCCAAATGGAACAAGACTATGCGGTCTCTAGATAATCAGATCCAGCTAAGCCGTGGAACGAAGGAGTCCTTGATATGGTGGCTTCATTCTCCGGTGCTTCGGCTGGGCAAATACTTCCTCCCCTTGTATTAAACAGTGGTCATCACGGATGCCAGCCTGTCCGGCTGGGGAGGTATCCTCGGCAAGCATTCTGCTCAGGGGATCTGGACGCTTGGGACTCCGAGCTCAGACTGTGCCTGGACCATTGGACGGATTGTCTTCAGGGATGTCCAGTGTGCATTTAATCGAACAATGCCATGGCTATGGCTTATGTCAATCCCCATGGGGGCACAAAAAGTGTCCTAGCGACTCTGGAGGTAACTGGCATTCTAAGGTGGGCAGAACGGTTCGTTCCAGCCCTCTCTGCTGTACATATTTTGGGGGGTAAATCTGACAGGGGGATTACCTCGGTTGGCAGGCGTTGACCCAAGGAGAGTGGTCCCTTCATCCTGGGGTGGTTCATCAGTTGTTCCAAAATAAGAGATAAGTGCTGTTCAGCACCCCACTCCTGCGCTCAGAACCTGGTCCTCAGGCTGCCTCAATCCCGGAACTCGTACTCGTACTCATACTTGGCATCCATTAAGGCTAGGCTTTGCTGCCCCTTACGACCGGGGCGGTCGACCAGACACTGTAGATACAAAACAAAGAAAGGGCGCACCAGCCTAGCGCATTATCCTCAGCGAGTTTATTAGTAATAAAAAGATAAAAATCAGCTACTCACAAACATGCGTGAAAATCAAGCACATCAATTCCATAAAGCAGCCTCATTACAGGAGTCCGATATCTCATGAAAGCAGAGGGCTGACGCGTTTCGAGGCCGTGCCTCTTCCTCAGAGCCTCTTCGGTGGGGCATCCCCGAGGTGGATCTGTTGGCATCTCGGCTCAACAGAAAGGTGCAGAGGTTTATGGCTCGGTCATGGGATCCTCTGGCGGACGCCACAGACGCACTGGTTGCCCGGTGGGGTCAGTATTGTCCGATTTACGCCTTCCCTCCTCTCAAGCTTCTGCCAAAACTTCTACACAGGATTGAGGCAGAAGAGATTTCGGTCATCTTAGTGGCTCCGGACTGGCCTCACTGGGCTTGGAATGCCGATCACTGACGTCCCTTGGAAGGTTCCTCTCAGGGAGGATCTGCTGTCCCGACCGATCTTCCATTCTGCTTTACAGTCGCTGGCTTGGCTGTTTAACGCTAGGTGCTGAAGGATAGAGGATTATCTGAGTCGATGAATCCTACACTGTTAAAAGCTAGGAAATCTACTGCTAGGAAGATCTACCATTGTACGTGAAAGACGTGCATTGCGTGGTGTGAGTCTCTTGGGGTTCATCTTTGCTTCTTCTCAGTTGCTTGAATCTTGACCTTCCTTCAACGGGGGGTTGAACAGAAATTGGCCTCGAGTACCATCAAGGGCCAGGTGTCGGCTTTGGCGGTCTTCTTTCAACGACCTTTGGCCACACACTCCCTGGTGCGTAGCCTCCCTTTGAGAATCTTTAGGAGCTTTCCCCGCTTGCGCTGTCCCAGAAGGTGGCCTTTTTGGTGGTTCTCACCTCTGCGCGCAGTGTCGGAACTGTTGGCGGTATCTTGTCGTTCACTTTACCTGGTGATTCGGAGATAAGGTGGTTCTTCACCCCTGTCCATCTTTCATTCCAAAGGTTGTCTCTGATTTTCATTTGAATGAAGACATTGTGTTGCCTTCCCTGTGTCCGAGGCCCAAACATCCGAAGGAAATTGTCTTGCATGCCTTGGCTGTGCTCCGGGCAATAAGGGTGTACCTGGCAGCTACGGAGTCTTTCAAGAAGTTAGACTCACTATTTGTGCTCGGGGATGGGCCTCGCAAAGGGTTCCTCTGCGATCATTTCCAGATGGCTCAGACAGTGATTCAGGCCTATTCCATATTGGGTCAGGTTCCTCCTTTCCCTGTTGAGGCACACTCTATTAGGGCGCTTAGTGCCTCCTGGGCCTTCCGTCATCAGGTGTCAGTGACGCAGGTTTGCAAGGCGGCCACCTGGTCGTTGTTGCACACGTTCACAAAGTTTTATAAAGTGGATGTGTTGGCATCTGCGGATGCTTCTTTTGGCCGCAAGGTTTTGCAGTACAAGGCTGCCGTTGAGAGGACCTGATCCTCTGAGGGTGTGTGTTTTTTTTTTTTTTTTTTTTTTTTTTTTCAGGTGGGCTCCAGTTGCTTTGCTTGAACTCCTGTTGTCTGGTTGGCTACTGTTTTAGTCTTGGTAATTTTTTTGCTGTTCCCACCCCTCATGTTTCAAACTGCTTTGGGACGTCCCGATGGTTGAGAATATCTGGAGCTATGTCTGTCAATCAACGATAGAGAAAATGGGTTTTTTGATTTACCGTAAGATCCATTTCTCTGATGTTCATTGACGGACACCGCACCCACCCCTCTGTGGAGTTGTAATTCTTCTGACACTGCTTGTAACAAAACTGAGCACCTAATAGCAGAAAGAGGGAGTATATCTCCTGGGACTGCCCGTAGGCATAGCCATACTTTTTTTCTGCCTAGTGTCCTACTCCTGTAGGGGGCAATATAACCCAATGGTTGGGAATATCTGGAGCTGTGTCCGTCAATGAACATCCGAGAAATGGATTTTACAATAAGTCAAAAATCTTATTTTTCTCCCTTCCCCTACTTTATATTAAATTGTGTACATGCCGGTCACGTCGTCTGTGTTGTATAAAGATGGTTTTTACAACATTAAAACATTATTTTTTTTTTTTCCTTCCTTTCTACCATAGACTTTGTCCAAGTTACCCTCAAAAACTGCTTGTTCCTGTGTGGATTACTGATAAAGAGCTTGAGAATGTGGCTTCATTCAGATCTTGGAAACGAATTCCTGTTGTTGTGTACAGGTAATAGCAGATGATGATGTGACACCATTTTTTGAGCAATTTGTGCTACATTTAGCTAAATCAATTTCTATCAGGGCTGATTTGTGAAGGAACAACTAGAACTGTCCTATTTTACAAGTTGTTTTAGCTTAAGGCTCTGTTCACACTGATGCAATGTGGGAAACGCACAGGAATTGCTGTTTTTTTCTCATCGCACTGCATCGCAATTGCACTGTTCATGCGAGTTAACCCCCAGAAAGCAATAGCAATTTGCTAGAATTGGATCGCATGGGTATGAGCACCCATGCGGTCCAATTCAAGTGCGGCAAAAAAAGGTGCCTGCACCTTTTTTGCACAGATGCAATGTGATTCAAGTCATGCTAAATGATAGGCTTAAATCGCACCGTACAGAATCGCATGTGATTTGCACAAGAATGCAGTGCGATTCTTGTGCAAGTCACATGCAATGTGACACATCTTATCCGTGTGAACCCAACCAATAGTTCCTGTTGGGGAAACATCAATGGTCTTTGTTTGCAGTTTTGTATTTCTATTCTGTATATAGTCCTAACAGATTACACCACAGCTTATGGAGCAAGTGTACATCAGCCCTTGTTTCCTAAAGGAGCTCAACATCTAAAACTACAGGAGCAATTTTGGTTAAGCTTCTGATTACCTTACCAATACGTTTTTGGATTGTTGAACCAAATAGGGAACATGTACAAGCTCCATGCAGATGAAGTCCCCGGTAAGATTTGACCCCAGAGCTGCAGGCTGAGAATGACAATTGTAGATGGCATGCTGTTTTATAAAACTTACATTCTATATATGGCTGCAAAATGTAAGCAACTTCTCTTTTTTGCAGACATACGCGAACAGGTGCTGTAATCGCTCGCTGTAGCCAACCGGAGATCAGCTGGTGGGGATGGCGCAATGCCGATGATGAGCATCTAGTAACTTCCATTGCAAAAGCCTGCGCACTTAACCCTGGAGGACGCACAGTTGCTGCCAGCTTAACTAACAAAGGCACTGGTGAGGGGACGGAGAATGCAGATACTGATTTTGGTACGTTATATGTTCTACAGTGATTTATTTATGATTGGTAAGCCATGTGTACTGCAGCTATAAATTGTAATTACCAAGACTTTCACAAACCGTCTTAATTCATTTACCTCTCGGTTCTATTTAATTGCATTTAATGCCATTGTTTGTAGATTCGTCGCTGACTGCCTGCCCTGGCATGGAGGGTAGCACACCACCGCAGAAACTCCTCATCCTGGATGCACGATCCTACACTGCTGCTGTTGCAAACAGAGCGAAAGGTGGAGGCTGTGAATGTGAAGGTAGAGGGCATTAAAATGTGTTTGCAAGGCTGACTTTGTGCTGAAGTTAACGAAGAATTTTTAATAAAAAAAAAAAATCTTCACTTTTTTTCCTGTGTATTTCTTTAAAGTGTACCTGTCTAAACCATACTACCTTTATAAAAATTCTTCTTCCAGTGTCAGAAATCCAGGACCTCTATTTAATAGTTTTGTGTATTTATTTTGTTACAAGTGATGCATTGCATTATTGGATGTGGTGGAGATGTCCAAGTTCCATCCTAGAGCAGAGCCAGTGTTTTACTGCTTGCAACCTGGGTTCAGGGGCTCCCAATGCATGCTGGGGAAGAGTTTTCATAAATGGGTTTAGCTGTCGCTATATTTTGCCTATTTGTATACTTTGATTTGTTGACAGGTTCACTTTAAACATAACTAATCATGGTTGGGCTTATGAAAAAACAGTATTTATTCTTTAAAAAAAGTTTTTGTTTTTTTTTTTATTGTTTTTTTTAGCTTTACTTTGTTCGAGCCTACATTTCAGCTTTAGTGTTATGGGTCATTTGTGTCAGCTGCTTAATCGCCAAGCATAGTATCCTATCTCCCTAGAGGGCAAACCATGACAAATCGCATATCCCTGATGTTAACTTATTTCAACTATTCTGCCGTTATTTCACATTGTTTTGCCTTTTTAAAGCGGTTGTAACAATTTGTAATTAACAGACAGTGTACTGTATATCTTGCTATAACAGGGGAGATACCAGTAATGGTACTCAAACACTATACAACCACTTTAAGGAATTGGAATTGGCTGAACAAAAAAAACAAAATCTAACAGATTACTCCAACACTGTACAGCATGGATGGACGAATCTCCCACTGCTACTATTGTATTCTGACAGCTGGTGGTTGCGGCTGTCAGGATACTGAGACCATGACTACATCTCGCTGGATATAACTGCAGTTCAGGCAGCAGTTTAAGTCGAAGGATGTGATGTAGAATTTTGTCGAGAGCTACACACTGAGCGAATTTCAGCTAAATAATTAGGAACTGCATGAAATTCAATCAGAATATGGTCAACCTTAAAACTTAGAATCACCTGCTGGGTGTTTATATTCTAGCTTAGCAACCTACCAGGGTCTGTTCAGTATACAAAAATGGTAAGACTTCAATAGTTGGGTTTGTTATCTTTTGAAAATGAAGTTTCCCTATAGATAGATAAGCAGTCTTGTTTAAAGCATTTTTAAGTCCAGTTCTATTTACCAGTGCCAGTACATGCTGCATTTACACAGGCATGGCAGTCCATTATTTGAATACACAGGCATGGCAGTCCATTATTTGAATACACAGACATGGCAGTCCATTATTTGAATGGGTTGCTGTGCCTGCATTTCCTGCAGGCAAAATTTCCCTGCACCTTTTTTAGAAAAAACTGCCATGACAGAAATTGCGTGGTGCTTTTTTGCCATGCATCAAGTGTGGGAAGCCAGCTGCATTTTTTAATGCGTGGAGGTACCATTAAGAGTTAATGGCATCTTGCACATTTTCTTTTAAGCATCACATTGTGTACAGCTGCATACGGGGGTGGTAATTTATGCAATTTTACATGGATTACCATACCTGCACAGAACCTAGCTTTACATGCTCAGAATATGCAAATACTTTAGTGTGCATGATCTGGGCACATACTGTATTCACTTTTTTTTATGTGCACCTTCTCTTTTTTAGTTGAACAGAAAACCTCCTTTGGTGCTCAGCCCTGCAAGGAATGAAGTAATAAGTCCCAGAATGCTTTGTCAGCCAGTGCTAGTTCCTAATAATTTAGAGGGAACTCATTTTCCTGGGTTGGTAATGGAATGTGTTGTGCTTTTTACTTTTCCAGAGTACTATCCAAATTGTGAAGTAGTATTTATGGGAATGGCCAATATTCACTCTATCCGGAACAGCTTCCAGTACCTGCGAGCTGTGTGTAACCAAGTGCCCGATCCTGGAAAGTAAGTGTGACCCTATGTGTCTATTTTGTGTATACAGTGAGTATAGTTGGGTTATCTTTGATTCTTATCTTTGAAATATTATTTTATGGCATTGACCCTAGATTGTAGTGAATATATTATTGGTTTTCTGCAGTCTAGAATTGTAATGAGTGTGAAATACGGTAACTACTTTTATTACAAAACTCTTAATTTACTAGCCACATATCAAAATCAACAACGCTTAAACCTATTCTGTAAAGAAAACACTTTCTATGGAGTCCACATCCCCCCCAAGGACCATGTCATGCAAGGGCCCAACTTACCAGTTTCCACCTCGTTATTCCTTCACTGACGGAAACAATGTAGAATCTCCCTCCCTGGCAATGCTGTGGAAACAGGAGCATGGTTCTCTGCTCTCTATAGGGAGCCTGTCATTGGGGAACTGTTGCCAGCAACAGAATTGCATATTTGACATGGCCCAGCAGCCAGAAATACAAATGCGCCACTCCTGATGTCCCAGTTGACTTTACGTGGCCACTATTGATGTCATAATTGATGTAACGTGGACCTGTCTTTATAATTTTTACTTCATATGAATCGGTAGGACACATTAGCATTTATGATAACATTTACTATCATGTAACCTCAATATTAAAAAATAAATAAATATTTTGTTTTTATGCAGATAGACCCTATGATGTGAAGGAAGCTGTAAAACTCAAACAGAAAGCTTTTTTAATATTGCTTATATCAGGGTTAGGCAACTTTTTGAGCATAGTGTGCCGAAAAATGTTTTCAAGGAAAAAGGCAGTTTAACACTCTCAATAATGATTTTTCTATAAAGTAAATCTTAAGAAGACTTTAAGAAATGTAATATTGAACTTTGCACCTTTACACCTCCGATCATTCCCAATTCCTGCATCTTCACAACTCAGATCACCCCCAATTCCTGCATCTTCACACCTCCGATCGCCCCCAATTCCTGCATCTTCACTCCTCAGATCATCCCCAATTCCTGCACCTTCACACCTCCGATCGCCCCCAATTCCTGCACCTTCACACCTCCGATCGCCCCCAATTGCTTCACCGCCACACCGCAGCGCAGATCACCCTCAATTCCTGCAATTTGTAGAGCAGTGTACGTGAATCAGAAAGGGAGTGTACAGGAGTCGGTGGGGGCATAGAATAGGGTTCAGAATGATGGACAATAGCAGGGAAGAGGATGGTGTCAGTAAGGCAGTGTACAGGGATTAGCAGAGGAGAGGGGTCCCTGTTGACAGGGCACTCAGCAGTTCTCGTCATCCCACACAACTAAAGCTGATATTGTATTCTCCTACAGGCATATCTGCCATCTGCACAGTGTGTAGCTGCCTACTGCAGTTATACTGCTTTTCCAATTTGGAGATTTCACAGGTCAGAACTGCAACGTAGCAGCCAGCTACACACTGTACACATGGAGACTGTGGGATTGATTTACAAAAACTGGAGAGTGTAAAATCTGGTGCAACTCTGCAAAGAAACCAATCGGCTTCCAGGAGGTTTTTTTTGGTCAAAGCTTAATGAACAAGCTGAAGTTAGAAGCTGATTGGCTACCATGCACAGTTGCACCAGATGTTGCACTCTCCAGTTTTAGTAAAACAACCCCTATGCTCGTAAGAGAATACCATCTCCTCTATGTGAAAGAACGAGATCTGTTGAGTACTCTGTGCCTAGGCTGTGTGCAGTGTGAGGTTCCGAGGGGAGGAGCTCACCAGGCCAGGCATATCATCCATGAGTGAGGAGCACAACTAAAATCTGGGGGGGGGGGGCGCTACACCCCCCTTAGATCCGGGCCATATCAACACTAGCTTTTAAAGCTGGTACAACGCAGGCACAGAGTGAAGTGAGCGGGAATGGAGGTCGACGGGAAGCATGGTAAAAAGCCATGCCATGTTCCCCGCTTTGTTGATCTGTGGGAGGCTGTCCTAAGCTTCCCTCAAGTGTCCCCATAAATTCTGACGCATGCTAGAGTCGAGGGTTGCCGATCCATATTTAACACACTGCTAAGGGTATTTTTTATATTAACTGGTCACCTACACATGCATATCTAAAATACTTTTATAAGGCTGTAGATTTCCAATAATATGCTGTTTATAGGTGACTGGTCAGTTTGAGAAGCTCCAAATATGGCTGCGTCCCCTGTGTATGTGATACAAGTACACTGTATTGGCACAATATTATTATTATTATAATATACATTTTTCATCTCATAATCCTTGGCCTGTCCATTTTTTAATTTCCATCAACTAACACCACCATAATGATCTTTCTCTCTCAAGATGGCACTTGGGTGTCAGGTGGTGAAACGCTTTATGTGTTTTATAGCTGGCTGTCAGCACTGGAAAGCACCAAGTGGCTTCAGCACCTCTCCGTCATGTTGAAAGCTGCAACCGTTGTGGCCAATGCTGTGGATCGGGAAGAACGCCCTGTGCTGGTCCACTGCTCAGATGGCTGGGATCGAACACCACAGATTGTATCCCTGGCGAAAATCCTGCTGGATCCATATTACCGGACCTTGGAAGTATGTATATATTCCTACACCATATGAAGCAGGCTATTTTACCGATCCCTTTTTGTTAACCATGCTTTTTTTCACTTCCAGGGATTCCAAGTGTTGGTGGAGACGGACTGGTTAGACTATGGCCATAAGTTTGGGGATCGCTGTGGTCATCAGGAGAATGCAGAGGATCAAAATGAACAGTGTCCAGTCTTTTTACAGTGGCTGGACTGTGTGCATCAGTTACTTCACCAGTTTCCTTGTCTCTTTGAATTCAACCATGCCTTCTTGGTAAAGCGCTTGTTTTTATGTAGCCATTAAATGAACACTTTGTTGTATATATTTAAATCATTAGAACAAAAATGTACAGTTTTATATACTCTTCCTGTGTGGAGTAGATGGCACATTTGCATCATTCCTTGAAATGACAGTGAGAGCCTAACTCTACTGTGAAGAATCCCATGATGACTTTGATTAGTGTGAAGAACCCAGATATCCCCAATATAGAAGCATTATATATGTGCTAGTTGTAGCATGTACAGGACTATAAATGGAGATTAAGATAGCATTTGGAACATGGATGTGTTTCTCACCTATTGGTGGTGGTTTCCTTTCTCTCCCCCCCCCCCCCCCCCCCATGTATTTTATTTTAAAATTTGTATTTATCATTATCTGTGTTTGGAATCTTTGTACCATAGTAAAAACTGAAGGGGCCCTGCAAGATTCAGATTTCTGTGCCATTACTTGAATGAAAACAATCTCTAGCAGTGGTGGGGGCGAGTTCAGTATCTTTAAGATTGTGACTGTTTAGAGACCTGTCTTTTGTAAATTACTATTAACTCCCCAAGAAACTGTTCATTCGACAATCTGATATTAGTACTGGAGATTTTTTTCCAAAGTATCACAAGCATATGCTGATAATGGCATCTTTTTCTGGCATATAGGTGAAGTTAGTACAACACACGTACTCCTGCCTCTATGGAACGTTCCTTTCCAACAACCCATGTGAGCGAGAACAGCGCAACATCTTCAAGCGGACCTGCTCAGTGTGGTCCCTACTGAGAACAGGCAACAAGAACTTTCACAACTTGCTCTACATGCCAGGTGGAGAGCTGGTAGGTGGAACAAACTACTGAAAAAATTATCTCCATCTTCTGCATGACGCTCCGTGCATACATAAACTCTGCTTTTTTTTTGATAATATGACAGTTGGTTTATGTACAGAAGTATTCAGCCTTATTGTTCTTTAGGTTCTACATCCGGTTTGTCACGTTCGGGCTCTTCAGCTCTGGACAGCAGTGTATCTACCAGCATCTTCACCCTGTACACCTATTGATGACGGCATGGAGCTTTACCTTTCTCCAGCCTCTCAAGGCCCTGACTTTAATTCCAGGTCCCTGGACAGGTAACACTTCTTGTATTTTCAGTTAAAGGATACACAAGCATATAACAATGCATAAAATTATAGATAGATAAGAGATAGATAGATAGATATAGATAAATATATATATATATATTCACAGTGCCTTGAAAAAGTATTCATACCCCCTTGACATTTTCCATGTTTTGTCATGTTACACCCAAAAACGTAAATGTATTTTATTGAGATTTTATGTGATAGACCAATACAAAGTGGCACAAAATTGTGAAGTGGAAGGAAAATGATAAATGGTTTTCACATTTTTTTATAAAGCAATATCTGAAAAGTAGGGCGTGCATTTATATTCAGCCCCTTTTACCCCTAACTAAAATCTAGGGGCAGCAGTTGCCTTCAGAAGTCACCTAATTAGTAAATGGGTTCCCCCTGTGTGTAATTTATTCTCAGTATAAATACAGCTGTTCTGAGAAGCCCTCGAAGGTTTAAACTTTGGCATAAAAGCAAAACACTATGTATGGCGGAAAACAAATACTGCACATCACCCTGATCACACCATTTCCACCGTAAAGCATGGTGGTGACAGCATCCTGTTGATGGGATGCTTTTCTTCAGGAGGGACAAGGAAGCTTGTCTGAGTTAATGAGAAAATGGATGGAGCCAAATACAGGGCATCCTTTTGCAGACTGTATAAAATATGGGCAGTTTTGGGACTTTAAATGAGATACCAGCAGGTATTGCTCTGCATCGCCATCCCTGTGTATATGACAAAACTGAAGAAAAGGGGGGACTAAAAAAGTTGTGTGGAAAACAGCCGGCCCCTAGCTTGATATACTCACCCACCAGTCTGCTAACAAACCAAATAAACCTGTCTAATAATGTAAGTTAAAAACAGGGATTTAGTTAACACACATTTGCAAACGCATGTATAAGCTGTTTTTAACCTACATTGTTAGACAGGTTTATTTGGTTTGTTAGCAGACTGGTGGGTGAGTATATCAAGCTAGGGGCTGGCTGTTTTAGTCCCCCCTTTTTCTTCTTTTTTCCTTTGCAGACTGTAACAGGTTTTCTTAGAAAGACTTGGGTGAAGGTTCACCTTCCAGATGAACAAAGACCCTAAACATCCAGCCAGAGCTACAATGGACTGGTTTAGATCAAAGCATATTCATGTGTTAGAATGGCCCAGTCAAAGTCCAGACCAAAATCAAATCAAGAATCTGTGGCAAGACTTGAAAAATTCTGTTCAGACGCTCTGTATCCAATCTGACAGAGCTTGAGCTATTTTGCAAAAAAGAATGGGCAACAAGTTCCCTCTCTAGATGTGCAAAGCTGGTATAGTCCTACCCAAAAAGACTGTCAGCTGTAATTGCAGCCAAAGGTGGTTCTACAAAGTATTGACTCGGGAGGGCTGAATACAAATGTGCACCACACTTTTCACATATTTTATTTGTAAAAAATATTTGAAAACCATTTATCATTTTTCTACCACTTCACAATTATGTGGCACTTTGTGTTGGTCTATCACATAAAATCCCAATAAAATACATTTACCTTTTTGGTTGTAAGATGACAAAATGTGGAAAATGGCAAGGGGTATGAATACTTTTTCAAGGCACTGTATATAAACACAAGTTTGTTTGTTTTTTTTCCATTGAAAAACAACATAGTCAGAATTTTTTAGCCAAAAAAAACTCAAACCATAAACACAAAAAGTATAAATATAAAAGGCAGCATGCAGCTTAGTTTTTATAAAATTGTTTTAGTGCTGCCTTTTTTTATTTTGGTAGTGTTTTTTTTTTTTTTTTTTTTTAGTTAATCGTATAGAACAAGGTGTCATTCCTCATTTAAGAAAATCTATTAAAAAAAAAAAAAAAACCTTGGTTAATCTCATACGTTGATACTATTCGAACCAAAACATCCGCAAGTTTGTGTTCGGGTTAGTGGCCTTTAGGGCTGGATTTCCACGTAATACATTACAGCACATTTTTGATATGCATCGATTAGCACTGCCATTTCCTTCAAAATCCCTTATGACACACATTGACAGATGACCCTTTCATGCTCAATATAGGATATATACAGGTGCATCTCATAAAATTAGAAAATCAAAAAGTTTTATTTCAGTAATTCAATTTAAAAATTGAAACGTGTATATTTTATATAGATATGTTACACTTAGAGGGATATTTTTCAAGCATTTCTTTCTTTTAATTTTGATGATTATGGCTTACAGCTAGTGAAAACCCAAAATTCAGTATCTAAGGAAACATGAATATCAATAGGACCAATAAAAATACACATATAGGATAACATAGATGGGAGTTTAAGGATTAAAAAGAAAGAAAAAAAAAACAGCCAAACTCAAAAAAAACGTGAGTTTATCAACTTCAGTGTGCATGAGGCGTTATTCTACTGATCTCCCAAAAGATTTTCATATTCATCCATGAATGTCCTAAAATGTCATATAAAGGGTTATACAAAATGTCCTAGGAAGTTAAAAAAGGCACTTACCTTTATTGAAAAAAAATTGAACAAAAATGAATAATAAAAAATCAAAAAATGTGAAGCAGCCCCTTTTAAGTGTATCAGAATATATAAAATAAAGTAAGGTGATTAACACCAATAAATAGGATAGTAAAAGTAACTGGCTAATCAAAATACTACAAAGTCCAAGTGCCAACACCGTATAGACAAAAAAAAATGGAAACTATAAATTCCTCCATAATTCCTCTAGTGTACCCAACCATCACTACATTCAAAATGCACTTGTTAAGAGCTTTACGTTATACAAAATGTATTGTAGTTTATGTTTATTGGTCCTTTTTAGTACTGAATTTTTTTTGTACTCCTTTTTAGATTACCGAAAACTCGTTCAATGGAGAATCTTGCAACTGTATGTGACAGTGGAGGAATACTAACACGTACTTCAAGTGACCCAAACCTAAATAAACATCAATCTAGCTTAGACTCTCATTGCAATAATGCTGAAGAAGGTGAAGCAGAAAGTCTGGGTGTTCTGCAGCAGAAGGATGGTGAAAGAAAGGAAGAGGTAGATCATGAACTCCATAAAGACAACCAGGATGAAGAGGAGAATGGAGAATTCAAAGAGAGCGCAGAGAATGTTCAGCTGAACGGATATGGTACTTCATCAGATACAGAAACCAAGTCAACTAACTCAGAATGTGACAGTGATAATCCGGAATTAGAAAATAAAACTGAAAAACTGGAACAAAATACAAATACAATTACCGATAGGGATCAACACACAAGCCCCAACTTGACTCCTCTTCCCTGTCAGAGCTCAGAGGGCGACGTGTCTTCTAATAACTCTTCATGTAAAGATGATAGCAAGCCTGGGAAACTAACAAAGGACACCTGTAGGACTGACAAAAAAGTGATCTGTCAAATTCCAAGAAGTGACATTTCTTTGTTGGCATCTAATTGGGACAGCTTACAAGGAATGATGAAGTCAGTACCCATCGGCGAGACTGTACTTCATCATCCTTTGTCATATGACTATTCCACAAGGAGTCTCCATAGAAAACATGGGAGACATACAGCTGGCTCATACAGTTCTAGAGATGCTGCAAAGGTTTCCTACCATTTCCGTCCTTCTTTGCACTGTTCTGGCCCCTCGGTAAGAAGCTGTAGAGGGTCTGTGACATGTCACCCTAGGCCATTTCATACCGGACGATTCTTTCCCTTGGCTTGTCCTTCGCCCACACCTCTCATGTACCAAGATGATGATGGCTTGCCTATTCCGAATGATGTAGTACAGCAGCGGTTGCGACAAATGGAAGCTAGCTACAAACAAGAGGTTGACCTGCTCCGAAGGCAGGTGTGGGAACTGCAGTTACAGCTGGAAATTCGGCAGTATTGTGCTCCACCGCCTGAACCAGAAACTGACTATGAAGATGACTTTGTGAGTATTTTAATTAAATTTTTGCAAACTGGCATTTCCACGTGTCACCTTTTGATGGCTGAAAGGTGACTGGATGTCATTGGAGAGATCATTAACCTCCATGTTAAACATAGGTGTACACCTTTCTTTGTGTTCGAAGCACCCGTTGGAGACAAAATTTTGTTTGCATCCTAAATGAGCTATGAATTTAGTTGCCTGCCCCGACTGTTAAAGAGGAAGTAAACTCAGCTTTTTTTTTTTCTTTCCTCTTACCTGCAAGTAAAGGCTTAATGTGTTAGTATGCATCGCATACTAGCACATTATGTGACAATTACCTGCAAATAAAGCCCTCATCGTTTCCGCTGGAGGCCACATCCTTCACCCGGCTTCCTTCTAGATCCACAGACTCCAGCTGTGTGACTGGCCAGAGCCACGTGAAGTCACTTCCGCGCATGTGCACGGGAGCCGCCGGTCACAGCGCAGGGCACAGGCAGCCGTTACTTCAGAGTGCATGCGCAGAGGATGTCCTTGGCGCAGTATACAGTAAATATCCCCTCAACAGTGCAAGATAAGGAGATATTTACAGTACCAAACGGTTATGCTTTATTATAGCCTTACCTATAGGTACAAACATTAGAGGGGAGTTTACTCCCCTTTAAGATCATTGATTTCCTTAACATCCATTTATCCAGCCACACTCCCCTCTCTATATGTATCTTTACTTTATTCATCCACAGGTTTATCAGTCTGTTACATTTGCCGTGGCTGCCCAAAATACATTTTTATTTCCTCATGTAAATCAGCTGCTGGTAATATCAAAATAATGACTTGGTGTTACTAAACTCACAGCAGTAAAATAGTTTGTATGTGCAATAAAGTATGCTTGTTAGACTCACTGTGGTACCTAAGGGGTTAACCCTCTGCATTGTGTAAAAAGGCTGTTTGATCCGGTCTTCTGATCCTTCCCTTCTTTCACAGTCCGAATCCATCTCCTCATAGTACAGAGCCTTGGGGGCACTCTGCACATGCTCAGTTTGGTGTGTATTGCCAAAGAGTTGTGTTTTTTTTTTTTTTTTTTCCATTTTTTTTTGTTCTTTGGCAGGTGCATGTGATCAGCACAGGGCCAATCGGCACTGTCCAGACAGAGGGTTAGAGGTCCTGCAGCATCAAAGGAAAGTCAGAGGAGAAAGAACTTTACCTAGTGCTCAGCCAAACACTGATGATGTCACAAGACTTCTATATACTGCTGATGAGAAAAGATATTTAGCAGTTTACATTTACTAAAATAATTGTATTTCCATGTTCTGTGCGCTGTGGGAGACCAGATATAGTGAATGCAGGGTCCTGGGTTTAGTAACACTTTAAAAGTAGAGAATATTTCAGTTATGACCACATGCCTAGAGCTAAGCGTCTTACTTGAGGCTTCTGCTGCAGGCTGACCCAAACAGCAGAATATGCGTACTGTGTGTTTACCAGGCATTTTCATTAAAGCCCCCACTCTGCGACTGGTCTCCCCCCAACCCCCCTCTGGACTGCAGCATTAATAGGATACTGCAGTCCAGAACCTTCTTCACGTTTCTTTACTTCCTGGAAAGAACCCCCTTTGGGTGTCCACATCAGTGCCTATATTATGTGGACACTTCCTAATGGATGTGTAGTCGTGGGGGTTCTCTCAGGATTCAGAAGAGGAAGATGTAAACAGAGGACCTGCAATCTCGGGAGGGAGGGGCATTGCAGCACTAAATAAGTGTATATCAATATATCTTTATTTACAAGGGACGGAGGAAAAAATTCTTGGTACCATGGGTTAGAATTGAGGGTTAGCGAAGAATATAGTTTTAGCCCTGAGTGAGGCATTAAAATTGTATTGGAAGCTGCATTTTAATGAACTTATCCTGTGGCAATGCTTTTTTATGATGTTTTTTTGCTAACACATTTTACACATTCATCTGTCTTTGTTAACAGACCTGTGTAAAAGAATCAGATGGAAGTGATCTGGATGACCTATACTCTGATAAAAGCGAGGACCGACTTTCAGAGGCCAGCTGGGAGCCAGTGGATAAGAAAGAAACAGAGGTAAAAAGACATTTATGGGGCACTTTTAGGCTCGGTTCACACTGGGGTGACTTGCCAGACGACTTAGTCGCATGACAAGTCACGCTCCATTCAGTGCAAGGGAACCTTTCTAATCGGAGCGACTCAAGTCGTTCCGACTTGGAAAAAGGTCCCTGCGCTACTTAGGGGTAACTTTGGAGCGGCTTGCATTCCTTTCTTCTAAAGAAGTAGTTTGCATGTCACGCTGTACAGGGCGGCTTCAGAGTCGGGCGACTTTGAAGCCGCCCTAGTGTGAACCGAGCCTTACAGACCTATGACTCTGAAATAAAATGTTTAATGTTTTTCTATGTATATACGAACATATCTGGATAAGGAATTTGCTTTGATGTTTAGTCCTGTTAGGTCTTCAACTACAGATAACATTTTAATATAACACAGTAAAACCTTGGATTGAGAGTAACTTGGTTTGAGAGCGTTTTGCAAGACAAGCAAAATAAAACTGGATATAAATAAGCGATGTCTTGATATAAAAGTAGCGTCATGTCACAACTGAGTATAAAAGAGGAGAGGTGCCTCTAAGTGTAGCAATATGGTTACATTTAATGAAGGTTCAACATTTAGCAACTCACATGGTTGATTAAAACAAGCACATCTAAGTATGCAGGCATCCGGGGTAAAGCTGTCCACACAGACCATTATCAACGTCATCCCTTCCACACTGCACTCCAAGCTTCGCTTTCAGATCGCTCTGTTGCAGGGTAGTCTTCCTGGTCATGACTGCAGACTGACATCAGTGAGAGCTGGCGGTGAGGAGGATGGTCTAGGTGGACAGCTTTACCCAGATGCCTGCGTACTTAGATGTGCCTCTTTTAATTATCAACCATGTGAATTGCTAAATGTTGAACCTTCATTAAATGTAACCATATTGCTACACTTTGAGACGCCTCTCTTCTCCTTTATACTCTGTAGCTCCTGCTGGATTTTGATTCTAATCCCCCTTGGGGTGCCGCCATTTGTGGATGAACATTTTATGGTTACACAACCTATCACATTGCTATAATCTTTTTATATGGACTATAAATTGATGGGTTTATAAATAAATGGTTATGGAAAAAAATCCTCTGAGTTTCTATTATTTCTTATGGGGAAATTCGCTTTGATATAAGAGTGCTTTGAAATACCAATCCAAGTTTTTACTGTATTTGAAGTAGTTTTGTATAAATCTTTCCAGTGCTGGTAAGTGAACTGAAATATGTTTCTCTACATATAGGTTACAAGATGGGTACCTGATCACATGGCTTCACATTGTTTCAACTGTGACTGTGAATTTTGGTTGGCTAAGAGAAGACATCACTGCAGGTAGAATACTGTTAATTAGAATTTTCTGATGTATTGGAATTCCAAGTCCAATGGAATCCAAGTAAATGTTATCCTGTTTGTATTCTACTAGAATGCCTTATTATATAATCCTTGCAAGTGATGTGTGGTTGTATACTCCGTACACAGAGTATTCTCCCTAGTATGGCCTTTATGAAATATATTGCTAGTCACCCTTAACCTTCTTTTCATACAAAAATGTAGTTAATTAGTAATGTTTCACTGGCTAAAAAGCTGTATTAGGAAGCAGTCTCTTTTGACTGTTGGGACCAGCTCCCTCCTGTGGCACTAGGGGACACTGGTCCCAATGATCTTAAACCATATCTAGTGCCATGGAAGGGTGTGCCATTCTGGTCTTTTGGGCCGCACATGTGTAGGGTACTCTCCTATCACCTATGATGAGTCCAATGGCTGCTCTGTCCATACAATAACTCAAGGAGCCATTGCTTACTGCAGAGGATTTTAAGATGCTTCTGCTAAATGCTGTTGAGGATATTGATTAAACAGAAAGGTAACCCTGGCGAGTAGGTATGTTTACCACACTATGCTGCAATACTCATATTGGACAGCATAATGTGTTTTTTTGTACAGCTGGCCATAGATGGGTTCATTTTTTTATTTTTTTTTTTTTTTTATTCAACCAGCGGGTTGAACAAAAAAAACTGACTCGATTCCCCCCACTGAGTTCTTGTTTTTTGACAGCAGGGAGACGTCAAGTGGGAAAAATCCAACAGGGTAGTAGTTATTTAACTTTGTGTTAATATTCACTTCCTAAAAAGCCGGCCACAGCCGGAAGCTGCTGTACATGGCGCATTTGGCTGTTCAAGTTCAGGAACTGGGTTACTTTTACCCTTTTATATCACTACTGGGCTTGCTGTGCCAGGTACTTGTACAGATCCTCTCATGGCTTTCCTTGGTAAACACTGTCCTATGTGAAAGTTCAGCACCCCTGATCAAATTCCATGTTGTGTTAACACAATCTCTGCACGGAACAAAGTTAAACATGACATGTTTATGCTAATTTTAATACACCACTTTAATCAAATACATTTGATGACTCTAATAAACGAAGGAATGCTTCAACAAGGCATGTTGCACATGCAAAGCTTCTGGAATTCTGTCTGTTGGTACACCTGTAACACAATATTTTCCTCCAAATGTTTCTGAAAAGCTGAAAGCTTCTTTCTCCACACTTGCTTTGGAGTTAGATATACTCTTATCTTTTCTTGCACGCTCTGCAGGTATTATTGTAATTACTTTCCAAATTTTCTCCCCTACTAAGCAGATAGATCAAGTTGAACTCCACACAAACGGCTAAATGCACAGTTGAAAACCCATGGGGGCTGTTTGACCTGCCAATTAGGATTTTATTTGTCCTTCAATTCCTCAGATTTAGGCCTCTTGCACATGATACTCATGTTTGAGCATCTACCTTTTCAGACGTATTTTTTTGTATGTATTTGCGCATATTTTCGCGCAATGTCACACGCATTTTTGTGCAAAAAAAGTATTCTCGCATTCTGGTTCTGCACAATATGTAAATAAAAATTTGTACACATTTGTAAGCAATCTCACGTATTTGCGTATTTTTTTTTTTAAACATAAATTTTTATTGAAAATTTTGCATATAAAAACAGTGGCAACATGGTAAGAAATCATGACAAGTATACACATACACAAGGTAGGTACATCCAGCAAAAAGGAAGAACCAGTTAGCAAGACTTTAGGGTAATCAGCCCGGAGGTCCGCATATGTAAACAACCACTAACCCTGGATGTAAAACTGGGGTAAACAAGTGAACAGTAAAATCAAGTAATTTGTAAGATATAAAGTGGACCTGTTAGATAAGTCTGGAAAGCTAGGTCGACAACAAGAAGTGTCTGTCCCCCCTTTGGGAACATACTGTGGACAGACAATCCAAGTGAGGCTTCCACGAGTCAGCGGGGCCGCCACCACCCGCCCCCTCGTTCCAGACAAAGAACCTGAATTGCAACTTGGCCCGTATTTTTTATTTTTTTTACTGTAGAATGCACGACGCATGTTTATGCGCCTGTGTGCATAGGCACATTTACAATTAATGGCTGTATTTTAGCTCCGTAAAAAAAGCTGTACTGAGCTTTTTCAAGCCGCAGTGTGCAAAAGGCCTTACACATCCTTGCCACACAGCCAAATTCGACTTTTCCCACTGCATTTAAAATGAACCTTAGTTAACTCCCTCCCCCAGTCTGTGATTGGACATTGAAGGAGCAGAAGCTTGCTATTGAGTTCGTAGTTTCTCTTCGTTGGCGTCCCTCCTTTGTAATGAGCCCTTTCTAATTCTGGCCAGGGACAAAGTGGTCTTGCCTCCAAAACCCTTCTTTCTCTATAAGGTGCCATAAGCTTGAATTCCTAGTCCTACCTTCCTTGTGCCCTTCTCTCAAGCACCCCAAGGATATTGCTCTTCAATTGTTTGGATGTAGTCAGGACTGTCAGTCTATCTAAAGGCCACAGTCTCTATACGAAAAACACTGTCCTGCGAACAGATTCTTGAAAAAGATACCCTGCTTCCCTTTTTACGATTGCCATGGTACCTCCAGTATCCTTACATGCTCACTACACGAGATTGGTGGAGGTTTCCTGGGTATTATGCCATCAGGCATCTGTTTCTCAGCTTTTCACAAAGTTTTAACATGTGGATGTCAAGGCCTTTGCAGATGCAGCTTTTGGCCACAAGGCTCTTCCAGCAGCACTCTGAGTTGTCTTTGTTCCTTTGCTTTGTTGTTGTGCCTGCTGGCATGGTTCTGTTCTGTTTGCTTTGTTGTCCATCCTTCTGATTTACTGCTTGGGGTATGTAGCCTGTGTCCTGTACTGTACAATTAAGATTAAAAAAAGGAATTTTGACTTGCCTTATATATAGATATATAGATATATATATATATATAGCCTTTTTATAATATCGCATTAAAACTGAGGAACACATTTATATATCGTTTGCGATTCTGTATAAGGGAGCCTTGAACTGTAAAAGAATATTGATAAAGCCGCAGGATTTTGATCACGATGGTACCAGGAGCTACTGGAACATTGGATTTTTATTTTTTTTTAAGGTGTGTGTGTGTGTGTGTGTGTGTGTGTATATAAATATATGTGTGTGTATACATATATATGAAACCATCATAATAAAAATAAAAAAATAAACACTTTTTTGTGTACTATTATTGAAAATGTTCTAATCCTCTGTAATCTTTCCTCTAGGAACTGTGGAAACGTTTTCTGCGCCGACTGCTGTCACTTAAAGCTCCCAATTCCTGACCAACAGCTCTATGACCCAGTCTTGGTTTGCAATACCTGCTATGACCATATCCAAGTCACACGTGCTAGGGAACTAATGTCCCAGCAACTGAAGAAGCCCTTAGCTGCAGCATCAAGCTGAGTGCCGCCAACCAAGAAAACCGATCTGGCTTCAAGCTCCTCCTTTAGTTCTTTGCAGCCAAGATGAAGTTTTGAGGGGATGGCGTGACTACTAATATATGGTTGCATGCCGGTGAACACATACTACGGTAGTAAGCAACACACCGGCTTACCTTAGCATTATATTTCTGCACCTTGGCAGGATTGTTACCAACACAAAAGTGTAGGATTTGTGAAGGACAGCTCGGGTTTTAGATTTTGGTTTCAGATATCTCTTGCCATAGCTAGGATTAAGCTCCTTTTTGTTGAAGGTTTAAAAAGGAAAGTGGTCAGACAATCGGGTGGCCTAACAGGAGCCGAGAGAAGAAAGGTGACAAGAATTCAAGCTGCATTGTCCTTGTTAAAGGGGTTTTCTTTTCTTTTTTTTCTAGTTTAAAGTAAGATCTGGTTATGGTGGTCTTAGCCATATGTTTTTGTCCTAAATCTGTCTCCTGGTCAAGCTGTGTCTCCTGCTGCTTTTGATCTCGTATTCATGGATAAATCACAAATCCGGTTAAATTGAATTTGCATTTAATATGCAGGATTTACGTGTAAATAAAAGGGCAACAGGTAGCTACAAAACTGTGAATATTAACCCTTATTGCTTAGAAGAGCTTGCTGCTAAATGTAGTGGGTCCTTTTTTATTGCAAAGGGTATGTGTAGAAGTCTTTTCTCCACTTATTTGTCTCAAGCTCTGAGGCTTTAAATACACCCCCTACCCCTTCTACATTTCTGTGTTTATAAATGTTTATCTTTTTTATGTTTGTCTCACATATGTCTCTTATTTGGCTATACTTGGGTTGGATCCTTAAAACTTGATTTCTGACTGGTTAACAAAAGTATCCCATTGAACTTTTAGGTCTTGGCTGTTCCTGTGTTTGTCGAGGGGCTTCATATTAAATGCTGCTATTTGAATTTTTGTGCACTTAACCAATGTAACCCAGAGAAGGGACGAAATGTTGATACCAAAAGGTTTTGTGAGGCTAGGTTAAACGACTTTGTTTTACTATTGATCTGTAAAGTGCCACTTTGCTACACAATTAGCCATGATGTGTCATTTACTGCTTGAGCATTTTTTGTAAATATTAACTCACCGGCTTTTCAAATCTTAAAAGTCGATACCACACTGCAATCAGATTGTCTCTAAATAAGGCGTAAAACTGCTCTCTGCTTGGAAAAAGCCAGGCAACAATGTAACAGTTGGTTGCTGTCTGTGGAATCATTGTAAAGGAAGTAGTCTAGATGAAAACTATATGCCGTCTTTCTAAAGTGACTCTGGATTAAGAGGTTATTCCAGAACCAACTTGGATAAAATATGTCTATGCAGCACTTATTTTACCCATCTGCTTTACAATCTTGGTACATTATGGTTCAGTGTAGTAGACTGTTTGTTAGAAAATCTTCTCACCTGAATTGCATGGCTGCTTCCTGGGAGGAGAGAGGTGAATGCTGGCAGTGTTATCCATTGAAAGAGGTATGCTGGTTTTAAAATGGCTTCATCCATTTAAATCTATAGGTGACATCACTGTCTTTGTTTCGGATGGTTGTTGAGGATTCCCATTTTTACGTAATTTATTATGTCGAACATAAAGTAGAATGCTGTCATACTCTCACTAGTAGTACATACATGAGAACATTGCGTTCAAACCAGTCCTGCCATGAATGTTTGACCAGAGGATTATACTTTGACCACGCAGTTTCTTGGCAGAGCCCATGTTGAGGGTACTGTACCTGTGATGAAACAAGACATGTGAGATTACACTCTGATGGAAGCAGACATTCCCTGTCCCTTTAGTGGCTGTACACTAGGTGCAAAGCAGTGGTTTAGTGAACAAAGTGTTGCTGATGCCAGAGTACTAGTATATGGCAGTGATAAGGGAATGACCGCTTCAATCACAGCTGCTGTGCTCTGTGACAAAGGCCCCACGATTGTAAAATGCAAGACTTTCCTATATAAAGGAGCTGTTTTTAACATTTACTTACCCAAACCCATGGTTTTTCTCAAAGGTAATCTGAACTAAATGGTAAGTAAAGAGTATCAGGCTGTGCTCAGCTGATTTTCCCTTCTTATTGAAGAACATGGGAGGCTTTCCTAAGCTAAAATGGCCCATGACCCAAAACAAATGTTTGATCTCTACTAAAATGTATTGCATTGTCAAACATTCAGTTCTGTATAAACATGACTTTTTATATTCATGACTATTTTGTATGTGTGAATGTTACGAACAGCTGCTTTATAGGGAATGATGCCAGTCAGTCTATTTATGCCAGTGATATTACTTGGATAGTTTGGATTTTGTTAGTTATGTATTATAGAGTGTAGTTACCACTAACAGCCAATCCATTTTTTAGCTTTTTGCAGCTTAATGGAGTCAGACAAGTGACCATTTATCTTGGTTACAGCACTTTGCACATTATTCCTTTCCTTTTTGAATATTGATGCTATTGTCTGATTTTGTAGTGACTGCATTCCCAAGAAAATGAGTTTGGCAATGTGGACAGTAGGGCCAGTTTAAGGAAAGCTCCACCTATACACCAGTGACGCTTTGGTAGGCAGTTGTGCAAGGAGCGAAATGTCCTGAACCACTAGTTGAAAATACGTTTGGTCCACACCTTGACCTCCCTGGGTGTTTGACTTTCTTGGATCCACCAAGGAGTAGAAAATTAGTGGGTTTCATAAATGGGGCTAGGTCAGAATTTTTAGCCAGTAGACTGGAGGCAAAGAAATGAGCATAGCCAAATATTTTGCACATTCTGCCACTAGACTGATGGCACAGAGCTAAGCATTGTTAAATATTTTGCACATTACACATGGGTCAAGATGCTACCTGTTTTCAGGACTAAACTCAATTTTCAGCTGCTCGTACCACAGCACACAAATTGACCCACATATGACTTAATGGCACTCTCTATGGGGTAACCTACTGTGGTCTATTATAGGCAGTGTTCATCTTCCGTTAAGCAGGTAAAATGACTGAAAACATCCCATGCAGTTTAGCACTTAGGTTTTCATTTAAAATTAAACTCCAGTCAAAGATTATATAGACCCAGAAAAACTTAGAGCCTTTACTAAAAATACAATTACAAACCACAATAAAACAATATTTCTAGTAGAGTGGGATGGGTTGGAACCTCTGTTATTTTTTTATTTTTGTCTGTTCCCTGTTCAAAAAGAGAGATGCCCCCTTGTTTCCTGCCATGCCTCTTTCCAGACAGAAAAAGTGAGAGGGAATTAAGGGACACACTGCAATTAAAACCGATTTACTGTCAAACCCTTCTCAGGTCTTCAAAAAAAAAAAAATAGCTGGAGTTTTGCTTTAAGGAGAAAACACATTTGAATCAAGTGGCAATGCCAATCAAAGCTTCCAACAACAATTTTCATTACTGGTATAAAGATACAAGTAGTGAAGAAGGTATTTCTGTTCTAGCTGCCTCTTTTCAATAACACAAGCCTCATTCCCTTCCCAGGAGGATATTTTATTGTGATGTGGAAATATTCCATACTTGTGTGTTCTGTGGAAAAACGCATTATGTATGTTACCCTCGTTCCCTGAAGCTGAGTGTTTGGGAAGGGGTTTGTTCCAACAGGGTCGCTCCATAGATCAAACTTTTTGGATTTATGGGTCAAGCAAACAATATGTTGTCAGAATACATCTCTGTAAAATATTATGTGTACAACATGACTTGCTGTGAAGGTGAAACACTTCAAAATAAAGATAGTTATTCCAGTTTTCTGCTGTCATTGCAATTCCATTTACATTGTGTTTTGTGGGGGAAAATGTTGTACTGTGTGAATATGGAGAAGTGAAATCTACCTGGCATTGAATGTACCTACTTTCCCCTCATTGTTCCTGTCCCTCAAGTGGAAATAAACAGAAAATAATTACTGGAAGACGAAACGGATCACATTTTACCTAGAATGAAAGTAATGCTTTTTAAACCGATCTCATATCCATATCATGTGTCTGAACCAAGTGTAACAAACCCTCTGCTGGCATTCTAAAGATCTAGAAATTTTAGTCAGTCACTGTGTTGGATTAACAAAATGTGCATTTTCATTCAAAGTTCTGGAGGTAATGTGGGGAGCCTGAAAGTCAACACGCCAGAGTTTTTGTAAGGAGAAAAAAAGAAAAATCTTTATTACGCTCCTTGTTTAGAAATCTAAACCTAATCTATAAAGCTTTGTCTTATACCCTTCAACCTCTGTTGTAATCTGCTGGTTTGGGCACCATCAATTTTGTCTTGAGAAGACATGGATGGACCCTAAACAACAATGGGTGACCTGACAACAAAAAAGGATCGGCCTTGCTAAAATGCCTTTTCTCTTACGTCCTCCGACAGTCGCCGCCCATTCACACAGTCTTCACTAATGGGATATTGCTTCCTCTCCACAGGAGTTTCTAGTCATAAGACTTGTAAAAGAACAATTCATCTACATAGTCACACCCATGGGGGCTGTCCTTCTAGTCCAATACCCCCCTGCAATAGCTATCCCAATTCAGTTTGTGTTCTGCCTTGCTTAGGAGTGGATAGGCTTCCCTGTGCTGAGGCTACAGTCTCAGCCTTCCTCTTTTTCTTTTATGATTTATTTTCTGAAAATGTCATTTTTCTTTACATTGCTAGCTGTTTATTTTATCAGCACTAGTTAGTTGGATCTTCGGATGAAGACGGCGTTTGCAGAGCTGGGAATCGAACTGACCGTCCTGGTTCTCCAGGACAGAGGGTCAGATGGAATCCCAGCCCGCCATCGAGCGTTTCGCAGGCTATGTGTTCGCCCTGGCCTTGCAAACGACCCATCCCTGTCCATCAGGGATGCAGCCATGTGAGGTGGCTACCTCACTGGACACAGCATAGGTTCGTCCGTTCACTACTAGTGTCCTGCGTTTCTGGCTGGAGGCACTCCCCTGCCATCTGAGGGTGGGCGGTTTCCCTCTTGATATGAGGCACCCCACACCATCGGGTACAGGTAAGTACATTCTGTGTGGGACCTCTGTCTGGGGTCGTCAGTCCTGTGTGTCTGTGGTGTCCCCTATATCTGTGCGTTTTTGGGCTCCCTGTTCCCGGTCCCTGCGGGGGTTTTATTCTCTCACAGCAGCGCTGTGTGGGGGATTGGGGGGTCCCTCTCCTAAGGTCACTTTAGGGTGCTTGGAGGTGCAGACACATGCAGCGACCGCTGCGGGGTTAAAAACCGCCGGTCTGCCATTTTAAGTGTAGGCAGCATGTCTGGCTTCAATATGGGCGTTTATACAGCATGCTATGTAGTGATTTTGGCGCCTTGCGGCGCCATCTTGCGTGTGGCATACGATCGTTCTGAGCACATGTCGGCGGCCATCTTGCCGAAGCCTCCCATTAGTTTCAATAGGCATCCATTTTCCCTTGGCCTGCAGCTTAAGTTCAGCCTCCAGCGGTGACATCACTTCCTTCTTTCTCACAGAGCCGACCGAAGGAGCTGGTAACACACTGTGGGGTTTCTGTCCTGCTGTTCTTTTCCTGTCCTGCTTTGTGCAATCTTCCTGGTCAGTTTTGTCCCTGCTGGGGGTCTGTGTCTCAGTCTCTATAGCGGTGTGCTGCGGGGGTCCGCGGCGCTCTTAAAGGGCCAGTTTTAAAAAAAAAAAAACCTTTTCTTTCTGTTATGGAATCCCAGGACAGCAAATTCCCTCCAGCTTTGGTGGGGGATTCAGGGTCCTCTGAATCCCCTAACCTGACTAATTTGGCTGCTGTTGTGGCAACTTTGGTGTCAAAATGAATGTGCTGATGACTGAACGTGCTGCTAGTAAAAGGCCTAGGATTTCCTTTTCTTCTGATTCTGAGTGTGACATGGTTGCTGTTGGTAGTGTGGCCCTTTCAGGGTCTCGCTCTTCTCAGGGACCCGCAAGAGTCTGAGGGGGAGGCGGAGGTTGCAGGGGTGGATGACTCCCCCCCCGGGTCGCCCAAGGAACGCGCAGCTGTGGATGAGTTGATCCTAGCAGTAAAGGAAACACTACATTTGGAGGAAGAGCCCACTCCTCCGGGCGTTGTGTCCTCTTTTGGTACGCACAGGACCCGCAAGACAGCGCAGGTTTTTCCTTTCCCGCAGAGTTTCACCATAAGGTGAATGAGCTATGGCGTAATTTAAAACACACCTTCGTGGTGCCTAAGAAGTTTCAACTTCTCTACCCTTTTGCGGCTACTACGGCTGCGCGCTGGTGTGTGCCGCCTCAAGTGGATCACACGGTGGCCAGATTGAACAAAGCTACCCTGGTCCCCACCGAGGACTCTCCGGTGTTTAGGGACCCTACTTATAGGAGGCTGGAATCTCTTGCCTGACATTCCTACATGGTGGCGGGTTCCATGCTCAAGCCTATTTTTGCCTTTGAATGGTGGCTCAGGCTGTGGCTGATTGGACCAAGGTGCTCAAACGCACCCTCGTGGCCAACTCTGCCCCTCCCACTACTGTGGAGATGGTGGATCAGATTTATCGAGGGGTCATGTATTTGTGCGATGCGGCTCTAAATGAGGCCCCTTTGGCGATACGCCTGTCCAGTGTCGCAGTAATTAACCACCGCTTAATCTGGTTAAAAAGCTGGTCGGCTAACCAAAAATCCAGGAAGACGGTGGCTGATTTCCCCTATGCGGGGTCTCGCCTTTTTGGGGAATCCTTGGATGAATTGGTTAAAGGAGTCACTAGGGGTAAGAGCACTTTGTTGCCCCAGAACCCTAAGGGAAAATTTTTCCGCGGTAAGCGGGCCCCCTCCTTTTAAACCTTATCAGGGGTCCTTTCGTGCCTTCAAGGCGCAGAACAAGGGAAAACCGTTCAAGGGCCAATGTGGCCAGAAAAAGCCCTGTTTCGGCAAACAAAAATCCAGCCAGGCTGGGACGGCAGCTCAGTCCGCCTCTGCCTGAAGGGGCGCCCTCACCCGTTTCAGGGGTGGGGGGACGTTTGTGTGGTTTCCTCCAACCTTGGCTGCTCCGAATCACGGACAGGTGGGTTCAGGAAATAATTCGGTCAGGATACAAGATCAAATTTCTTTCACGGCCGGCGAACAGATTCTTTCCCTCAAATCTTCATTTGACCACAGGGCGGTTACAGGACCTGCATCAAGCGGTACAGGATCTCCTCGTCCAGGGGGTTGTCGTCCCGGTGCCTCATTGGGACAGGTTTCAGGGTTTTTATTCAAATCTGTTCACTGTGCCCAGAAAGGAGGGCAAAGTGTGTCGGATTCTGGACTTGAAAGCGCTGAACCGGTTTGTGTGCGTTCGGAAATTCCGCATGGAATCACTCCGCTCGGTGGTGGCCTCCCTGAATCCGGGGGAGTTCATGGCCTCTATAGACCTGAAGGATGCGTATCTGCACATCCACATTTTCGAGGGTCATCAGCGAATCGGAGATATCTCTATCGCGGAGGATCATTACCAGTTTGTGGCGTTACCTTTCGGTCTCGCTTCGGCTCCAAGGGTCTTTACCAAAGTGTTGGCGCCTGTTGCGGGCACAGGGCATTGCAGTCTTGGGATATCTGGACGATCTCCTGTTAAGATCGAGTGCCAGTCAGAGCCTGTTGCGCGATCTGTCCACTACGGTCCAGACGCTCCAGGAGTTCGGTTGGACTATCAACATTCAGAAGTCGACCTTGTCGCCTTCAGTTCGTCTCCCGTATCTGGGAATGGTTCTGGACTCTGCTCAAGCAAAGGTGTTCTTACCGGAGGACAAGCTCCGGACCCTGCAGAACGAGGTCCAGGTCCCTCAGGGACAACAAATCCTTGTCACTCCGGACCTGTATGCGGTCCCTGGGGCTGATGGTGTCCGCCTTCGAGGAGATACCATGTGCACAGTTTCACACGCGATCTCTCCAAGCGGAGATCCTGGCCAGGTGGGACAGACTACCTCAGTCCTTGGACCTGAGAGTGTCTCTGAGTCGCAAAACCAGAATGGATCTCTTGTGGTGGCTTCATTCCCTGGCGGTGTCGGACGGAAAATCCTTCCGGCCAATTCTGTGGACGGTGATAACCACGGATGCCAGCCTGTCGGGCTGGGGTGGTGTTCTGGGCAACCTGTCTGCCCAGGGCACTTGGTCGGAGGAGGAATCCTCCCTTCCGATAAACATATTGGAATTGAGAGCGATCAGGCTGTACTTGATCCATTGGTCGGATCGTCTTCGGGGCTGCCCTGTACGGGTGCAGACGGACAATGCCACTGCGGTGGCGTACATCAACCACCAAGGGGGCACCAGGAGTGCCCGGGCGGCCCAGGAAGTGACCAGTAATCTGTCTTGGGCCAAGTCTCATGTCCCGGCGATATCGGCAGTGCACATTCTGGGTGTGGAGAATTGGCAGGCAGATTATCTGAGCCGCCAGACCCTGGACCAGGGGGAATGGTCCCTGCACCCGGAGGTATTTCAAATGCTGTGCGCGAAGTGGGGATCCCCGGATGTGGATCTGTTCGCGTCTCGGCTAAACCACAAGGTGGAAAGGTTCGCGGCAAGAACGCGCGATCCTCTGGCAGACGCCTCGGACGTGTTGGTGGTGCCTTGGCATCAGTATTGTCTGATTTATGCCTTTCCTCCGATTCAGTTGTTGTCCAGGTTCCTTCGCAGGTTGGCCTCAGAACACTCACTGGTGATTCTGGTAGCGCCGGACTGGCCTCGCCGGTCCTGGTACGCGGACATCGTTCACCTGGCCGTAGAGACTCCGTGGCGGCTGCCAATGCGAGAAGATCTACTGTCTCAGGGACCGATCTTCCATCCTGCTTTACAGTCGCTGGCTTTAACGGCATGGCTGTTGAAAGCCAGGTCCTGAGAGACAGGGGTCTCTCCTCAGGTCATTCCTACTTTGATCAAGGCTAGAAAAGCCTCTTCTGGTAAAATGTATTACCGTACATGGAAAGCTTATTTTGCCTGGTGTGAGTCCAGGGGTTTCTCTCCTTGTTCCTACTCGGTGGCGAGGGTGTTAGCTTTCCTCCAGACTGGTGTGGACATGCGCCTTGCGTTGGCCACGATTAAGGGCCAGGTATCTGCACTGGCTGTTCTTTTTCAGCACCCTGTGGCGTCTAATTCCTTGATTCGCACCTTTATTCAAGGTGTGCGTCACTTGGCCCCTCCCAGAAGGGAGCCCTTACCTCCATGGGACTTGAACTTGGTTCTGTCCGTGTTACAACGTTCCCCGTTTGAAAACATCAGGGAAATCACGTTACCTCTGCTGTCTAAAAGGTTTGCCTTTCTGGTGGCGATCACTTCGGCTCGCAGAGTGTCGGAGTTGGCGACTTGTCTTGCCGTTCCTCTTACCTGGTGGTTCATAGGGATAAGGTGGTCTTGCGACCTAATCCGTTCTTTCTGCCAGGTGGTTTCGGATTTTCACCTCAATGAGGACATTGTTTTAACTTCGCTTTGTGCGAACCCTAAGCATCCAAAAGAGGTTGCCTTGCATTCTCTGGATGTTGTCAGGGCGATCAGGGTTTACCTGTCGTCGACTGAATCCTTTCGGAAATCGGATTCTCTCTTTGTACTTCCTGAGGGTCCTCGGAAGGGTATGGCTGCGTCTGCGACAACCATTGCCAAAAGGATCAGACAGACCATTGTACAGGCCTATTCGTTGCGGGAACGGGTTCCTCCCTTCCCTGTCAAGGCGCATTCTACCAGGTCGGTGAGTGCGTCTTGGGCCTTCCGGCATCAGGCTTCGGTGGCCCAGGTGTGCAAGGCTGCGACTTGGTCGTCGGTGCACACCTTTTCCAAATTCTATAAAATTGATGTTCTGGCGTCACCTGATGCCTCCTTTGGCCGCAAAATTCTCTGTGCGGCAGTGCCATAGGGAACCCTGGTTTGTACGGGTCCCTGGCTGTTGGGGCTGTTTATCCCCTTGGCTATTTGTTTTCCTGGGTTGTTGCTCATGTTGAGCCCTTTTTTGTTACCCAGAAGGTTACCTTTCTGTGCATGTAAGGTTCCTTTCTCTGATGTGGGTACTGCGTTGCTTTTCTGGCAGTTGCATTGCCCACCCCTCAGGTCTACACTGCTTTGGGACTTCCCCATTTGTGAAGACTGTGTGAATGGGCGGCGACTGTCGGAGGACGTAAGGGAAAACTGAATTTTTGTAAAATCTTACCGTAAAATTCCTTTCTCTGAGTCCTCCGACAGTCGCCGCCCCAGCCCCTCTTTGGCCGCAAACAGTGATAGTGTATAAAAAAAACCCCAAAGAGGGGCGGGGGTGGCGACTGTCGGAGGACTCAGAGAAAGGAATTTTACGGTAAGATTTTACAAAAATTCCGTTATGACTGTGTAGAGAGCCAGAACGTTCTCTTTGGAGGTGCTTTCGGCCTGTTTTTGGCAGCCATACCAAGAGACAGACCGCATTCTGTACATAATTTTATATTCTGTTATTCCCTTAGTTCCATGTTATGGTGTGCCACTTATGGTGCTTCTTTACCTGGGGATCAACTGGAACTCCTCAAATCCTAAACATTAGTACTGGTAACTGCAAATTTAAACACAACCACTACACTTGGGAATTTCCAAAGTCCAAAGCTGGCTATACAGGAATCAATCAAATTTGGCTCGTTCAGCAGGGACCAGGCTATTTTCTATCAATGCATAGGCTAGCTGGTTGCACACATGTCCATCTATCAAACCTTATGTCACACTACAAAAAATTCCAAATCTTCCAGCAATACACACCAGTGCTCTCAGTAAAATTCCTCTCCCAGTAGATGGAAAACTCACACTAAATAAAAATAAATATAATATATATACACCAGGGCTCGAAAAACCCCAGGTGCCGGGTCGCATTGGCGACTAGAATTTTTATATATACAATTTTTTTTTTCTCTTGCGTCCTCCGACAGTCGCCGCCTCCTCTAAGTCATCACTATTGGGTATTGTCCACCTATCCGTAGGAATAGCTAGGCATATAGACTTAGTCAAAAGACAAAAGGCATTAGCATATACACACCCACGGGGGCTGTCCCATCTGGTCAATACCCCCCCTACATCACCACTCCCAACTCAGTTTTAGTTTGCCTAGCTTAGGAATAGTCAGGCTACCTTGTGCTGGGGCTTCAGTCTCAGCCTTCCTAAATCTTTTATTTGATTTTCTTTTAAATGTCAGTTTTTTTCTCTCACTTCACTAGCTGTTTATTTTACCAGCTCTAGTGTTAGTTTATTCTTCGGATGAAGATGGATCATGCGGTGCTGGGATTCGGACTGGCCGCCCTGGTTCTCCAGGGCACAGAGGGCCAGATGGACCCCCAGCCCGCCATCGAGCGTTCAGCTATGGTTCGCCCTGGCATTAAGAACGACCCATCCCTGTTCGCTGCAGGGATGCAGCCGTGAGGTGGCTACCTCACAGGACTTGTCTGCGATACTGCAGCGTCATGTCCCTGGCTCACGGCACTCCCTGTCAGATGAGGACAGAGGTTTATCCGTGCATAGAGGCTCCCCCACGCCATCGGGTATAGGTAAGTACTTTCTGTGTGGGGCCTCTGTCTGGGGTGACAGTCTGTGTTGCTGTGTGTCCCCATGTCTGTGCCTGTGTGACTCCCTGTGCGATCCCTGCGGGGTTCGCTGTGTGCACTGTATGTTTTGCCGGGGGTCCCTGTCCCAATGTCACCTTAGGTGCATGTTTGGGGGTACAGACTTGTGTGTTGTGTGGCGACCGCTGCGGGGGAAAAAATTGCGCGGTCCGCCATGTTTTTTAATATGCACACGTGTATAGCCCCTCTGGGGCGAGTTTACAGCTCATTTTGGCGCCATCCGCCGCCATTTTGTGGGCGGTGGAACGATCGGTTCGGCCGCATGTCGGCGGCCATCTTGGTGTAGCCTCCTATGCATCCCTATGGGGCAGCCATTTTCCCTGGGGTCTGGCTTATAGCCAGCCCCCTCCAGCAGCATTTCCTCTTCCTCTCAGACAGCACAGGCACAGGTAGCAACGATCTGCGGGCTCTGCAGTGTATCTCTCTGTCTTCTTCTGCATACTGCTTCTGGCTCAGTTTTCTTTCTCCTTTTGGGGGTCTTCATAGCTGTGACAGTAGCGGTGGGCTGCGCACTCCGCAGCGCTATTTAAGGGGACAGTACATACTTTTTTGCACTGTAGTTTATTATCTTGAGCCATGGATTCTCAGGAAAGCAAGTTTCCTCCAGCTTTAGTGGGGGGCCCCAGTTCTCCTGTGGCCCCGCTGCGACCTGATCTGGCTGCTGTGGTTGCGACTTTAGTGGCAAATATGGAAATGCTGATGTCTGAATGGGCTGCGAGAAAACGGCCCAGGCTGTCTCTCTCTTCTGATTCAGATGGGGATATGGCTGCTGCTGCTGCAAGCGTGCCCTTTTCAGGGTCCCGCTCATCCTTGGACCCCCCGGGGTCTGAGGGGGAGGCTGAGGTGGAGGGTGTTGATACATCCTCCCCAGGGTCACCCAAAGAACGGGCGACCATGGATGAGTTGATTGTTTCTGTTAAGGAAACCTTACATTTAGAGGATGAGCCCTGTCCTCCGGGCGTTGTGTCCTCATTTGGGACGCACAGGACCCGCAAGTCCGCGCAGGTTTTTCCCTGCCCAGCGGAATTCCATTACACTGTTAATGAAATGTGGCGCATGTTGAAACGTCCATTCCTGGTACCTAGTCGGTTCAAATTGCTTTATCCTTTTGCGCCGGCTACGGAATCACGATGGTGTGTGCCTCCACAGGTAGATCACACTGTGGCCGTGCTGAACAAGGCTACCTTGGTTCCTACTGAGGATACCCCGGTTTTTCGGGATCCCACGGACCGGCGGTTGGAATCTCTAGCCCGCCATTCCTATACGGTGGCGGGTTCGTTGCTCAAACCGGTTTTCGCATCCGTTTATGGTGGTTCAGGCGGTGGCTGATTGGATTAAGGGGCTTAGAAGCAACCTAGTGTCCGATGATGTGCCGCCTGCACGACTGGAAATGGTGGACCAGATCCATCAAGGAGTCATGTATCTGTGTGATGCAGCCCTGAATGAGGCCCCCTTGGTGGCTCGCCTCTCGAGTGTCGCGGTACTTAACCGGCGACTGATATGGCTGAAGAGCTGGTCGGCCGACCAGTCCTCGCGGAAAACTGTTGCTGATTTTCCCTATACTGGCTCTCGCCTTTTTGGCAAGGCGTTGGATACCCTGGTGAAGGGCGTAACGGGGGGTAAGAGCACTATGCTACCCCAGAACCAGAAGAACAAGTCCTTCAGTGGCAAGCGGGGTTCTGCGCCTAGATCTACTCAGGGGTCCTTTCGTGCCTTTCGGAACCAATCCAAGGGCAAGCCCTTCAAGGCCCAGGGCAACCAGAAGAAACCCTGGGTGGGTAAGCAGAAGACCGGCAATGCCGGTTCGGCGGGACAATCCGCCTCTGCCTGAAGGGGCGCCCTCACCCATTCCTGGGGTGGGGGGACGTTTGCGCGGTTTCCTCCAACCTTGGCTTCTCCGGATTCGGACAGGTGGGTCCAGGAAATCGTTCGATCAGGTTACAAGATCGAATTCCTTTCGGAAGTTTCGAATGGAGTCTCTCCGTTCGGTTGTGGCCTCCTTGAGTCCAGGAGAATTCCTGGCTTCGATAGATCTGAAGGATGCGTACCTGCACATCCCCATTTTCGAGGGTCATCAGCGGTACCTTCGGTTCGCTATCGTGGAGGAACACTACCAGTTTGTGGCGTTACCGTTCGGTCTCGCTTCGGCACCCAGGGTGTTTACCAAGGTGTTGGCACCGGTTCTGGGCCTGCTGCGGGCCCAGGGCATTGCGGTCCTGGGGTACCTGGACGATCTGCTTCTGAGATCCCGTGCCAGTCAGGACCTTGTGCGCGATCTGTCCATCACGGTACAGACGCTCCAGGAGTTTGGATGGACCATCAACGTTCAAAAATCAGCGTTGGCTCCATTGCTTCGCCTTCCCTATCTGGGAATGGTTCTGGACTCTGCTCAGGCAAAGGTATTCTTGCCGGAGGACAAGCTCCGGACTTTGCGGGATGAAATCCGATCCCTCAGGGACAATCCGTCCTCGTCACTCAGGGCCTGCATGCGGGGCCTGGGTTTGATGGTGTCGGCCTTCGAGGCAATTCCCTTTGCCCAGTTCCACACACGGGCTCTCCAGACGGAGATCCTGGCCAGGTGGGACAGACTTCCTCAGTCCTGGGATCTGGAGGTCTCCTTGAGTCGCCGGACCAGATTGGCTCTTCTGTGGTGGATCCAGTCCCCGTCGGTGGCGGAAGGCAAGTCCTTCCGCCCGTTGGTGTGCACAGTGGTTACCACGGATGCCAGCCTGTCGGGCTGGGGTGGAGTCCTGGGCATCCTGTCTGCCCAGGGCACTTGGTCGGAGGAGGAATCCTCCCTCCCGATAAATGTGCTGGAACTACGAGCGATAAAACTCTGTCTCTTCCAGTGGTCGGACCGTCTCCAGGGCCTGCCTGTTCGCGTACAGATGGACAATGCTACCGCGGTGGCTTACATCGACCACCAGGGGGGCACCAGGAGTGCTCAAGCAGCCCAGGAGGTGACCGACATCCTGTCTTGGGCCGAGACTCATGTCCCGGCGATCTCGGCAGTTCACATTCCGGGTGTGGAAAGTTGGCAGGCCGACTATCTGAGCCGCCAGACCCTGGACCAGGGGGAATGGTCCCTACACCCAGAGGTCTTTCGGGTGCTGTGTGCGAAGTGGGGATCCCCAGACGTGGATCTGTTTGCATCCCGGCTAAATCGAAAGGTGGAAAGGTTCGTGGCAAGAACGCGCGATCCGTTGGCAGACACCTCGGATGCGTTGGTGGCCCCTTGGCATCAGTATCGCCTGATGTACGCCTTTCCTCCAATTCAGTTACTATCCCGGTTCCTTCGCAGATTGGTCTCGGAACCGCACATGGTGATTCTGGTGGCGCCGGACTGGCCTCGCCGGTCTTGGTACGCCGACGTTGTTCACCTGGCAGTGGCGCCTCCGTGGCGTCTGCCTCTGCGGGAAGATCTCCTGTCTCAAGGTCCGATCTTCCATCCTGCTTTACAGTCGCTGGCTTTAACGGCCTGGCTGTTGAGACCCAGGTCTTGAAGGACAAGGGTCTATCTTCTGAGGTTATCGCTACCCTGATAAAGGCTAGGAAATCTTCCTCTGGTAAGATCTATTACCATACCTGGAAAGCCTATTTCACCTGGTGTGAGTCCAGGGGGTTCTCCCCTTGTTCTTACTCAAGGTCGAATCTTGGCTTTCCTCCAGTCTGGAGTGGATCAGCGCCTGGCGCTGGCCACTATAAAGGGCCAGGTGTCAGCACTGGCGGTCCTTTTCCAACGCCCTGTGGCGTCTCATTCCTTGGTGCGCACATTCATTCAAGGTGTGCGACATTTGGCTCCTCCTAGGAAGGAGCCTTTACCTCCATGGGACTTGAACTTGGTCCTGTTCGCATTACAGCGTGCTCCTTTTGAAAATATCAGGGAGATTTCGTTGCCTCTGCTGTCGAAAAAGGTTGCCTTTCTTGTGGCGATCACTTCGGCTCGCAGAGTGTCGGAGCTGGCGGCGTTGTCTTGCGGCTCCCCTTACTTGATAATTCACAAGGATAAGGTGGTGTTGAGAACACCCCTGTCCTTTCTTCCCAAGGTGATCACTGATTTCCACCTTAATGAGGAAATTGTCTTGCCATCGCTTTGTACAAAGCCTAAGCATCCTAAGGAGATTGCTTTGCACTCCTTGGATGTTGTCAGGGCGATCAAGGTCTACCTGAAGTCTACGGAATCCTTTCGGAAGGCGGACTCTCTCTTTGTCCTTCCTGAGGGACCTCGGAAGGGCATGGCTGCATCGGCAGCGACTATTGCCAAGTGGATCAGACAGACCATTGAGCAGGCCTATGCCTTGAAGGAACGGGTTCCGCCCTTCCCTGTTAAGGCGCATTCTACCAGGTCTTTGAGTACTTCCTGGGCCTGTTGGCATCGGGCCTCGGTGACCCAGGTGTGCAAGGCGGCGACTTGGTCGTCGGTGCACACATTTTCCAAGTTCTACAAAGTAGACGTTCTGGCATCAGCTGATGCTTCTTTTGGCCACAAAGTTCTCAGTGTGGCAGTGCCATGATGGACCCTTGAATTTTTCTCTGGGTCCCTGGCTGTTGGCATTTGCTTTCCTGGGCTGTTGCTCCTGTTAAGCATTGTTTTTTTCTGTTGCCCAGTTGGTTCTTACGGTGCATGTCAGATTCCTTTCTCTGATGTGGGTACTGCGTTGCCTTTTCTACGGTTGCGTCTCCCACCCCTCATGTCTATACTGCTTTGGGACATCCTAATAGTGATGACTTAGAGGAGGCAGGGACTGTCGGAGGACGTAAGAGAAAACTGAATTTTTGTAAAATCTTACCTGTAAAATTCCTTTCTCTGAGTCCTCCGACAGTCGCCGCCCCGCCCCTCTTTTGGGGTTCTTATTACCTACTGCTATGCTACCAAACTGAGTTGGGAGTGGTGATGCAGGGGGGTATTGACCAGATGGGACAGCCCCCGTGGGTGTGTATATGCTAATGCCTTTTGTCTTTTGACTAAGTCTATATGCCTAGCTATTCCTACGGATAGGTGGACAATACCCAATAGTGATAACTTAGAGGAGGCGGCGACTGTCGGAGGACTCAGAGAAAGGAATTTTACAGGTAAAATTTTACAAAAATTCAGTTTTTTTCTTTATTATCTCCCTGCCATGCCACAGCCACACAGCCGAAGGCCCCTTTCACACAGGCTGTCTGATCAGGTCCTCCTGTCAGTTTCTCAGGCAGACCTGATCGAACCCTTCAGTCTCCTTTATGGAGCGGTAATCTGCCGCCATCTGATCCTGTCCGCCAAAAACAGACGGATGGTGGTTCTATTTTCTATCCATCCCGTGGATCGGATCAGATGGCATCGGGTGGAAACAGCCCAGACGGTCTGTTTCCATCCGATTGCCGTATAGAGGAGGGCGGGGTTCTAGTCGTATTTATGTGTAAATTTAGTATCAGTTTTTGTTTTTTTTTAAATAAAGCTTTGTTGTTAGTTTAAAAAAAAAAATATACACAGTATCTCACAAAAGTGAATACACCCCTCACATTTTTGTAAATATTTTATACCTTTTCATGTGCCAACACTGAAGAAATTACACTTTGCTACAATGTAAAGTAGTGAGTGTACAGCTTGTATAACAGTGTAAATTTGCTGTCCCCTCAAAATAACTCAACACACAGCCATTAATGGGCCCAAAGTGTCAATATTTTGTGTGGCCACCATTATTTTACAGTACTGTCTTAACCCTCTTGGGCATGGAGTTCACCTGAGCTTCACAGGTTGCCACTGGAGTCCTCTTCCACGCCTCCATGACGACATCACAGAGCTGGTGTATGTTAGAGACCTTGCGCTCCTCCATCTTCCATTTGAGGATGCCCCACAGATGCTCAATAGGGTTTAGGTCTGTAGAGATGCTTGGCCAGTCCATCACCTTTACCCTCTGCTTCTTTAGCAAGGCAGGGGTCCTCTTGGAGGTGTGTTTGGGGGTTCTTATTATGTTGGAATACTGCCCTGCAGCCCAGTCTCCGAAGAGAGGGGATCATGCTCTGCTTCAGTATGTCACAGTACATGTTGGCATTCATGGTTCCCTCAATATACTGTAGCTCCCCAGTGATGGCAGCACTTATGCAGCCCCAGACCATGACACTCCCACCACCATGCTTGACTGTAGGCAAGACACACTTGTCTTTGAACTCCTCACCTGGTTGACGCCACACACGCTTAAAACCATCCGAACCAAATAAGTATCTTGGTCTCATCAGACCACAGGACATGGTTCCACTAATCCATATCCTTAGTCTGCTTGTCTTCATCAAACTTCTCAGGGTTTTTTGTGCATCATCTTTAAAAGAGGCTTTCTTCTGGGATGACAGCCATGCAGACCAATTTGATGCAGTGTGTGGCGTATGGTCTTAGAACTGACAGGCTGATCCCCTCCCCCCCACCCCCTTCCCTTCAACCTCTGCAGCAATGCTAACAACACTCATATGTCTATTTCCCAAAGGCAACCTCTGGATATGATGCTGAGCATGTGCACTCAACATCTTTGGTCTACCATGGTGAGGCCTGTTCTGAGTGGAACCTGTCCTATTAAACTGCTGTATGGTCTTGGCCACCGTGCTGCAGCTCAGTTTCAGGGTTTTGGCAATCTTCTTATAGCCTAGGCCATCTTTATGTAGAGCAACAATTCTTTTCTTTTTTTTCAGAGTCAGAGTTTTTTGTCATGAGGTGCCATGTTGAACTTCCAGTGACCAGTATGAGAGAGTGAGAGCGATAACACCAAATTTAACACACCTGCTACCCATTCATACCTGAGACCTTGTAACACTAAGGAGTCACATGACACCGGGGAGGGAAAATGGCTATATGGGTGTACTCACTTTTGTTGCCAGCGGTTTAGACATTAATGGCTGTGTTGTGTTATTTTAAAGGGACAGCAAATGTACACTGTTATAGAAGCTGTACACTCACTACTTGACATTGTAGCAAAGTGTAATTTCTTCAGTGTTGTCACATGAAAAGATATAATAAAATATTTACAAAAATGTGAGGGGTGTACTCACTTTTGTGAGAGTATGTGTATGTATGTATATATATATATATACACGGCTCAAAACAATTAAAGGAACACTTGTTAATCAGATTATAGCATCTAGTCAATTAAACTTCTGGGATATTGATCTGGTCAGTTAAGTAGCAGAGGGGATTGTTAATTCGTTTCAGCTTGTTTGGTGTTGATGAAATTTACAACAGGTGCACTAGTTGGTCAACAATGAGACAACCTCCAAAGCAGGAATGCTTTTACAGGTGGAACCTTTTTTTTTCCCCCCACTCAACTTTTCTGGTTGTTATTCACTAGTTTTGTCTAGGGTCTATGTTACTATTGGTAGCATAAGGCGGTACCTAGAGAACATTCTGCTGCCTTTAACATCGTTCATGACCGGTTTAGTGGTGGGTCAGTGATGGTCTGTGAAGGCATATCCATGGAGGGACGCACAAGCTAGACAATGGCACCCTGACTGCCATTAGGTATCTGGATAAAATCCTTGGACCTACTGTCAGACCCTATGCTGGTGCAATGGGTCCTGGGTTCCTCCTGGTGCACGGCAATGCCGGGCCTCAGGGCCGCTGATAGGGGGGGACCACCAGCCCTGTTGTAGGGGGCCCAAGCACGCAGGGGGGCCCACACAGAGAGGGGGATTAGTGATGGACAACAAATACAAGATCTCCCTGCTGCCAGCTTTTATCTGCTGAGAAAGAGACAGTTGTCACTCACTAATCCCCCCTCCCTGTGTGGGCCCCCCTCCCAGCACTGGCTCTAATGTTATCTCTGCTCAGGAGTTTATTTGTAGCTTTGTTTCTCTCCCTCTGTATCTCTGATCCCGGAGCTCCAACTGCCCAGCCTGTATATTTTTTTTTCATCTCATCTTCATTTTTATTTATTAACATTATGTTATATTTGTGTCTGCTAATAGTGATTTTGTTGTTATTTTAGCTAAATATATCTTTAATATTTTCTTGGGGGGGGCCCTGCCAGGTAGTCTGTACAGGGCCCCGCGATTTCTAACGGCAGCCCTGCCCGGCCTCATGTTGTGGGAGTCTGCAGCCAGTATCTGGAGGTTGAAGGGATAGATACCATTTAAATGGTCCCCACACTCGCCTGATCTAAATCCAATAGATCCACCTCTGGGACATTGCTTCGATCATCCGACGCCCCCGGGTTGCGCCTCATTCTGTTCAGGAGCTCAGAAATGCCCTGGTCCAGATCTGGGAGGAAATACCCCAGGACACCATCCACAGTCTCATTAGGAGCATGCCCAGGTGTTGTCAGGCATGCATATAAGCACCTAGGGGCCAAACAAACTACTGAATACCTTTTTAGGTTGCTGAAATGAAATTTCTCTTACGTCCTCCGACAGTCGCCGCCTCTTCATATTCGTCACAATGGGGGGGTATTAGACTTTGCTCCGAAGGAGTAGCTAGGCAACAGAATATGTTAACATTAAAGCTTTTAACCTATCCCACCCACAGGGGGTGGTCCCCTCAGTCAATACCCTCCTACTTCCTGCAACCATATCTCAGTTTCAATGTCTAGCTTGTCAGGAGTAGCTGGATCTCTCTATGCTGGGGCTTTTTGCCTCAGCCTTTCTCTTCTTTTTTGATTTTTTGTTTGAGTTTTTTCTCTCTCTTTACTTAGCTGTTCTTTTTGTCAGCGTTAGTTAGTTCTTCTGATGAAGAGGATTCGTGCGGGCTGGGTCTCGGGCTGATCCCCCTGGTCGCAGGTCGTGGGTCAGTGGCTTCCCAGCCTGCCGTCGAGCGTTCAGCCAGGTAACGCTCCTGGCGCAGTGAACGACCCATCCCTGTTCGGTGCAGGGATGATTGGTGAGGTGGCTACCTCACTGGACGCTGTGCGGTTTCTTAACCCCGATTTTGTGCGTCCTGGATGCGACTCTCCCTGCCTCATGTGCAGCGGCTTGTTCGCCTGTGCGGGTTCCCCACGCCATTATGAGGTAAGTGTGTCTATGTGGGGACCTGTCTGTCGGGGGGGGTGTCAGTCTGGGACTGTGTAACCTGCCTCTGTTCACACTGTTTGTCTCCCTATCGCTCTGGCTGCATGCTGTGGGCTGCAGGGGGGGGGGATGTGTGGCACTGTCTGTGTCAGCCTGTGTACAGTGTGAAGGGCTGTGTGCTGTGGGGCATGTTTTTGTCATGTTTGGGGCACGATACAGCGATCGCTGCGGCGATCCGCCATGTTTTTTACATGGGTGGTGTTATATGCATCACAGTAGTGGGGGAGCGGCGGTTTCGGCGCCAAACGGCGCCATTTTGCCTGCGCTCCCTCCAGCCGCATGTTTTCACTGCGGGCGGCCATTTTCTTGTAGCCTTCCATAGGCTTTAATAGAGCGCCCTGATTGCATCACTTCCTCTTTCCTGGGTGCACCGATCGAGGCGGCAGCAGCAGCAGGGGTCTCCTCAGGTTTTATCCTTCTGTTCCTTGCTATATCCATTGCCTGTGTTCAGTTTTATCCCTGTGGGGGTCTCATTGTGCTTGTGTGTGCGGTGGGCTGCGCTTTTTTTGGGGCAAATGGATTCTCAGGAGGGCAAATTTCCTGCCACCTTGGTGGGAAGCCAGGGGACTGCTGTTTCCCCCCCAGGGGGGGATTTAGCCGAAGTGGTGGCTAACCTTGCTGCTCAGGTGCAGATGCTGGTGGCTGCTCAATCCACTAAAAGACCCAGAGTTTCTATTTCCTCTGATTCTGAGGGTGAAGGTGATGGGGCTGCTATGGCCGGGGTCACCTTATCAGGGTCCCGTTCCTCCCTGGATCTCGTGGGGTCCGAGGTGGAGGCTGAGGTTGAAGGGGTTGATAATTCTCCCCCTGGCTCGCCTGAAGAGCTTGCAATCATGGATGAATTGGTTGCTTCTATAAAACAAACGCTGCGTTTGCAGGATGAACTGTGTCCTCCCGCTGCCTTGGCGGCTTATAGGACGCAGAAAAGACGCAAGACATCGCAGGTCTTTCCCTGCACTGATGATTTTCAGCGCGCTGTTAAGGAACAATGGCGCAATTTACGCAAACCTTTTGCTGTGCCAAGTAGGTTCAGGCTGCGTTATCCTTTCACGCCTGCCACTGATGAACGGTGGTGTGTGCCACCCCCGGTGGATCACGCTATTGCGGTTTTGAACAAATCCACTGCGATTCCTGCAGAGGATACCCCGGTGTTCCGAGATGCCACGGATAGGAGAATGGAGTCTCTTGCCCGTCATACTTATTCTGTTACGGGTTCGATGCTTAAAGCTCTGTTTGCCTCTCTTATGGCAGCCCAGGCTGTCGCAAGTTGGACGCAGGTGCTTAGGCGCGTCCTAGTGGCTGATTCCGCCTCGCTGGCGACATTAGATATGGTGGATCAAATCCATCAAGGTGTCATGTACCTGTGTGATGCGGACTTGGACTTAGTGCCGTTGGCTGCACGTGTACAAAGCGTGGCGGTGTTGTCTCGCCGCCTGGTTTGGTTGAAGTGTTGGTCGGTGGACCAATCTTCGCGCAAGACCTTAGCCAATCTGCCTTATGATGGATCTCGCCTTTTTGGGGAGTCCTTGGATACGTTGATTAAGGGGATCACGGGCGGTAAGAGCACGCTCTTGCCCCACTTCCCCAAGGCTAAGGGGGCTCCTGGTAAGAAGCATACTAATTTTCGGCCTCCTCAGGGGTCCTTTCGTGCCTTTCGGTCGCACTACAAGGGCAAACCGTTCAAGGGTCAAGGCTCCCAAAAGAAGCCGTGGTCTGGCAAACAGAAGTCCGGTCAGTCCGGACCCTCTACCCATAACAGTGCGGCCTGAAGGGGCGCCCTCACCCAGTTCTGGGGTGGGGGGACGCTTGCTCTTTTTTCTTCAACCCTGGCTGGCCCGCGTGCGGGACCGGTGGGTTCAGGAAATCGTTTGATCTGGCTACAAGATCGAGTTTCTCGGCCGGAGAGCAGATTCTTTCCCTCAAATCTTTAGCTGTCTCCAGAGCGTTTGCGGGACCTTCACCTAGCGGTGCGGGACCTGAGGGCTCAGGGAGTGGTGGTTCCAGGGCCTCATCGGGACAGATTTCGGGGGTTTTATTCCAATCTGTTCACTGTGCCCAGAAAGGAGGGCAAGGTTCGTCCAATTCTGGACTTAAAGGCTTTGAACCGCTTTGTGCGGGTTTGCAAGTTCCGCATGGAATCCCTGCGGTCGGTGGTGGCTGCCCTGGTTCCGGGGGAATTCATGGCCTCCATCGATCTGAAGGATGCGTACCTTCACATCCCGATTTTCGAGGGTCACCAGGGGTTCCTTCGATTCGCCATTGCGGAGGCTCATTACCAATTCGTGGCGTTGCCTTTTGGTCTCGCCTCGGCTCCTCGGGTTTTCACCAAGGTGCTTGCTCCCGTTCTGGCTTTGTTGAGAGCTCAGGGCATCTCTGTCCTGGGGTATCTGGACGACATTCTGGTTCGGTCTGCGTCCAGCCAGGGTCTGGAAAAGGACCTGTCCGTCACGATGCAAACTCTACAGGAGTTTGGTTGGACGATAAATTTTCCAAAGTCGACGCTGAGTCCGTCGGTTCGTCTTCCCTACCTGGGAATGATCCTGGACTCGATCCAGGCGAAGGTCTTCCTGCCGGAAGACAAGCTCAGGACTCTTCAGGAGGAAGTCAGGTCCCTCAGGGACAGTCCGTGCTCGTCCCTCCGGACGTGCATGAGATGTCTGGGATTGATGGTCTCGGCTTTCGAGGCGATTCCCTTCGCCCAGTTTCACACGCGGGGTCTCCAGGCGGAGATCCTGTCCAAGTGGGACGGGTGACCCCCAATCTCTGGATCTTCTAATTTCGTTGAGCTTTCGCACCAGAAGGGATCTTCTGTGGTGGCTCCAGTCCCCGATGATATCGGGGGGCAAGTCCTTTCGTCCTATCTCATGGACAGTGATCACCACGGATGCCAGCCTGTTGGGCTGGGGTGGTGTTCTGGGCGTTCTGTCCGCCCAGGGAACTTGGTCGGAGGGGGAGTCCTCCCTTCCGATCAACATTCTGGAATTGCGTGCGATAAATCTCTGCCTTCGTCGCTGGACGGACCGACTGCAGGGCTGTCCGGTTCGGGTGCAGACGGACAATGCCACGGCGGTGGCCTACATCAATCACCAAGGGGGCACCAGGAGTGCCCGAGCGGCTCGGGAAGTGGCCGACATTCTGTCTTGGGCCGAGACTCATGTCCCGGCGATAACGGCAGTTCACATTCCGGGGGTGGAGAACTGGCAGGCGGACTATCTGAGTCGCCAGACCCTGGATCAGGGGGAATGGTCTCTCCACCCAGCTGTCTTCTAGATGTTGTGCGCGAAGTGGGGTCTTCCAGATGTGGACCTGTTCGCGTCTCGTCTGAACAACAAGGTGAGAAGGTTCGTGGCAAGGACGCGCGACCCTCGGGCAGACGCATCAGACGCGTCAGACGCGTTGGTAGCCCCGTGGCATCAGTACAGACTGATGTATGAGTTTCCACCGATTTCAATTGCTGTCCAGGTTCCTCCGCAGGTTGCACTCGGAACGCAGCACGGTGATTCTTGTGGCACCGGACTGGCCTCACCGGTCCTGGTACGCAGACCTCGTGAATCTGGCGGTCGACGCCCCATGGCGTCTACCTCTTCGAGACGATCTCCTGTCTCAGGGCCCGATATTCCATCCTGCTTTACAGTCGCTGGCTTTGACGGCCTGGCTGTTGAGACCGAGGTCCTGAAGGATAGGGGTCTCTTCCCTGAGGTCATTCACACTTTGATCAACGCGAGGAAACCTTCCTCAGGGTCCTATTTTGCCTGGTGTGAGTCCAGGGGGTTTTCACCTCGCACGTACTTGGTTTCTCGAGTGTTGTCCTTCCTTCAAACTGGTGTCGACCAGCGTTTGGCGCTGGCTACGGTCAAGGGTCAGGTGTCTGCGCTGGCCGTTCTTTTTCAACGTCCTGTGGCTTCTAACTCCTTGGTTGCCACTTTTGTTCAAGGAGTGCGGCATCTGGTCCCTCCTAGGAGGGAACCTCTGCCTCCTTGGGACTTGAATCTCGTTTTATCTGTGTTACAACGTGCTCCCTTTGAACAGATCAGGGAGATCTCGTTGTCCAAGAAGGTCGCCTTTTTGGTGGCGATCACTTCGGCTCGCAGAGTGTCGGAGCTGGCGGCTTTGTCCTGCAAGTCTCCGTATCTGGTCATTCACTTGGATAAGGTGGTCTTGCGACCTAATCCTTCTTTTCTTCCGAAGCGAGTTTCGGCATTCCATCTCAATGAGGATATTGTCTTGCCTTCGCTGTGTGCGAAGCCTAAGCATCCGAAGGAGGTGAGGTTGCACTCTGTGGATGTTGTTCGGGCGATAAGGGTTTACCTTAAATCGACTGAGTCTTTTCGCAAGACAGATTCTTTGTTTGTCCTTCTGGAGGGTCCTCGGAAGGGTATGGCGGCGTCGGCTTCTACCATCGCCAAATGGATCAGACAGACCATTGAACATGCATATGCTTTGCAGGGGAAAGTTCCTCCTGTGCCTGTGAAGGCGCACTCTACTAGATGTCTGAGTACGTCTTGGGCCTGTCGTCATGGGGCTTCTGTGGCCCAGGTGTGTAAGGCGGCGACCTGGTCGACCGTACACACTTTCACAAAATTCTACAGAGTAGATGTTCAGGCATCGGCAGATGCTTCCTTTGGCCGCAAGGTTCTTAGTGCGGCAGTTCCTTAGGGTCCTTTTGTTTTGGACCCCTGGCTGTTGGGATACGTTTTTATCCCTGGGTTATTTGTTTTTTCCTGGGTTGTTGCTCCTGTTGAGCAAGTTTTTTTCCTGTTGCCCAGCTGGTGTCCTTCCTTTGGTAAGGTTCCTTTCTTTGATGTGGAGACTGTGTTTCCTTACGGCGCGGCTGCGTTTCCCACCCCTCATGTTTGCACTGCTTTGGGAAGTCCCCATTGTGACGAATATGAAGAGGCGGCGACTGTCGGAGGACGTAAGAGAAAACTGAATTTTTGTAAAATCTTACCTGTAAAATTCCTTTCTCTGAGTCCTCCGACAGTCGCCGCCCCCGCCCCTCTTTTGGGGTTTGGTTGTATACTCTACTGCTATTCCACTGAAACTGAGATATGGTTGCAGGAAGTAGGAGGGTATTGACTGAGGGGACCACCCCCCTGTGGGTGGGATATGTTAAAAGCTTTAATGTTAACATATTCTGTTGCCTAGCTACTCCTTCGGAGCAAAGTCTAATACCCCCCCATTGTGACGAATATGAAGAGGCGGCGACTGTCGGAGGACTCAGAGAAAGGAATTTTACAGGTAAGATTTTACAAAAATTCAGTTTTCTGCAAAAATGGGCTTGCCTGCTGCATCATTTTTTCACTTTGATTTTCGAGGTCTCTTTGAATTCAACCCACTGTAGATTGATAACTTTCATTTCCATCAAATGATGTGGCATCCTTTCATTCCTAACACATTACCCAGTGCATTTCACTATAGATATCCAGCATGATGTGTTTTCAAAGTGTTCCTTTCATTTTTTTGAGCAGTGTACACACACACAACTGTTATTAACTGATATTTCCCATTACCTTTTTGTTCTGGGGTTTACTCTAAATAAATCTTGGGTTTTGATTTATTTTAGTCTAAAAATTAATTTGGATAGAGAGGGGAGAAATTCCCCAGTAGGATCACGGACCGCAATAAATAAAAAAACAACTCTTTGCTTAAAATATACATTTTAATAGGGATAACTCCTTTCAGAGAGTTTATTTGCATACACAGAAACCTCCGATACAATTTCCAAAAAGAAGCCCTGGAATCAAGTGTAGCACGGAAGAACTACTGGGTTCACATAAAAAGAAAAATTAAAATTTGTTATACCAGATTGCATGCCAGGGGGACAACTATATAGACAGCACTGGTACCTTTTTTACTCTGGGTGATACACTAAAAGAAACTGTGGACCCAAATCCACATATAACTTAAAGAGGTTGTACACTGGTTTTAAATTTTTTTTTTTTTTACAACCTGCAAGAGAAACGCATAATGAGCTAGTATGCATCGCATACTAGCTCATTATGAAATACTTACCTTAGAACGAGCCCCCGCCGTGCCGCTCACTCACCTGTATGACGAGCTACATGTTCAGTCGCCCGTCTTCCGGGATCGCGGCATCCGGCCATCTGATTGGCCGGAACCGCGGTGACGTCAACGGGGCTCTGAAGGAACGGCACGATCAGCCGTTCCTTCAGAGCGCATGCGCCAGTGACGTCACTGGCTGCATTAAAGGTAAATATCTCCTAAACGGTACATGTTTAGGAGATATTTACAGTATTTTTGGTTGAAAATGTAATCTTTATTTGCATAAAAGATATACAAAAAACAATACTTTTGTCGGGGTACATTCTCCCCTGTACTGCGACGCAGCGCATAAATACACTACATTACAATACATTTCCGGTCATACTAATAAATACATTCAATCACATACATTCATTCTGCGGTATGATGCCTGATGTGTTGTGCGGAGTAAGGATACCCCGAGCCATCACATCATGCATGACGCCGCAATACCCCTGAAGCATGAAACTAAATAACATTGTCTATACGTTACTCAAACTGTATCGATACTGTAACATTTCAAAAAAGCAACAGGTGTGATGGGGGGGTGGGAGAGAGGGGTAAGGGGAGGGGAATGGAATCACGGGCCCGAAGCTTTATTGAATGGACAAAGACACACAAGGGAGAGTGGGGGAAGGGGAAATCTTCAGACCTCCTCTTCCTCCATGAGATCCATCAGGTTATAGTCTCTGAGCAGACTGTGAACCAGTCTGCGACAGTCCTCAATGGACATCCTCTCCCGCTGGTGGATAAGGCGCTTTCTGGCGCACCATAAAGCGTCCTTAAAGCAACACAACACCCGCCAGGCGTTGTCAATGTCCTCCTGTGTAAAAGTACCATGAAAAAGTCCATTCAGCACAGCAAAATGTGTGATGGCAGTCTGTGAAACAAAGTCTCTAAGTTCAGGTTCCAAGGCCCTCAACAGGCTCTGTGCAAATGAGCACTCCCAGAAAACGTGAAAGGACGTTTCCTCGTGGATGATACAAAAGGGGCAGTGTCTGTATCTGCACAAGTTTCTGGCATGCATAAATGTCCTGAGTGGCAGCCCTCCCTGGACAGCCATCCACGCCAGATCTTTATGCCTGTTGGTGAGTCTCTTTGAAGAAACATTCCTCCAGACCACTTTGCAAGTGGCTGAAGGGAGGCCTGGAACAGTCTCAGCAATGTCCGATGCTCTGATCAACTTGTAGATAGTTTTTGGCTTCCACAAGTCGGGCTTAACTCCATGCAGCCCCAGCTCCTTGATGAACTTGAAAGTGTCCAAGTAGTACCAAGGAGTGTCCCAGTTGTAGGGGATGGAGCTGTCCCATTTGTCCCATCCAAGGGACCTCCAGAGAGGCAGGAGGAAAAAACGGGACATGGAGTTGCCTCCAGAGTCCGAAGTTCTGTCAATCAAAGTTCTGCGGATGCAGTTGCAGGCAAAGAACACCCCCAGTAACGTTGCGATGTCGGGCACGCCCTTACCGCCCTTGAGGGGTTCCTTGAACATGACTGCTCGCTTCACTCTGTCCATCTTGGAGCCCCAGATGAAGTGGAACACCGCCCTGGTGATGGCCTTGCAGGTGTTGACCCGGGGGGGCCAGGCCTGGGCGAGGTACTGCAACACAGGAAGGATCTCGCTGCGGAGTACCAGTGTTTTCCCTTCGATGGTGAGTTCTCTGAGGCTCCATAGTCCAAACTTTTGTCTCATCTTGGACAGTCTCTCCTCCCAAGACTTCAGGGCTGCGCCCTCAGCTCCAAACCAAACTCCAAGAATTTTGATGAAGTCCACCTTGATGCTGAAAGGGATTGATGCAGAAGAAGGCAGGAACCACTTTCCGAAGAGCATGATCTCTGACTTCCCGCAGTTGACTTTTGCCCCTGAAGCTTTGCCGAAGTCCTCACAGGTCTGGACGAGCGAGTCGATGGAGCGCTGATCAGCACAGAACACCGTTACGTCGTCCATGTAGAGTGAGCACTTGACAACCCTTCTGTCCGGTCCCGGTGCGGTGATCCCCCTGATCTCTGGGTTCTGTCGGATGCATTCGGCAAAGAGCTCTATACAGCAAACAAAAAGCAGAGGTGAGAGAGGGCAGCCTTGTCTGACCCCAGAGAGAACAGGGAAAGAGTCAGTTTTCCAGCCATTCACCAACACCGTACTACAAATGTCATTATACATCACATTCACATACGAACAAAACATGTCCCCAAGACCAAACCTGCGCAGAGCTCTGCACATAAACTCATGGGAGACACGGTCAAAGGCCTTTTCCTGGTCAAGACTGACCAGGGCCGCGTGCACACGGGTCACCTCCGACTCAGAGGGGGTGGGGAGGGATGGGTCGGAGGAGGTGGTAGGGGCCTGGGGAGGGGGGGACTCACCAGTGGCTTTCCGCGGTTCCTTCGCTGTCTTTTCCCCTGGCTTCTTTTTCCCAGCGCTGTCTGGAGCTTTGCCCTTGATCAGGGCTCCAGCGTAGGACCGGGATCTCTGGGGGCAGTCTCTGTAGACGTGCTCCGCCAATCCGCAGAGGTTACAGGTCTTGGACCTCGGGCAATCCTTGGTCTCATGGCCTGCAACCCGACAGAACCTGCAAGAAGGTTCCTGACATTCCATACCTACGTGACCCTGCTTGCCACACCTGTGACAGGTATGGGGCATGTCGGCGTAGTACAGGAGTCCTGCGGAGGCTCCCAGAGAGAAGTGGGGCTTCAGGTGCTGGAGATCCCCCGAAGGCTCTCTCCTTAACCTGCAAGAAACTGCCCACTTACCTGTCCAGAAGCCGTTGACATCGAGGATTCGGACTGGGTCTTTGGCCACGATGCAAAACCTCTGGAGGTAGGTAGCGATGTCTTTTCCTGGGGTATGGGGATTCCTCATGGACACCGTCACCCGCCTTTCATCCCGTTGAATGGGAGTATTCGCAACAAAGTTGCGGAAAGGGGAATCCGGGCCACAATTCTTCACCGCTTCCCAGTACCTTCTACAGACCTGTAGAGACACAAAAGTTATATAAAATATACCTTTCATGAAGGTCTGTACGGACAGGGTCTCCGCCTTGCTGAACCCCTGCTCGAGGATCATTTTCTTGCCAAAGATTTCCGGGGTCATGTCGGGGATTCTTCCGTCCACCTCCTTCAGCTGCAGCACCACTGGAGATATTTACAGTACCTATAGGTAAGCCTTATCATAGGCTTACCTATAGGGACAACTTCCCGAGGAGGGTTTACTTCCTCTTTAACTAAATTTCTGTTCAACCTACAGTGAAAAAAAAAAGTTTAACAGTGAGCATAGACATGTGGTTGAACAAAATCCTACTGGTAGGATGACTGTGGTCATTTGTTCACGACGTGAACATATGGAAAAAGGTTCAAGGACATTAAAAAGGAAAATACATTTTCATTCAGATTTATCAATTCTAACGTCTTCTGAATCGCTTAGGCTTCATGAGCACATAGCCTAGGCTGGCCACTGGCTGCAAGAAAATGCGAAATGCTGCAAAATCGTGCAATCATTTTGGCAGTCAAAATGTTCCTATCCTGAATGTGATTCTTTCGCCTTATGGGCCATACACACTATACAATTTTCTGAAGACTTTTTCCTTTAGACTTACCAAAACCATATAATATGAGGTCAAACCTAAACACTTTCAATTTGTATGCAATCTGGAAGGCCCTTGCACTACATAGGAAAGGTAAATCTGAAGGAAATCTAACCACAAAAGTTACACACAAAAGATAGTGTGTATCCAGCTTTAGGCTTCATGTACACTGGCAGCTCCTAAATTTAAGTTTAGGAGCTTTTGGCAGTTTTTTTTTTTTTTTTGCCAAAGCTTCTAAACTCAACCCCATAAAAGCCTTTGTATCCATGTACACATAGGCTTTTAGAATAGTTTAAGAGCTGCTGTGGTTAGGTGAGGTTAAACCTCCCTCTACTGAATAGGAAAGAATCACGTTCAAGATTAGAACATTTTGACCACCGGTCGTGGGGAAAATGCAAAATGTAGCAAAATCGCGTTTTTGCCACGGTCAGCCGTACAAGGTTTATAAATATCTACATTTGTATCTATCCAGGAGGTTACAGCAGAGTGAGTATATTCTTGCTTCAACATATATTCCAGCCACTTCAGGCATTCTTGCTCTTTTTATGACTAACCTGCACTATGCATTAGAGATGGAGATATGTGTGTTGAACACATAAGCTATTAAAGAGCTGTAACCCCATGTTAACACTTACATAGCAAACTCTTGCTCAAAGAAAGGGATCCTTGGTTCACTTATATTTCACAAGCAACCATGAAGATACAGCCAAAGGTTTTAAACAAGTTCCTTGTGAGTGATGAGCCCAAACAGGTTGTTGATAGGAAACAAAGGAGTACACAGGTGTTGTTCAGGGAGGCTGTAAGATACTGCATCCTCTTCTAAGTCAGGATCCTTGTATGCAACTAAACCGAAGGGGGCTCCCTTTTTTTTTTTTTTTCCATTTAAGTGTTAAGCGACCCCCTTGCAATTATTAACACATGGTTTTATAATTTTTAGAGAATTTAGAAAAGGTTGGAGGGGGGAGTTCCAAGAGAATAGTTTTAGGGTTAAAGGGTATCCAAGACTCAACGAGAGAGAGTAGATAAGAGTGTGGATGGCCTGCCAGTAGGGTGTAAGTATAGGGCAGGAGCAATATATAGGAAACAGTGTTCCCAGCTCCTTCCACAGCACCAAGAGTGGCTGCCAATGGAAGGGTATATGGAGTGGGCAGGTCTGGGGACAGATACCAATAATAAAAGGTCTTAACTCCTTTTTATATTGAGCTTTTGGGAGGCCTGTGACCTTCTAACTTGCCAAGCTGTCAGGGGCAGTTCTTTCCCCAGAATCTGCTCCCAATTTTATGTGTGTCGAGAAGGGGCTTGGTCTGGGATAGAGATTAGTATTTATAAATCTGTAAAATTAGGCCCTTAGTGGACAGGCCCTGCATGCAGGTTCTTTCAAATTGTGTCAGGAGAATTGTAGAGGAGTTATAAGAGATTGTAAATAACTAAAAAAAAAAAGCCTGGCTAGGGAGATATGCTTCCTGTATGTCCTGGAATGATCACAATACCTTAGTTCTAACATCCACCAATTGACTGAAGTGAAACAAAGTCCTATCTTTCAAAAAGTGAGACATCTGCGATGTTAAACTGTCCAGTATATCAGACGTAAATAGAAAAGAAGATGCTAATGCGGCCTCTGTGGTCAGAGAACATGACTGCTTAGCTATTTTCCACAGGGTTTGCAGGAGAGACGTAGGTCCCAACAGAGGAGTAAGATGAAGCATAGCATTTCTACTCCACAGCAAGGAATTTGGATGTATAGGAGCCAACCATAGTTTCTAAATATGTGTCAAGTGATTGTAGGCATGTAGAGTGTACCATGAAGCAAAGGAATGAAGCTGAGCAGCCAGGTAGTATGTAGCCACATTTAGGAAAGCAAGGCCTACTTGGTCACAGGGAGCAAAAAAAACTGATTTCGCAATCCTATGCCTCTTGTAGTTCCATAGGAAGCTGAGCAGGGTGGTTTGGAATATTATATGGAAGATGGGAGGAGGGCATCGGAATAGGTAAAGGTAAAGTTTTAAAAAGATAAAGGAATTTTGGCGGAATCACCATTTTAATGATGGTGTTAATTAAAATGGCGGCCAAATATAGAGAGTGTGAGTTTTTTCAGCGAATTGAAGGACATTAACATTGCGATATAAAGGGGGGGGGGGGGGGTTTCTTGTAAAGCCTGGCATAGGAAGGAGTTAGGTTGATGCCCAGGTATTTTAGTGTAGAAGTTTTCTACGAATAGGGCAAAGCTAGAGATAATTGATAAAGGGTTTGGAGATCTTATTGAGATTAAGAGCCTTTTTGTAGAATTAAGTCTAAACCTCTTTGGAGATTAGGGAGGGATATGATTGGCTGGGCGAGTGGGAACTTCCAATATTTTATTCGCTAGGGCGTCTACTTTCAGAAAATATATTCCGTTTGGGTGTTTTAAGTAATCTTCAGGCCTAAAGCGGTTTTTAAAACGTGTGCAAAAAAAATGGCTCTGGGAATCAAGTGTTTAAGTCCCATTTTAAGTAAAATGGCCTTTAGTTTTTTTTGTTCATACCAGTGGTAAGTTAGAGCAGCCAATCTGGCACTATAAAAACCAGAGAGACCCCAAAGGAAGTCCACATCTGAAAACATGTTGGGGATATAAGAAAGCTTATTGGTTCTATAAATTAGGTGATTTGAGCGTTTGTGGCTTGAACTAAGAGATTAAAGTAAGATGCTGATACATGGAATTGACATTTTTTCAAAATCTTTATCTGTGCTTGCTCCTCTTACTGTCTTCTGGCTACACTGCCTGACTTAGGCATGTGGGTGCCTGCTGGGACCTTGAGGCCTGGTCCACACCTAGGCAGGTTGCAGTTTGCATATTCCAGGTGAATTTTGCATTTTTCAATACGTTTTTGATGTGTTGAAGTGTTTGGAACCAAAAACCCGAAAAAAGTCCCTGACCCTTTCCATAAAATGCGCAGATGTGAGCGTGACCCATATGAAATTATTTGAAATGGATTGTAGTGTGTTTCAGCAAAACTGAAAACACACTAAAAAATGCATAGGTGTGAACCAGGTCTTTAATGTCCCATGTGAATCTCCACTTTGTGCACACTCCGATTTGAACTGCAAGCTTGCACACACACAGGCACACCTTGCTGGAGGCGGAAGTAGGAGAATAGAACATCAAAGAGCCTACTGTATCCCACAGTTCTACCCACAAAATATGTAAAGTAAAACCTTGGCTTTAGAGTAAATTGGTTTGAAATGGTTTTGCAGGAGAAGCAACATTTTTTTAATGAATTTTGACTTGATAAACAAGCGATGTCTTGATATACAAGTAGCGTCACGTCACAACTGAATATAGCATCAAGAGTATAGCATCAAGTCAATTAAAGTCCTAGGATATCGATCTGGTCTGTAAAGTAGCAGAGGGGGTTGGTAATCAGTTTCAGCTGCTTTAGTGTTAATGAAATTATTAGGTGCACTAGATGAGCAACAATGAGACGCCCCCAAAACAGGAACGGTTTTACAGGTGAAGGCCACTGACATTTTTTTTCCCCTACTCCTCTTTTCCCCTACTCCTCTTTTCTGACTGTTTTTAACTAGTTTTACATTTGGCTAGGTCAGTGTCACTACTGGTAGCATGAGGCGATACCTAGACCCTATAGAGGTTGCACAGGCAGTCCAACTCCTCCAGGATAGCACATCAATGCGTGCCAATGCCAGAAGATTTGCTGTGTCTCCCAGCACAGGCTCAAAAGCGTGGAGGAGATTCCAGGAGACAGACCGTCGTTACTGTAGAAGAGCTGGACAGGGCTGTAGAAGGTCCATAGTCCATCAGCAGGACTGGTATCTGCTACTTTGTGCAGGGAGGAACATGATGAGCACTGCCAGAGCCCTACAAAATGACCTCCAGCAGGCCACTGGTGTGAATGTCTCTGACCAAACAATCGGAAACAGACCATATAAGTATAGATATTTTTCCCCTTTGATTGATGTCTTTTCAAACTGTTCCGTAAATTTTTTTGGGCAGTGTATATGCTTTCCTGTACACTGAATATAGACATAGCGATAACATTTTTGACCTTAAGCCTCGTACACGCGCACAGATTGTTGGCCGTAAATTGTCGGCCAACGTCCGATCGGCCGATTGCAGGCTTGTTAGTATGATGCTTCCGACAACCAACTGCGACTTTTCGGCTGAAAAAATCTGGTGTGCATGCTATAAAATTTTTGTTGGCCAACAACAGAACGGCCGATTGTTCCTCAGTCAGTACAGATTTCGGCAGACAAAAATCAGATGAGCAAGACTGGGCATGCTCAGAGAAGAAAAAACACACGGAAAGTCAACCATCACATGACATCACTTCTGAAGTTGGTTTTTGTTGGCCAACAAAAGTCCAGTGCAAGTCTAGAGCACATTTCAAACAACAGTGGACAAAAGACGGCCGATCGGTCGGCCAACAATCTGTGCGTGTGTACGAGGCTTAAAGCCCCGTACACACGTACCGATTGTCGGCCGTAAATGTTCGGCCAACGTCCGATCGGCCGATTGTCGGCTTGTTAGTATGATGCTTCCGACAACCGACTGCGACTTTTCGGCCGAACAAAATCTGGTCTGCATGCTATAAAATTTTTGTTGGCCGTCAACAGAACGGCTGATTGTTCGTCAGTCAGTACAGATTTCGGCCGTCAAAAGCCAGATGAGCAAGACTGGGCATGCTCAGAGAAGAAAAAACACACGTAAAGTTAACCATCACATGACATCACTTCTGAAGTTGGTTGTTGTTGGCCGACAAAATTCGTGTGCAGTCTTGAGCACTTTTCAACCAACACGACAGCGCTGGACAAAAGACGGCCGTTCGTTCGGCCGACAATCGGTACGTGTGTACGGGGCTTTAGTTACAAATCTTCACTCAAAAAATGGTTGATTAATTACTTCAATTACCCAATTGTGTGAAAAGCATTTACCATGACTGGGTATTTAACCACTTAACGACCAGCCACGTAGATCTACGTCGGCTGACTTTGAGTGGTTATACCGGGATGATGCCTCTAGCTAGAGGCATCATCCCGGTACTGTTGTTTGAAGCCGGCGGTCGGCTTTCCGTCGGTAACGATCGATGCGGCTCGGGAGCCGCTCGATCGTTACCCGGGGGGGCGGGAGGGGACGTCCCCCCCCCCCTCCCGCCGCCTTCCGCGGCTTTGCTCGGGGCTCCCGTCCCACCGGGAGCCCCGAGCACCCAGCCGGCACGTCCGCCGGCTGGATGGAGTCCCGATGAATGCCGGAAACGGCATCGATCGGGTCTCCGATGACGTAACCCGGAGGCGGCGTCCATGACGTCACATCCGGGTTACTGTGCCGCAAAAGGCGGCAGATTTAAAAAACGGCTGTATGCAAAAATGCCGTTTTTGGCGTTTTGCATACAGGGAAGTGTAGTGGAGGGGTCTAGTTTAGACCCTCGATCCCTCCATAAAGTGTACCTGTCACACATATTGCTGTCACAAGGGATGTTTACATTGCTTGTGACAGCAATAAAAGTGATCAGATTTTTTTTTTTTTTTTTAAAAACCTGTAATAAAGTTAAAAAAAAAGAAAAGATAAATAGGAAAAAAAAAAAAATGTCGCCGCCCCCGTCACCGTTAGCTCGCGCACAAAAAAAAACGTATACGCAAGTCGAGCCGCAAATGAAATCGCTGTTCAAACCACACATGTGAGGTATCGCCGCGATCGCCAGAGCGTGGGCAATAATTTAAAAAAAAGAGCTACACTCTAACTCAAAACTGGTAACCGTTAAATTTAAAGCGTCGCAGATTGAGATCTCTATTGACCGTAGTTTGTCGCCATCCCACGGGGGGCGCAATTTTAAACCGTAACATGTTTGGTATCTATTTACTCGGCGTGACATGTTCTTTCACAATATACAAAAAAAATGGGCTAACATTACTGTTTAGTATTTTTTAAAATTAGTGAAATGTGATTTTTCAAATTTTTTCCAAAAAAATGGCGTTTTAAAGACCGCTGCGCAAATACCGCGTGACAAAAAATTTTGCAATGACCGACATTTTATTCTCCAGAGTCTTTGCTAAAAAAATATATATAATGTTTGGGGGTTCTAAGTAGTTTTCTAGGAAAAAATACTGGTTTTAAACTTGTGAACAAAAAGTGTCCGAAATAGGGCTGGGGGTAAAGTGGTTAAAGTGAACATGAACTTGCCTTTACATGAATGCATGGATATTGTGGAAGAGGGTTATAACCCTGTCTGGCTTACTACAGGAAGTAAGGGGAAATCTATCCAACAGACACACGCTGCAACTTTTTTTTTTTTTTTGTCAATCAAGGCAAAATTCAAAAGAAAACACATTTAGTACATTTCTACACTGCACCACATGCACATTTTCCTCATGCTTTATCCCTTTAAACAAGCTGCAAGGAAAAAAAAAAACAGTTAATATACCACAAATATATTGTGCGCCTATATTCTTCTTTGACATGACAGTACATCCCTGCCTACTTCATTTTTTGATGAATCACAAAGAACACAGACCTCTCATTGAGCCGAGTGTAGGTTCATCTTTTCACACAGAAAAAAGGAAAGGATGAACTTTTCTCAGCACACCCTTCCCTCCCCCCTCTCCCCATTCCCCGCTGCATTTCCCTCAGTGGATGATTAGCTTTCACTTACCATGCAGCCAGTACTGGGATTTGAAAGCAATGCTTTGAGGCTTAATGCACATGGGGCATAAAAAAAAAACACTCATGCACCCAAAAAAAAAAAGGCAGTGTAGTGTAAATAAAAACAAAAGTTGGCTTTGACAAGTCTTTTATGAAAAATCTTCCTCTGGGGTTCTTCCTTCAGTATTCTTCCTCTGGTCTTCTTCGCCAATGACCCGGTCGTCCTCTAACGCTGTCTCTCGCCATCGTGCCAGCTCCATTCTTTGCTGGTTCCTCTAGAGCCATGGGGTGTGGCCATTCAGTGACATCACCATGAAACCCTGCCCCTTGTGATGTGATGATCACAATGAGCGGGGTCTCATGGTGACGTCATTGGATGGCCATTCCCAAAGGCTATATAAGAACCGGCAGAGAGCGGAGCTGGCACAATGACTGGAGACAGCATCAGTAGGACCGTGTTGACAGCTGAAAATACTGAAGGAAGATCTTTAATAAGGACTTGTCAAAACCATCTCTTGTTTTAATTTACACTACACTGCCTTTTCTTGAGGTAAATGGGTACCCCATACTCATTCACGGGGGAGTGGGAGGGCTCTCTAGATTCAGATAAGCCTCTTGCTTGCAGACCCCCACAACCCATTAGAGAAGGTGCTTTGGAGTGGTTGGGGCAGAGCTCCCCCTACGTTGAGGGCACATAGCCTCGTATGGTCCAGGAGGGGGGGGGGGGGCGGCGCTCGCTTGCTCCTCCTGGGCTTTTCTGACTTCCTGGGCTGCATGCTCAGATAAGGGTCTGGTTTCCCCTTAAAATCCATACCAGACTCAAAGAGCCGGGTATGGGCTTACCCCATGCCATTTTTTTTTTTTAGTGTGGGGTTTCCCTTCAAGATCCTCAGAGCACAAGTTGCACCACAAAGACGGATTAAATGGTGGCTGTTGCAGTTTATTTTGCACAATATTTGTGCTGCTATTTATCAAATACATATTTTTTAGGAAAAAAATACACGAAAATTCACAATATTATGCCCATTTTTTGTAAAATATAAAAGATGAGGTTGCATCGGGTAAATAGATCAGTGGTTCTCAACCAGTGTTCCGTGGAACCCTAGGGTTTCTCCAGAGGTTGTTTGGGGTTCCTTGAGCAATGAGCAATTTCTGCCTCTGAGATAAGTTCCCCTGACACCATTCATCTTTTTAGCTATCTGGAAGAAGGTAATTCTTTCCAATGTTCATAAGTGTAAGGAGCATTCTTCCCACTGACCATTACACTAATGTATCATGAGTTGTAAATACAGTAAACCCTTGTTATATCGCGGTTCAGTTTTTGCGGTCCCGGTATACTGCGTTTTTTTTCTGTAATGTTATTTTACTAATTAAATCATTGATAATTAAATATTTTTGTGTTTTCCATAACTCTTTCTCTGTCTCTTAGTATCTTTTACAGTGCCTTGCGAAAGTATTCGGCCCCCTTGAACTTTGCGACCTTTTGCCACATTTCAGGCTTCAAACCTAAAGATATAAAACTGTAATTTTTTGTGAAGAATCAACAACAAGTGGGACACAATCTTGAAGTGGAACTAAATTTATTGGATATTTCAAACTTTAACAAATAAAAAACTGAAAAATTGGGCGTGCAAAATTATTCAGCCCCTTTACTTTCAGTGCAGCAAACTCTCTCCAGAAGTTCAGTGAGGATCTCTGAATGATCCAATGTTGACCTAAATGACTAATGATGATCAATTGAATCCACCTATGTGTAATCAAGTCTCCGTATGAATGCACCTGCACTATGATAGTCTCAGAGGTCCGTTTAAAGCGCAGAGAGCATCATGAAGAACAAGGAACACACCAGGCAGGTCCGAGATACTGTTGTGGAGAAGTTTAAAGCCGGATTTGGATACAAAAAGATTTCCCAAGCTTTAAACATCCCAAGGAGCACTGTGCAAGCGATAATATTGAAATGGAAGGAGTATCAGACCACTGCAAATCTACGAAGACCTGGCCATCCCTATAAACTTTCAGCTTATACAAGGAGAAGACTGAACAGAGATGCAGCCAAGAGGCCCATGATCACTTTGGATGAACTGCAGAGATCTACAGCGGAGGTGGGAGACTCTGTCCATAGGACAACAATCAGTCGTATACTGCACAAATCTGGCCTTTATGGAAGAGTGGCAAGAAGAAAGCCATTTCTTAAAGATATCCATGAAAAGTGTCGTTTAAAGTTTGCCACAAGCCACCTGGGAGACACACCAAACATGTGGAAGAAGGTGCTCTGGTCAGATGAAACCAAAATCGAACTTTTTGGCAACAATGCAAAACTTTGTTTGGCGTAAAAGCAACACAGCTCATCACCCTGAACACACCATCCCCACTGTCAAACATGGTGGTGGCAGCATCATGGTTTGGGCCTGCTTTTCTTCAGCAGGGACAGGGAAGATGGTTAAAATTGATGGATGGAGCCAAATACAGGACCATTCTGGAAGAAAACCTGATGGAGTCTGCAAAAGATGTGAGACTGGGGCAGAGATTTGTCTTCCAACAAGACAATGATCCAAAACATAAAGCAAAATCTACAATGGAATGGTTCACAAATAAACATATCCAGGTGTTAGAATGGCCAAGTCAAAGTCCAGACCTGAATCCAATTGAGAATCTGTGGAAAGAACTGAAAACTGCTGTTCACAAACGCTCTCCATCCAACCTCACTGAGCTTGAGCTGTTTTGCATGGAGGAATGGGCAAAAATTTCAGTCTCTCGATGTGCAAAACTGATAGAAACATACCCCAAGCGACTTACAGCTGTAATCGCAGCAAAAGGTGGCGCTACAAAGTATTAACTTAAGGGGGCTGAATAATTTTGCACGCCCAATTTTTCAGTTTTTTATTTGTTAAAGTTTGAAATATCCAATAAATTTCATTCCACTTCATGATTGTGTCCCACTTGTTGTTGATTCTTCACATAAAATTACAGTTTTATATCTTTATGTTTGAAGCCTGAAATGTGGCAAAAGGTCGCAAAGTTCAAGGGGGCCGAATACTTTCGCAAGGCACTGTATGTGTTTAAATTAGTTTCTATTGTTTTAAAAGTGTGTTTAAAGACCTTAAAATGCTTTTAAAAGTACAGTGAAAGTTATAAAAACATGCCTACAGTGTATTTAAATAGGGTATTTCTATTTTGCGGATTTTCCCTTTTCGCGGGTGGGTCCAGAACGTAACCCCCGCAATGGAGGGGGGTTTACTGTATAGTCATTTTTAGCAAGGGTTCCCTGAGACCTGAAAATTATTTCAAGGGTTCCTTTGTGTTGAAAAGGTTGAGAAAGGCTGAACTAGATACTAAATATGTCAAGCCTAAGGCCTCATGCACACAGGGCGTTAGAAAAAAATGAGCTGCAGAGCCACTACCAACGCCAGGAAAAAACAGCTGTAAAAACATGCTTTTAGTAGCTTTTTCCATTGGTGTTAATGCACGTTTAGCCGCGTTCGCTTTTAGCAGCATTTTTATGCCTCTATTCAAAATCAATGGTTGTCTATGAGCCATCTTTGATACGGCTGTAAGCCCATTAATTTGAATGGAAGTCTTATCCAAGTCGGATCATGATGATCTTGAGGGGGAACTCCACGGCAAAATGGAAAAAAAATGGCATGGGGGTCCCCCCCAGGTTCCATACCAGGCCCTTCAAGTCTGGTATGGATTTTGAGGGGAACCCCACGGTGTGGGGTCCCCCCCCAATATCCATACCAGACCCTTATCCCGAGCATTCAACCCGGCAGGTCAGGAAATGGGAGGGGACAAATAAGCACCCCCCTCCTGAACCATACCAGGCCACACACCCTTAACATGGGGAGGTGGGTGCTTTGGGGCGGGGGGGCTCTGCAACCCCCAACCCACCCCAAAGCACCTTGTCCCCATGTTGATGGGGACAAGGGCCTCTTTCCGACAACCCTGGGCGGTGGTTGTGGGGGTCTGCAGACAGGGGATTTATCTGAATCTGAATGCCCCCTGTAATAAGGGGGGCCCCAGATCCTGCCCCCTCCCCCTAAGTGAATGAGTATGGGGTACATTGTACCCCTACCCATTCACCCCAAAAACGGCAGTGTAGTGTAAATAGGGAGTATGTGACTATTCGGTGATGTCACCCGGAGACCCCGCCCCTTGTGTCTTCGCGCATCGTCAGGTGATGACACAAGGGGGGCCTCCAGGTGATGTCACTGGATGGCCACACCTCATGGCTATATAAGAAGCTGCAAAGAGTGGAGCCGGCATAATCACGAGAGACAGGACTGGGTTGGCAGCGGAGAAGACCAGAGGGAGAAGATCAGAGGAAGAAGACCTGAGGGAGAAGACCGGAGGGAGTAGATCGGAGGAAAAAGACCTGAGGGAGAAGATCGGAGGAAGAAGACCAGAGGGAGAAGACCTGAGGGAGAAGATTGGAGGAAGATTTTTTAAAATAAATGACTACAGACAAAACTGTCTCATGTCATTATTTACACTACACTGCCTTTTTTGGGGTGAATGGGTAGGGGTACAATGTACCCTATACTCATTCACATAGGGGCTGGGATCTGGGGGCCTCCCTTGTTACAAGGGGCATCCAGATTCCGATAGGTCCCCTGCCCACAGACCCCCACAACCACTGTCCAGGGTCGTCGGGGAAAAAGGCCCTTGTCCCCATCAACATGGGGACAAGGTGCTGTGGGGTGGGGGGGATGCAGAATCCCCCCTGCCCCAAAGCACCCACCTCCCCATGTTGAGGGCGTGTGTGGCCTGGTATGGTCCAGGAGGGGGTGGGGCTGCTCATTCGTCCCCTCTCCTTTCCTGACCCGTCAGGCTGCATGCTTGGATAAGGGTCTGGTATGGATTCTGGGGGGGACCCCACATAGTTTTTTTTGCGTGGGGTTCCCTCAAAATCCATACCAGACCCCTTTTGTTTTTCATTTTGGCGTGGAGTTCCCCCTCAAGATCCTCAGAGTGCAAGTCGCACCACATCATGATCTGACTTGGATGTGACTTGCATTCAAATCAATGGGCTCCTATAGGGAACCATTGATTTTCACATAAATAAAAAAAAAAAAAAAATGAAAAAAAAAGTATGACGTGGCTTAACCCTGTAAAAGCAACGTTCAGCAGCCTTTAGCAGCGTCAGACGTTTTTTACTAATCTCTCCTTTTAAATACTAGTTCACTGGCTGTCATGCTAATTTGTTTTTTCTTTAACACTTTCTGAGGCATTGACATACAGTATAAAGCATGCATTTTAGGATTTCTGACTTAGCTGGCTGCAAACATGTTCCAGTTCAGTGAATCCGAATCTAGAAAACTCTGGGACCGCCGAGCAAACAGAATTTTATATTTGAAAGTTGACTTTGCAACCTCCATATCTCTCTCAGTATAGGCTTCCTTTATGCATCAATATGACTTGTAAACCCCTCCTATCTTTCTATAAAGAGGAAGAAGACGCTTTCAGTTTCCCTTTTCCAGACAGTTGACAGAACAGAAGTAGGAAATAAGAGGTGAGTGTTGCAAAAATATGTTGCTTTATTCTGAGCTTTCTTTTAGTTCTCCTTTAGCCAATGCAGTAGGGGATCGGTGAAAGGACTCTGAACTAATCTATCATTTTATGGATCTAAGCCTGGTTTAGTAAACATGCATTGCAGCACATATCTATGAATGTAGGCGGTAATAACAGTGGTAGAAACAGGAAGGAAATAGTAGTTGTAGAAATAGATGTATTTAATCATTCTGTAAAAAGACAATATAAAAAATATGCATATTTCCACTTATGTATTGTGCTTTATAGGCGGCAAAATACACGGCCGTTCTTCCTGTAATCAGACTCTACGGCATTCCACAGTGACGTGTAACACTAAACTACAGCTCTTCGTATCATCAAGCCATAGAAACATACAATACCAAAGTCATGTAGAGTTCCCATGATTTTTAGCCACTTGTATAGAACATGCGAAGATGCTGCTGGGCTAGGGCAACATATTTTGCCTTCTTGTGTAAATGCAATTTATTTTCTGTATATTTTTTTATTACAATGCAGTAAAAATGGCAAGTTAAAGTGACACTAAAAAATATTCATATTCTCCAAATATGATTCATACACAAAGGTCCTGTAATATATTCTTACTGTGTTTTTCTGCCTCCTTGGGACATTCTCTGTGTGCTCCCAAAACCTCTCCTTTTTCCCTCTCACTTCTGTTTGTTTGGAACAAGCAGTGCACGTTTGTAGCACTCTATGAACACTGTACATGGTACAACACGCAGCATTCCTACCCAAACAACCTCCAGGCATACTTAAAGCGGAGTTCCGGGCACAAAATCGATATTTTGTTTTGTGCCCCTCCGCTAGTTAGACATCACCTGAAAAGGAATTGGATAGTTAGGTTTTTTTTTTTTTGTTTACTCACCTTGTAATTGAAGATCGTAAATACTCACCTCAGAGTACTTCCTCCCTCAGCGCCGTGGCTCACCCGTCACTTCCTGTCTCGCGATGATTCCTGGGAGCTGAACGTCATCGCTCCCAGGAATCAATGCGACGGCACCGGCCCCGCTCGTCACTTCCGGGCGACGCCGCATTCCCCTGCTAAACAGCTTCTGGGCATGCCCAGAAGCTGTGGAGGAATGCGGCGCCGCACCGGAAGTGACGAGAGGGGCCGGTGCAGGCGCATTCTGGGAGAAGAAGACACAGAAGAGGACCGCGCCGGCTTCAGCTGCCCACAAGAGAGATGGAAACGCTGTGGAAGAAATTTTATAAGTAAGTATTTCTTCTAAAAGGTAAGTGCGAACCGGGACAGATCAGAGGCTAGCCATTGTGGAATGTGCTAGCCCTGACTGTCCTGGGGGTATGTTTATTGAAAAATTACTTCTGTGCCCGGAACTCCGCTTTAATAAATAACACTACCACTTCTTATTGGCAAAAACGAATGGCCGCGGCCTTTATTAATTGTTTTTTTCAAATATCATTTACAAACAACAACTTTATTCATCACAAAACCACTTAAACTTTACTTCCATACCATTTCCAACTCAGCTATTACAGCTCGAGTCGAATAACCACATTTTAATATTAAATAAACTGTCCCCCTTCTCATACGAAAAGGTGACCCACCACATTAACAAGGCCGCGACAAGGGAGGGAGGGATGGGTGAGCTCCGTTGCTTGATCCTTCCCGCGCTGACTGGCACAGATTCCAGTCAGGACCCCTTATTTATAACTATCCCCTCAAGCTCTAGTAGCTTCTAGTACGTTCTACCTGCCTACACCTATCAGGTGTCAAGCCCCCCGAGAGACCACGCCCTCACCTGTAGGGGGACTTGAAACCTCCTACTGGCTGCGGTATTACCATGAAGAAAAGGGGGGCCTTGAAACTGCTATCCCCCTTTTCCTCACATTCCATAGTCTATAGCCCATCTGTGGAGTGAGGGGAAACATGGGTGGCTACATCACTACATACATCTTCTAGATCAGTGGTTCTTAACCTTGTTGGAGGTACTGAACCCCACCAGTTTCATATGCGCATTCACCGAACCCTTCTTAATTGAAAAAATAAAATATGATTTTTTCAAATTTAAAACATAGGTATATATTTAAAAAAAAAAAAAAAAAAAGGCTCCATAGCTCAGGGGTTAGAGCACTGGTCTTGTAAAGCAGGGGTCGCGAGTTCAAATCTCGCTGGGGCCTCCCTGCAAGTGTTGGCGACTGTATCTCAAAAAACAAAACCATTAAGAACAAAGAACAAAACCATTAAAACATGGGGTGTCAGGAGGGCACACACTGGGGTGGGGGGGTTGGGAGGGCATACCATGGGGTGTCAGGAGAGAACACACTGAGGGGGGAGGTGTTGAGAGGGCATACTATGGGGTATCAGGAGGGCACACACTGGGGGGGCTGGGAGGACATACCATGGGGTGTCAGGAGGGAACACACTGGGGGGAGATGTTGGGAGGGCATTCCATGGGGTATCAGGAGGACATACACTGGGGGGGGGGTTTTGGGAGGGCATACCATGGGGTATCAGGAGGGCACACACTGGGGGGGGTTGGGAGGACATAGCATGGGGTGTCAAGAGGGAACACACTTTGGGGAGGTGTTTGGAGGGCATACCATGGGGTGTTAGGAGGGCACACATTGGGGGGAGGTGTTGGGAGAGCATTCCATGGGGTATCAGGAGGGCACACACCAGGGGGTATTCACAATGCTTTATTTAGCTAAATGAAAAGGACATGCATTTCCATCTGTCAGCTAACAGCACCTCTATGCTAAGCTGCAGTAACTCAGCAGACGTAGCATAGAGGTGCTTGTAAACTAATCCACCATGTACAGCTAGCTGAGCCTACCTCCAGGAACATTCACTCGGCTCCCTCTGCTCAGCTGCTCACACTTCCCTCTTCCAGGCGGGTGCGATCTCCGTGGTCAGGTACATCCCCATCCCGCCCACTCACGCAGCAAGCAGCCTGCAGGAGATAGGCTGGAAACCTGCTGGGGGAGGTACAGGGGGCGGAGTGTCAAGTGTCTATGTGTAATGGCTGTGAGTTGTCCCGACCGCAGCTCTGATTTCCCGGGGTGCGCTCGGCCTCACAATCAGTAATATTTTCTCGGGGGGAGCAATTTCCCCTTTGTCCCCCCCCGCCGAACCCCAGAGACTGACTCACCGAACCCCTGGGGTTCGATCGAACCCAGGTTAAGAACCACTGTTCTAGATTGTAAGCTCTAACGAGCAGGGCCCTCTTATTCCTCCTGTATTGAAATTGTACTGTAACTGTATTGTCTTCCCCACACTGTAAAGCGCTGCGCAAACTGTTGGCGCTATATAAATCCTGTATAATAATAATACAGTGTTACTATAGAAAATGAAAGTAGCCTCCCTCTAATAGGAAGTCAAATCACAGCAGCGGAAAGTGGTCGTAAAGGCTGACGGTTTTTTTTAACCTTGTGCAGTAAAAAAACTTCTGTGTACTGCTCCCTCCCAGCCCCCCTAATACTCACCTGAGCCCCCTCTCGATCTAGCAATGTGCATGAGAGCCTCGGCTGTCCCGGGACTCCCTCTCCTCATTGGTCAATCACAGCCAATGAGGAGAGAGTGGGGGGCAGGGCTGAGCTGCAGCTCTATGTGTCTTCAGGATGCAAAGAGCAGGACTCCGGATTGAGCACGCACCAGTGCCCACATAGCAAGTGGCTTGCTATTGGAGGCACTGGTCAAGGTGGAGGAGCCAGGAGCATCGGCGGGGGACCCATGAAAAGGAGGTTTGGGGCTGCTCTGTGCAAAACCACTGCACAAAGCAGGTAAGTAGAACATGTTTGTTCTTTTTTTTTTAGCTGAACCTTTAAAGAGGAAGTAAACCCTCCTCTACAACTTGTACCTGTAGGTAAGCCTATGATAAGGCTTACCTATAGGTACTGTAAATATCTCCTAAACATGTACCATTTAGGAGATATTTACCTTACATGCAGCCAGTGACATCACTGGCGCATGCACTCTGAAGGAATGGCCGCTGGTGCCGTTCCTTCAGAGCCCTGTGCCGTGACCGTCGGCTCCCGCGCGTGTGCGCAGGAGTGACGTCACCGCGGCTCCGGCCAATCAGATGGCCGTATGCCGCGATCCCGGAAGACGGGCGACTGAACATGTCGCCCGTCATAGAGGTAAGTGAGTGGCATGGCGGGGGCTCGTTCTAAGGTAAGTATTCCATAATGAGCTAGTATGCGATGCATACTAGCTCATTATGTGTTTCTCTTTCAGGTTGAAAAAAAATTTGGGTTTACAACCTCTTTAACCGGTTGCCGACCGCCGCACGACTATTTACTGCGGCGGTCAGCCCCGGCCAGGCAAAGTGACGTATATATACGTCACTAGCCTGGGAGCCAATAGCGGGCACACGCACGGGGATGGCCGTGAACAAGCGGGGGCGGTAGCGCGCCTCCGGCGGCACGCGCTCGCCCCCTAGGCGAGCGACGTAGTACTGCGTCGCTTTGCCCAGGAAGGGCTGACTGCCTCAGTAAATATACTGTGGGTGGTCGGCAAGTGGTTAAAATTTCACACAATCTCGATTCTACCCATTCTAAAGTTTAATAACTAAATGAATAGTTTTACATAACGCAGCAACAACCACACAGGAAGGATGCCTAACGTTAAAGGAGATTATTTTTCCACAGCAAACACACCTTTGCACACTGGTACTGGTTATTTTTCCAATGTTTCTCTTCTCTCTCAGTTTCTCTCCCTCACTCAGCTATTGTGATACCAGAGCTGATAGAGGGGGCAGGGGAGGGGCAAACAAGGATGCTGTGCAAGTGCCCAACATCCTCCTTATCAAACAATGATGCCATTGGTTGTTAGGACACTGGCGGCTGGAATGTTGTAATGGTACACAATCAAAACTTGTGGTTTTATGTAACTAATAGACAGGCTTGATCCGCCTACTGGCTTGTATGCAATTTATGGGCAATTTCTAGCCATTTTACTAAGGCACCTCTGAAAAAAAACCTACAGTATCTCACAAAAGTGAGTACTACCCTCATATTTTTGTAAATATTTTATTCTATCTTTTCATGTGACAATTATACTTTGCTACAATGTAAAGTAGTGAGTGTACAGCTTGTATAACAGTGTAAATTTGCTGTCCCCTCAAATTAACTCAACACACAGCCATTATAGTCTAAACTGCTGGCAACAAAAGTGAGTACACCCCTAAGTGAAAATGTCCAAATTGGGCACAATTAGCCATTTTCCCTCCCCAGTGTCATGTGACTCATTAGTGTTACAAGGTCTTAGATGGGGAGCAGGTGTGATACATTTTGTGCTATCACTCTCTTTCATACTGGTCACTGGAAGTTCAACATGGCACCTCATGGCAAAGAACTCTCTTAGGATCTGAAAAAAAGAATTGTTGCTCTACATAAAGATGGCCTTGGCTATAAGTAGATTGCCAAGACCCTGAAACTGGGCTGCAGCACAGTGGCCAAGACCATACAGTGGTTTACCAGGACAGGTTCTGCTCAGAACAGGCCTCGCCATGGTCAAAGAAAGAAGTTGAATACACATGCTCAGCATCATATCCAGAGGTTGTCTTTAGGAAATAGACGTATGAGTGCTGCCAGCATTGCTGCTGAGGTTGAAGGGGTGGGGGATTAGCCTGTCAGTGCTCAGACCATAAGCCGCACACTGCATCAAATTGGTCTGCATGGCTGTCATCCCAGAAGGAATCCTCTTCTAAAGATGATGCACAAGAAAGCCCGCCAACAGTTTGCTGAAGACAAGCAGACTAAGGACAAGGATTACTGGAACCATGTCCTGTGTTCTGATGAGACCAAGATAAACTTATTTGGTTCAGATGGTGTCATGGGTGTGTGGCGGCAACTAGGTGAGGAGTGCAAAGACAAATGTGTCTTGCCTACAGTCAAGCATGGTGGAGGGAGTGTCATGGTTTGGGGCTGCATGAGTGCTGCCGGCACTGGGGAGCCACAGTTCATTGAGGGAACCATGATTGGCAACATGTACTGTGACATACTGAAGCAGAGCATGATTCCAACATGATAATGACCCCAAACACACCTCCAAGACGACCACTGCCTGGCTAAAGAAGCTGAAGGCAAAAGTGATGGACTGGCCAAGCATGTCTCCAGACCTAAACCCTATTGAGCATCTGTGGGGCATCCTCAAATGGAAGGGGGAGGAGCGCAAGTTCGCTAACATCCACCAGCTCTGTGATGTCATCATGGAGGAGTGGAAGAGGACTCCAGTGGCAACCTGTAAAGCTCTGGGGAACTCCATGCCCAAGAGGGTTAAGACAGTGCTGGAAAATAATGGTGGCCACACAAAATATTGACACTTTGGGCCCAATTTGGACTTTGTCACTTAGGGGTGTACTCACTTTTGTTGCCAGCGGTTTAGACAATAATGGCTGTGTGTTGAGTTATTTTGAGGGGACAAAAAATGTACACTGTTATACAAGCTGTACACTCACTACTTTACATTGTAGTAAAGTGTCATTACTTCAGTGTTATCACATGAAAAGATATAATAAAATATTTACAAAAATGTGAGGAGTGTACTCACTTTTGTGAGATACTATAAAGGCTCCTCAGGGTACCTGGGAGGTACCTGGACTAGGTGTTACAGGAAACCACAGGTATTACCACTTCTTCCTCCTAGAGTCTTTTATAAAGTACCCAGGCACTTTCTACTGCCCTTTTCACCTACTGACAGTAATGGTGGAAACCAGACGTAGGGGGACCTTGGCAAAAGCTCAGGCAAACATTTGCTCTGCTAAAGGCCTGCAAAATACTCAAACTGCTTTCCTTCCTGCTGAATATGCTTCCCTTGCACCGGAGCAGGAACCTATATTAACATCATCCTGTGCATCTGATTTTAGCTCTATCTCAGACGCACAAACAAGCCTATTTGACCAAGATAAAATTTTCTGCAACATTGTCAAACTTTCTCAGGCTTTTTTAATACAGCCATCAATATCCTGAGCTTAAAAGCACAAAGATCGTCCTCCACCCCTTCAGTCTCACCATGCCCCCTTGGGTACAAAGAGACCTGTTAAGTCTAAAAAGACATTAAAAACAAACAGCATGGGCAATTTATGATGATTGGGTTAACCCCAAAAAGATTTTCACCCATCCGAACATTACTGCTAAACTCTATCCAGAGTTCACTAAAAAGTGGTCTGTGCCGTTCGTAGACCCTGTTTTCTCCGTCTTTTTTAGCATTCTTTATTTATATCATTAAAAAAAAAAAAAATACAACAGGCAGGAGAGAGTAAAATCACAAAGGTGTTAATACCATCCTCATCCAGGTTTAAATCAATAAAAAACATTTATCCACTACAGGAAATAGTCTAATAACATGCATGTTACAGTACATTCTTTTTCGCTTGGGTAATTGCTATAAAACATTTTTGTTTCATCACAACCATCAAAAGCTTGAGAGATTGCAGATGCAAAAAAAAAAACCAAACCTAGTGCCAGCGGCCGTCTGAATGAGCCGTGACTATTTATCGTTTCATATACTGTATACTGATAGTCACCTTTTCAAAGGGTCAGTAGGTTGTGACACAGAGTTGCCTTGTACCTGTAGAAATCAGTGAGCGGTATGGTGGCGGCAGCCAGTGATTGGTATGGTGGCAATAGTAAGTGAGCTGTATGGTGGCAGTAGTCAGTGAGCAGCATGTAGTGATAGTCAGTGAGTGGTACAGTGGCAGCAGTCAGTGAGTAGTATGGTGGCAGCAGTCAATGAGTGGTATTGTGGCGGCAGTAAGTAAGCGGTATGGAGGTGGCAGTCAATAAACGGTATGGTGGCAGCAGTCAGGGAACGGTCTGTAATGGCAGTCAGTGCGGTATGGAGGCGGCAGCCAGTGAGCAAAAGCATGGAATGCCTGCTGGAGAAGCTTTTCTACATCAGCCACTTAACGCACCACTGGAGATAATGGAAGACTAGCTGGGTTGTTCTCTCTGCCCCTCCATTTTCAGCTGCTGGATTAGCCACCTGTGTGAGAAAGAAAGGCAGTGGCCACATCCCTCGCCTACTAGCTACGGCTGCACTGGGATAGGTTGGGAGAGGGAAATTGCATGTAGGGAGATGAGCATGCCACACTGCTTCCACCCCAGGCATGTACCCTCTTCTTAGCCATGGAGGAAAGTCAGGGGAAACTAAGGATGCTGGGCGGACTCCCCACGTACTCTTTAGCAACTGATGACGTCATCGGTTGGGAGGCCTGCGCAGTACAGTATCACAAGACTGGCCCTGCAGTTAAATAGCCGCACCGTAAGGGTGATCCCGCAGCGAATCCGCTGCCGAGACCACCCTTATGTGAAAGCCGATCGCCCGGCATTTTTAAAAATACCGGGGTTATGGCAGCTATCTGCCATAACCAGTAGCTATCTGCTGCCATAACCATGGTATTTAACATCAAAGTAGCAACGTAAATCGACGGCGGGCGGTCGGTAGGTAGTTAATTGGACATGATTTGGAAAAACACACACCTGTCGAAATAAGGCCCCACAGTTAACAGTGCATGTCAGAGCACAAACCAAGCCATGAAGTCTAAGGAATTGTCTGTAGACCTCTGAGACAGGACTGTATCGAGGCACAGATCCGGTACAGAAAAGGTACAAAAAATGTCTGCAGCATCAAAGGTCCCAATGAGCACAGTGGGCTCCATCATCCATAATAGGAAGAAGTTTGGAACCACCAGGACTCTTCCTAGAGTGGGCCGCCTGGCCAAACTGAGTAATCAGGGAAGAAGAACCTGCTACCCACCTGGCTACCCTCTGTCTCAGGGACCCTAGTTACCTGCTACATTTCACAGGTGCCACCTACTTGCAGTAGCCCCGCAGCACAACAGCGGTGTTCCTGAAACCCTTTTCTGCAAGCAACTCTGCAGGCAACCTGTGCTACTTTGGGCCTGAATCCTCCTGACTCACCTCCAGGGGAGTCTGGAACGTAGCTGCAAGGGAAGCCCTCTCTCCATTGGCCTCCATCACTTGATACCTGATAGGAACTCCGCAGTGGGAAGGATAAGAGCCCTGAGCCTGGACTTTCTAGTGGGACTGCAGGGGGAAAACCCCAACTCCTTTACCTGAAAAGTTGATGAAAATTCTGTAGGGTTGAGCCCTGATGAAAATGTGTCTTTTCCCCTAGCAGTCTGTGCAGGTGAACCAGAGGTGACCCCTGAGACCCTAGAGTTGCCTGGTTTGCCGGAGCTAGAGGTCTCTTGAGACAACTTCGGGACCGCCCAGTTACAGGATCCTACTCTTGTACAAGCCTGGGAAAATGTGAAAGTAAACAATGGGACCCCGGTAGCCCCAGGGCTGGAGAACGTGTTTTCTCATATGGCGGTTACCCATGACACATTGTATCAGATTGACAAAATTCAGGGTGAGATTGTGGAACAACTTATGGGCCCTTATAGGAGGATTGTGTTAAACCTGGCCTATACACCTCCCCTGGGGGGTCACCTGGCCTATGAAAAGGCCAAAGAACATATTTTACAGTGTTTTTTTTTGGCCCAGGATACATGCCGATGTGAAAAACTACTGTGAATCATGCCCTGAGTGTCAAAAGGTAGCCCCTATGCCCCATTATCATAGCCCACTTGTGCCATTGCCCGTGATTGAGGTTCCGCTTGACTGAATTGCCATGGATCTGATAGGCCCAGTAGTTATATCTGCTAGAGGCCATCAATACCTCCTAGTGGTCATGGACTATGCCACCCGGTATCCCGAGGCTGTTCCCTTAAGAAACACTTAAAAGACGATCGCCAAAGATTTGTTCCACATGTTTACTCATACTGGGATCCCAAAAGGGATTATAACCGACCAAGGGACTCCCTTTAGGTCAAAAGTAATGAAAGAGTTGTGCAAATTGTTCAATATTAAGCATTTGCATACTTTGGTTTACCACCCTCAGACAGATGGTTTAGTACAGTGGTTCTTAACCTGGGTTCGATCGAACCCCAGGGGTTCGGTGAGTCAGTCTCTGGGGTTCGGCGGGGGGGACAAAGGGGCAATTGCTCCCCCCGAGAAAATATTACTGATTGTGAGGCCGAGCGCACCCCGGGAAATCAGAGCTGCGGTCGGGACAACTCACAGCCATTACACATAGACACTTGACACTCCGCCCCCTGTACCTCCCCCAGCAGGTTTCCAGCCTATCTCCTGCAGGCTGCTTGCTGCGTGAGTGGGCGGGATGGGGATGTACCTGACCACGGAGATCGCACCCGCCTGGAAGAGGGAAGTGTGAGCAGCTGAGCAGAGGGAGCCGAGTGAATGTTCCTGGAGGTAGGCTCAGCTAGCTGTACATGGTGGATTAGTTTACAAGCACCTCTATGCTACGTCTGCTGAGTTACTGCAGCTTAGCATAGAGGTGCTGTTAGCTGACAGATGGAAATGCATGTCCTTTTCATTTAGCTAAATAAAGCATTGTGAATACCCCCTGGTGTGTGCCCTCCTGATACCCCATGGAATGCTCTCCCAACACCTCCCCCCAATGTGTGCCCTCCTAACACCCCATGGTATGCCCTCCAAACACCTCCCCAAAGTGTGTTCCCTCTTGACACCCCATGCTATGTCCTCCCAACCCCCCCCAGTGTGTGCCCTCCTGATACCCCATGGTATGCCCTCCCAAAACCCCCCCCCCCAGTGTATGTCCTCCTGATACCCCATGGAATGCCCTCCCAACACCTCCCCCCAGTGTGTTCCCTCCTGACACCCCATGGTATGTCCTCCCAGCCCCCCCCCAGTGTGTGCCCTCCTGATACCCCATAGTATGCCCTCTCAACACCTCCCCCCTCAGTGTGTTCTCTCCTGACACCCCATGGTGTGCCCTCCTGACACCCCATGTTTTAATGGTTTTGTTCTTTGTTCTTAATGGTTTTGTTTTTTGAGATACAGTCGCCAACACTTGCAGGGAGGCCCCAGCGAGATTTGAACTCGCGACCCCTGGTTTACAAGACCAGTGCTCTAACCCCTGAGCTATGGAGCCTTTTTTTTTTTTTTTTTTTTTTTTTTAAATATATATACCTATGTTTTAAATTTGAAAAAATCATATTTTATTTTTTCAATTAAGAAGGGTTCGGTGAATGCGCATATGAAACTGGTGGGGTTCAGTACCTCCAACAAGGTTAAGAACCACTGGTTTAGTAGTATGGTTTAACAAAACCCTAAAAAAAAATAGGATAGAAAAAGATGGGGCTTTGCAGGCCAGTGGGAGTAGAAGGATCAGACCCAAAACCAATTTATATAAAACCAAGATACATTTTATTGATGATTACAGGATAAAACAAAACCCTCAAGAGTATGCTAAAAAAGGTGGTGGCTAAAGATGGGAGAGACTGGGATTGTCTACTGCCATATCTGTTGTTTGCAATTAGAGAAGTCCCCAGTCTTCCACGGGGTTCTCACCCTTTGAACTTTTGTATGGGAGGCATCCCCGAGGGTTGCTGGATATTGCTAAAGAAACCTGGGAGACTGAAACTACTCCCTACTGAAGTGTCATAGAGCATATCTCAGCCATGCAAAATAGAATTGCCTCGGTAATGCCCCTTGTTCGAGAATACATGCAGGAAACACAGTCAATCCAGTGTACAATAGGTTGGCGAAGGTTTGAACTTTCCATCCGGGGAATAGCGGATTTGTTTTAATCCCCTTGGTGGAAAGAAAGTTCCTAGCTAAGTGGCAAGGACCCTATGAAATACTGGAAAAGGATGTGGAGGTAAACTATAAGGTATACCAACCAGACAGGCGAAAGAAAGACTTTTAGGGGGGTTGGATGCATGAACGTAAAAAAACGTAAACATTTAGAACCACTTTAAGTTGGCTTCTGATTTCTCACTGGTGCCAGTAGGTGTCACAGCTATCACTGGTCATACTATGAGATTTCACAAACAAAACTAAGTTACAGTATGAACATTTCTATTTTCTTCAGCCACACTAAGTATAATAAATTAAAGACCGGGCAGCAGTCAACACTCAAATGTGTCCCCACATATAACAGTAAAAAGATCAAATAAATGTGGTGCTACCTCCAAGGTGCTGATAATTCAAATTGTGTTAAAAATGTGTGCATACAAGGACTGCAAAAGTGTATAACATTCATGAAAAAAAGCAATTTAATATATTAACCCTACTGGGCAGTGATCCCAAATCACCAGTGCTGTAAGAAGAAATATTTTGTTTACCTTTTCTAGTAAAAAATGAATAAACAAATAAAACTTCCCTTACAATATGAGAAATACACACAGCACTTCAGTGAATATATTACATGATAAAAAGTAAAAAAAAAGTGTCCATAAACATAATCAAATAAAACACAGTCCATTAGCAAATAGCATGCCAGGAGTCCATTCCAATAAATACTGCACGTGTAAAAAAAATAATAATATGATAATTGATAAAAGAATGTGAAGTATATAAAATATTCCAAGTGAAAATAAATGTCAGCTCTTAAAGTGTTGTGGTCACACTCCCTTTTACCTTCCAGAGTCTACCCAGTGTGTCCTAGCAGCTCATCTCCAGTAGACATCACAAGGGTCTAACAGGGCCTTATGTATGCAAAATCCTTGCTCTCCTGAGATCACAGACCAGGGATGGGATGAGTGGGGCAGTATTTTAATGGTTAATATTGCTCCCTTCATAATCTCCCTCTCCTCCATTTATTTATGAGATAAAGGGAATCTCCATAGTGCAGTATTTAGTATAAAAAGGGATTTAATATGCAGTAGTAACTTACATTAGGTTAAAAATCAGATCACGTGAGTTTCTCTTTTTTTCATGAATGTTATATATTTATTCAATCCTAGTAGGAGATTTGTCTATGGTGCAAGCTGGGAGAGAATATAAATATTTGGGACAGGCCATGTGCTCGCTAAAGTGTTCTGAAGTGGTCCTGAATCTATCCTACTTGGTCCGGAGGAAGCTGTGCCCAGAAGGAGACCCATGGAGGCCCCTTGCTGGTGAGACCCAGAAGGAAGACTGGTCTCTCAGAAGGGCCTCGTAACTCACTTGGAGGACGCACTGAATTTTGAGAGCGTGCTTACAGTGTTGCCAGGTCGGCCTAAAGGTTCTGACACTGTGAAGCTGGACATTGATCTGGTTCTGGACAGTCTGTAAGTGATCTGCTATGGTATCCGGGAGCCCTAACCCTCACCTCCTTTACTGTTCTGCAACAACCCCTTAAAAAAAAAAACAAAAGTGACTGGTACCCAATATCCTTTCTCGGTCCCCCCATTTTAGTCATGGACACAGCCCTGAGGTGAAATGCTAGCCCATCCCTGGCCTCTGGAGGTGCTATTCTGCATTTGGAATGTCAGAGGGGTGCTACAGGAAGAATGTGAGCAGATTGTATATAAAATGTAGTAGTCATGGTAGTGTCCCCCTAGCCTCACAGACCAAACAGCAGTTGCCCTTTTGGACCACATGACATTATGCCCTAACCCTTCATATTTTTTTAAATTTACTGTTCTTTACTTGTAATAAAGTATATTTACCCTGTTGAAAATATATATATTCAAAAAAATATATTCTTTGCGCCTAGGAAGACCTAATTAAGCAGATAGATTCACCAATAAATAATTATATAATAGTATATATTAATAAGATTAAATTAGCAGCTGCTATAAAATATAAAGGAAATTAATAAAAAAAACCCCAAGGGAAATGGGATTAAATAGCGCTTGCTGGTAGGAACAGGATCATATAAAAATATAAAATCGGTGATAAAAGGTAGTTAAAAAAACTAAAACCTTAAATTATATAATATATAGACCCATAAATAAACACACAGTGTTGAATATATTAATAAATAACAAAAGTGTCATATATGTGCCAAATAAAGTCCATAAACAATTCATAAGTGACTTAGTGACGAATAGTCCACTTGAGTGCAAGGAAAAGTGCAAGTGCTCAGTGTAGGATCCTCCAATGGTTCAAAGATCAATCGTGAGAAGTGGCTTCAGGAAAGGATAAGATGTAAACTCACCAGAAGTGATGGGTCTCAATTACCTTACGGCAGAGAGACCGATAACGCTTTGTGACCTTCCAGGTCAAAAGAATGGTTACTGCTGGGCTGTATTCCCCATAGACCGAAATCACCTTCCTGGGCAGATAAGGTCCTCCAAGTCCGGTTAGGGAAAAGAATATAAAGCTCCAGATGGTGCAGTACCGTTTAAAAGGTCTTTATTGAAATTATTAATCAAAACAGATGCAAAGTAAAGATAAAACTTAGTATATCCGCGCCTGCTGATCTGATGTCTGTAGCGTGGAGAGCGGTACTACCAGATTGCGTTCCACGAGACTTCCGGGCTGACGGCGTGCGTTCCACCTGACGCGCATTTCGTCAGAGCGTATGACGTCTTCAGAGTTTATTTATGGGTCTATATATTATATAATTTAAGGTTTTAGTTTTTTTAACTACCTTTTATCACCGATTTTATATTTTTATATGATCCTGTTCCTACGAGCAAGCGCTATTTAATCCCATTTCCCTTGGGGTTTTTTTTATACATTTACCCTGTTATAGCACATTATAGAGTAGCTTTTTATAAATAAAAATATTAATCTTGTTAAAGGTATTTTTCTTGGAACCCACCTGAAATAAAAGGTGAAGAGAGGAACAATAGACAATGGCAGGTAAGGATGCAGATTTTTCTAACTACAATACTATTTCCTGAGAAAACCATTATAACTAAACCAAATTTACTTTCCTAGACCATCTGAAAGCTACGAGGTTGTCGCTTGTGAACTCTCTAAACAAAGCTACAATCAGCGGACTGGTGGATATGCTGCTGGATCAAAAAGTCTTCAATGATAGTGAGAAAGAAATAATTATTGAATTGCATCCTGTCTCAAAAGATAAAGCTCGGGAACTGATTGACATGGTTATAAAGAAAGGAGATTATGCATCAGCCATTTTTATAAAGGCACTTGCTGTTCAGGATCCTGAACTATGTAAAAATCTGTTTTCTAACCTCAACTTCTAAATTCCTAAGACTTTTTTTGTAATCATTATCAGTAAAATTTTCTACAACCGAATGCTGTCAAATTGAATTTTGTGGGAAATAAATGAGACAGAACCATAAAAAAGTGGTCTGAAAAGTTATGAATTTGTTGCTGTCCCCAAGGCCACTATTCCTGGGCTGGCTAAGGAAAACCAACAATAATGCTGTTCTCCTCTCTAGATCATCCAGTCCTAAAGTATAAGGCTTCGTTTAGATGTACAGCTAACACAAAAGTACCCCTGAAAAACCATCTGTGGTAGATCACTTTTCAGAGGTGTCTGACAGACAGTGAGGTGGTGATATGTTGGCGCCTCACCCCGTTTTAACCCTGTAAATGCCACAACACAGCACTGATGCAACATACATTACACGCAGTTACAAGGCAGTTGTGACTTGATCCCATTCACTTGCGGCAGTACTGCCCACCGAACACAACAGGGGTATTTTTGCAACCCTATGTGTACCACTCCGACAAACTTTATAGCAAAAAAACACAGCTCAACCTCTTGTTTTACTCCCAAATTGCAAATGTAAATGAACCATAAGTTGGAATATCAGTAGAACTGTTATTACAAAGCTCCACCTAGAACCCAGTCAGACTTCAGATCAGATTTTCTATCTTTCCAGATGGCAGCTGTACAGTGTTGATGTCTTTGCTGATATTGCTTCTGTCTTAAATTAGTGCAGCTCCATGCCTGCACTAATCAGCAAACCAAAGAACCACTAAAACTAATGGGTTCCACTGTGTAAAAGGTTGCTAGAGATTACAGTGTAAATACATTTTTTTAACACTTCTTCAGAGCCATCATGTGACCTCACAGCTCTGTCTGTCAGTCTCGCAAAGCCTCCTCTCTAAGGAGCTCCCGACTGCGATCACATTGCTGCCTCCTCCATGTACAGTGCAGGGTTAATAGCCCTGCATTGTATGTGATGATGTGGAGGGACCGCCCGGAGCATCAGAGAGAGAAGAGTAGAGCACTGGAACAGGGGTAACTTGAAAAATACTAAAACTGGAATAAATGGACTTTTAAAGTGGTTGTAAACCTAGAAAGTCAAATACAAACAGAACAGTAAATCTAATAAAGAACAAGGGTACACATTTTTTGTGCATAGTATGGCAGGTAAAAAAACAGCCGGTGTTCCGTGAAAAAACCCTACCCGTGAAAATTCCCTACCCTCGTCACTTCCGGTGCACCTTTGTCGCACCTACGTCATGGAACAGCTGAGCAGGTTACCATTGCGAATGCTCAGAGGTCCGGAGGGTAAGGAATTTTGACGGGGTAGTGTGTTGTAACGTTACACTGCATCTGCTGTTGCCGCGGTAACATTAAAACATCTCGGCTGCAACATGAAATCATGTCCGCTCCTACCCCTGTCACTTCCCTGATCTCGGCTACTAAATGTAAAAGCGGCGGGTGTATGAAAATATAAATCACGGAGATCTCGGCTCCGTGATTTATATTTTCATAGACCCGCCGCCGCTTTTACATTTAGGATGCGAGATCAGGGAAGTGACAGGGGTAGGAGCGGACATGATTTCATGTTGCAGCCGAGATGTTTTAATGTTACCGCGGCAATTCCCTACCCTCCGGACCTCTGAGCATGCGCAATGGTAACCTGCTCAGCTGTTCCATGACGTATGTGCACCGGAAGTGGCACCGGAAGTGACGAGGTATGGAATTTTCACGAGGTATGGTTTTCTAACGTTACACCGGTCATCTGTAATCCTCCCCACTCTCCTGTTAAAACAAACCCCATGAAAAAAATGGTGGCTCCACACCCCTTTTCCTTTGGTTGACAGCCTGTGTAATGAGACACATGCCTGAGCCTTCGTGAAGGGGGTGTGTCTGCTGCTGTTCTGTACCTCCCTGTGACTGGGATCGGAGGAAGTTTACTTTCACTTTCTTCTCTCCTCAAAGATACAGATACATAGCTAAATTAGTCAGCGGACCATACAGAAAGAGAGAGAGAGAAACATCAGAGAGAGACATGAGAGAGAAACACATCCTAGAGAGAGAGAGACATCAAAGAGAAAGACATCAATACAGAGAGAGAGAAAAACATCAGAGAGAGAAACACATCCGAGAGAGAGAGAGATCAAAGAGAGAGAAAGACATCAATACAGAGAGAGAGAGAGAAACATCAGAGAGAGACATAAGAGAGAAACACATCTGAGAGAGAGAGAGACATCAAAGAGAGAGAAAGACATCAATACAGAGAGAGAGAGAAACATCAGAGAGAGAAACACATCCGAGAGAGAGAGAGATCAAAGAGAGAGAAAGACATCAATACAGAGAGAGAGAGAGAAACATCAGAGAGAGAAACACATCCGAGAGAGAGAGAGAGAGAGAGAGAGAGAGAGAGAGAGAGAGAGAGAGAGAGAGAGAGAGAGAGAGAGAGAGAGAGAGAGAGAAAGACATCAATACAGAGAGAGAGAGAGAGAGACATGAGAGAGAAACACATCCGAGAGAGAGAGAGAGAGAGAGAGAGAGAGACATCAAAGAGAGAGAAAGACATCAATACAGAGAGAGAGAGAGAAACATCAGAGAGAGACATGAGAGAGAAATACATCCAAGAGAGAGAGACATCAAAGAGAGAGAAAGACATCAATACAGAGAGAGAGAGAGAAACATCAGAGAGAGACATGAGAGAGAAATACATCCAAGAGAGAGAGAGACATCAAAGAGAGAGAAAGACATCAATACAGAGAGAGAGAGAGAAACATCAGAGAGAGACATGAGAAAGAAACACATCCGAGAGAGAGAGACATCAAAGAGAGAGAAAGACATCAATACAGAGAGAGAGAGAGAAACATCAGAGAGAGACATGAGAGAGAAACACATCCGAGAGAGAGAGAGACATCAAAGAGAGAGAAAGACATCAATACAGAGAGAGAGAGAGAGAGAGAAACATCAGAGAAATACATAGAGAAACGCTGTGATTAGGTCGGAGGGGAATAATGTGATGTTAGGTCTCTGCCCCCCAAGCTTTGGTGCTATGCCACGCCAACAGATCAGCAGATTTTTTAGAACTACAACCAAATGAGGATGACTTTTTGAGAGGTACACACAATGTGAATAAAGTTATAACAACATTATCTACTAAACTGTACAAAAGAATGGTGTTTTGAGGTTTGGGGTTTACAACCACTTTAAGGTGCCCAAAGAATACACATACATGTTGTAGGTTTAAAATAAAGGGAATTTACTCCACTGAATTTATACAAGAATATCCCCATAGGAGCCACTGGATAGGATGGGTTCTCTAGTTCTTTGCCTCAACCGTCTCAAGAACCCCAGACCCTCTGACACACTAGGTTGAATGTAGAAACATGCAATGTCATAGAAAATCACTGAAAGTAACACTTGTTACTTTACAGTAATACTCTGTAAACAAACCAGGGCACTAAACCAGGACACTAAACAGTAAAAAGTTGACCTAATATATCATCACTCTATAGGGTTGGCTACAAGGTAAGCATTAATTTGGATCAACAATGGTAGTAACAAACTATACCATACTGGAGGATGAGTAATAAGGGTTAGGCAAAAAATGATACTTGGCATCCCTGTCCTCTGCCTCTCCAGCGGTGACCACTGTCTTCTGTCTTGCCAGCAGTGACCCCTGTTCTCTGCCCTGCCAGCAGTGATCCCGATCCTCTGGCCTGCTGCCCTCAGCCCTTGGCTTAGCTGACCCCCTATCCTTGGCTCTGATACCAGTCTTCTGCCCTTCTGTACTGTACTGACCTGCTGTACAATGCCCAACCAATTCCTATACAATCCCCTGCTGACCCCTGTACACTGCCCTAAAAACTAATAGCCCCTATACACTGCCCCACAAACTGCTGACCCTCTGTTCACAGCCCTGCTGACCTTTCATCCTCTGCCTCCCTGACACTTTTTACTGTACCCACACATCAGACAGACTAGATCTGGCCCCGTTTCATTAGGTGTAATTTCCTAATGTACAAATACAGTAGTGTCACAGTGCACTTACAGTAATCCACCTAAGACCTGCCGACCTGTCCACCTCTGCTTAAATCAACAAACCAAATTATTAATCGCAATCTGATGGCAAATAGCATTACATCCCTCGTTCTACTCTATAAATCTGAAAAATCCCTCATTCAGCTTCCTCCTCAGTCCAGATAATGTATCTCTTAAACAGTACAGTGCATACCAAATCTGTCCTATGTAACACACTGTGTATTACTCTCCTTATGCAATATAACACCTGCAAAGTGTCTTCTGTGTACAGCACTGTACCTGGTTAGGGCAGGCCATACATTGCACATACATATGCATTTTTTTTTTCGTTCAACCAGTGGGGAGGACAAGGATTAAGGAATCACTCCCACTGTGCTATGGTGTTCTGTCGGTAGGGAGCCTTCCCAATGGCAGAATACAATGATCAGTGTTGCTAGATATTGATGGCAACATTGAACGTCTGGGAAAAACCCGACTGAATTGATAGATTGGCTTGTGTACAACCAGCTAGCCCATACATGGATCGAAATTTGGCTGATCCTTGCGGACCTGGCCGAATTTCGATCAATATATGGCTAGCTTTACATCTACCTCCTGTCTCCCTCCACACATCACTTGTGGGTGTTCCAACCCTTGCTCTGAATCCTGCTCTGCTGGTTGTAATCCACCTGTGTTTCTTCTGCCCAGAGATCACACTGTAAGGTGAAACAGAAGAAAAACGCTCCTCATTGTATAGCAAAATCTTCAAGTTATACTCACAAGCAGCTACTCACAAGTGCAGTGGTATCACAAGCATTTAATGGGGCAAACCCCCACTGGTGTTCCTCATCTGAAGCCGTCACTCCAAACAGACTTCCAATAGGTGTCTCTCTCTAGTGTTTAACTCCCATCATCAATCCAACACACTTCAAAGTTATAAAGATCCTTCTTCATCACGGTCATGGGAAGTCTGCTATTAACCTCCTTCAATAAATTACCATACACTAATCTCTCCTGTCTAAGAAGAGGTACACTACCGTTCCAAAGTTTGGGGTCACCCAGACAATTTCATGTTTTCCATGAAAACTCACGCTTTTATTCATCAAATGAGTTGCAAAATAAATAGAAAATATAGTCAAGACATTGACGAGGTTAGATATAATTTTTTTTATTTGAAATAATAATTTTGTCCTTCAAACTTTGCTTTCATCAAATAATTCTCCATTTGCAGCAATTACAGCCTTGCAGACCTATGGCATTCTAGCTGTCAATTTGTTGAGGTAATCTGAAGAAATTTCACCCCAGGCTTCCTGAAGCACCCCCCACAAGTTGGATTGGCTTGATGGGCACTTCTTACGTACCATACGGTCAAGCTGCTCCCCCAACAGCTCAATAGAGTTGAGATCTGATGACTGCGCTGGCCACTCCATTACAGAAAGAATACCAGCTGACTGCTTCTTCCCTAAATAGTTCTTGCATAGTTTGGAGGTGCGCTTTGGCGCTTTGGGTCATTGGCCTTTCTTATTCAGAATCCCTTTTACCTTGTACAAATCTCCCACTTTACCAGCACCAAAGCAGCCCCAGACCATCACATTACCTCCACCATGCTTGACAAATGGTATCAGGCACTCCTCCAGCATCTGTTCACTTGTTCTGTGTCTCAAAAAATGTTCTTCTGTGTGATCCAAACACCTGAAACTTAGATTCGTCTGTCTATAACACTTTTTTCCAATCTTCGTCTGTCCAGTGTCTGTGTTCTTTTGCCCATCCTAATCTTTTCCTTTTATTGGCCAATCTCAGATATGGTTTTTCTTTGCCATTCTGCCATTCTACCTAGACCAGCATCCTTGAGTCGCCTCTTCACTGTGAACGTTGAGACTGGCGGGTACTATTTAATGATGCTGCCAGTTGAGAACCTGTGACTCGTCTATTTCCCAAACTAGAGACTCTAATGTACTTGTCCTCTTGCTTAGTTGTGAACCGGGCAGGGGCATCACAAGGGGGCTGCGGAGGGGGCGGACTGCACCAGGGTGTCCACCAGGGGGAGGGTGACACCCAGGCCCGGTTTGGCCAATCGGGAGAATTCAGGACTGGTTGCTTAGCTGAGAGGAGGCGGGACGGAGAGAAGACATCCTCGGGTCTGAGAGGAGGCGGGACGAATTGCTTAGCTGGGAGGAGACGGGATGGAGGTAGAGAAAAAATTTAATCAGCTAGCTCTGCATTATTACAATTATCCTCGACCTCCGTCCCACCTCCTCCCAGCTAAGCAGTTCGTCCCGCCTCCGCCCCGCCTCCTCTCAGACCCGAGGATGTCTTCTCTCAGTTCCGCCTCCTCCCAGCTAAGCACTTCGTCCCGCCTCCGCCCCGCCTCCTCTCCGTCCTGTCTCCTCTCACTCTCAGCTAAGTAATCGGTCCAGCCTCCTCTCTGTCAGCAGTGACATAATGGCAGCGGCGGGGCGCAATTTTTAAATCAAAAGCAAAATACTGCCGTGGCGCGCGCTTCTCATCACAGCCAGGTAAGACCCCTCCACAGCCTCTGACCACCTCCCCCTGTACCATACCTGCAGCCTCTGACCATCTCCCCCTGTACCATGTCCACAGCCTCTGACCATCTCCCCCTGTACAATGTCCACAGCCTCTAACCATCTCCCCCCTGTACCATGTCTGCAGCCTCTGACCATCTCCCCTTGTACCATGTCCACAGCCTCTGACCATCTCCCCCTGTACCCTTGTACCATGTCCACAGCCTCTGACCATCTCCCCCTGTACCATGTCCGCAGCCTCTGACCACCTCCCCCTGTACTATGTCCACAGCCTCTGACCATCTCCCCCTGTACCATGTCCACCGCCTCTAACCATCTCCCCCCTGTACCATGTCTGCAGCCTCTGACCATGTCCCCCGGTACCATGTCCACAGTCTCTGACCATCTCCCCCTGTACCATGTCCACAGCCTCTGACCATCTCCCCCTGTACCATGTCTGCAGCCTCTGACCATCTCCCCCTGTACCATGTCCGCAGCCTCTGACCATCTCCCCCTGTACCATGTCCAAAGCCTTCAGGGGGAGGTCAGGGGGGCCCTTCATGTTTTGTGCACCGGGGCCCTGAAGGTTGTAGTTATGCCAATGGCTATGGGATATGATATTGTAATGTAAAGGTAATTTTAATTCTCCTAGTTATTAATGTCGCTATTTCCATTACATTTAGTGTTATATGCTATGATTTACGAAAAAAAAAAAAAAACATTATTAAAAGGGGTTGGGGTGACACCGTGAGTTACCGCACCGGGTGACACCAACCCTAGTGACGCCACTGGCACCGGGCCTCCCACTTCTTTTTCTATTCTGGTTAGAGCCTGTTTGTGCTGTTCTCTGAAGGGAGTACTACACAATGTTGTAAGAAATCTTCAGTGTCTTGGCAATTTCTCGCATGGATTAGCCTTCATGTTTCAGAACAAGAATAGACTGTCGAGTTTCAGTAGAAAGTTCTCTTTTTTCTGGCCATTTTGAAAGTATAATCGAACCCACAAATGCTGATGCTCCAGATACTCAACTAGCTCAAAGGAATGCCAGTTTTACAGTATCTCACAAAAGTGAGTACACCCCTCACATTTTTGTAAATATTTTATTATCATCTTTTCATGTGACAACCGTGAAGAAATTACATTTTGCCACAATGAAAAGTAGTGAGTGTACAGCTTGTATAACCATGTCTATTTGCTGTCCCCTCAAAATAACTCAACACACAGCCATTAATGGCTAAACCGCTGGCAACAAAAGTCAGTACACCTCTGTGTAGAGACTGTGTCCAAATTGGGCCCAATTAGCAATTTTCCCTTCCCGGTGTCATGTGACCCGTTAGTGTTACAAGGTCTCAGGTGTGAATGAGGAGCAGGTGGGTTAAATTTGGTGTTATCGCTCTCACTCTCCCTTATTGGTCACTGAAAATTCAACATGGCACCTCATGGCAAAGAACTCTGAGGATCTGAAAAAAAGAATTGTTGCTCTTAGACATATGCCGGTTTTCGGTAATTCGATATATCGCGGTATTGCATAGCCACGGTATTGTTATTGTGGCATTTTTAAAATACAGAGTTTCTCTGCTCCTGGGTCTGACTTGTGAATTGATACATTTCAGTGAGCTGGATGACTCATTCACTCACACAGCTAACACCTTTCAGCATTAAAGTCTCCCAGTAACTATAAACAAAAATGGTTACATTTGTATCTTTTCCTTCCCTCTGCCAGGGAGAAAGGAAGTTTAACCTCTTAAAGACTGGATCTTTTTCTGACACTTGTTGCTTGCAAGTTAAAATCATTTTTTTTTTTTGCTAGAAAAGTACTTAGAACCCCCAAACATTTTATATATTTTTTTAGCAGAGACCCTACAGAAAAAAATGGCGATTGTTGTAATATTTTATGTCACACTGTATTTGCGCAGCAGTCTTTCAAACGCAATTAATAGACTTTAATGAATAAAAAAAAACGTAACAGTAAAGTTATCCCAATTTTTTTTTTTGTTACACAGAGAATCGTGAGAGAATCGTGATCTTTATTCCAAGCTAAAAAATCGTGATTCTCATTTTGGCCAGAATCGTGCAGCTCTAATATATATATATATACACACACACGCATAGCAGCCCACATTACATTATTATTTAGCCATCAAGCAGTGTCTGGCCTACCTGGTGATGACTGGTCCTGGCGCTCTGATCCGATGGCCTGGTCTTTAAAGGGGCAAATCCTTGCGATCCAGAAGTGGTTAAACCTGCAGGAGGACCGGTGTTTTTATCTATTAATGACTTTACTATTGCTTTAGGCCTGGTTCACATGTATGCGGGTTGGTGGTTCACATGTATGCGGGTTGGGGGCCCACATTTGCACAGGCATAGCAGCCCATTGATGTGAATGGGCTTGAGCTGCTATGCCTGCGTTTTCAGCTGAAAAAAGGTGCATGCAGAATTTAAAAAAATGCAGTGGCCATGAAATCCATCCTTCTTTTGCACCATGCGACTTACCTGACGTTGCTGCACACGCAAACTGTTTTTAAAGGCCGTGCCCACATATACAAAAAATGCAGAAAGCTTGCCAGAGCAGGAACTGCAGGTTAGTCGCATGGTGCAAAAGCAGGATGGATTTCAAGGCCACTGAATTTTAAAAAAATGCTGCATGCACCTTTTTTCTGCGGAAAATGAGGGCATAGCAGCCCGTTCAAATCAATGGTCTGCTATGCCTGTGCAAATGTGGGCCGCCAACCCGCATACATGTGAACCGCCAACCCGCATACATGTGAACCACCAACCCGCATACATGTGAACCAGGCCTAAAGCAATAGTAAAGTAATTTATAAACAACACCTCCTTCAGGTTTAACCACTTCTTGACCACAAGGATTTGCCCTCTTAATGACCAGGCCATCGGATCGGAGCCGAGCGCCAGGACCAGTCATCACCAGGTAGGCCAGACACTGCTTGATGACCTATTTTAGGCCTGGTTCACAGAGTCTGTACTGACTGACTATATAATAATGTGCATAAGTGAACCAAAGCCCCTAAATTCAGCAATGAAATTCAAGTGAGGTAGAAATTTAATAATTTAAATTTAATAATAGAATACCGTGATAATACCGTATACCGTGGCAAAACCTTAATCAATTAATCGCAGCATGAAAATCTGATATCGTCACAAGCCTAGTTGCTCTACATAAAGATGGCCTAGGCTATAAGAAGATTTCCAAGACCCTGAAACTGAGCTGCAGCATGGTGGCCAAGAACATACAGCAGTTTAACAGGACAGGTTCCGCTCAGAACAGGCCTCGCCATGGTCAACCAAAGTAGTTGAGTACACGTGCTCAGCGTCATATCCAGAGGTTGTCTTTGGGAAATAGAGGTATGAGTGCTGAGCATTGCTGTAGAGGTTGAAGGGGTGGGGGATTAGCCTATCAGTGCTCAGACCATACGCCGCACACTGCATCAAATTGGTCTGCGCGGCTGTCGTCCCAGAAGGAAGCCTCTTCTAAAGATGATGCACAAGAAAGCCTGCAAACCATTTGCTGAAGACAAGCAGACTAAGGACATGGATTACTGAAACTATGTCCTGTGGTCTGATGAGACAAAGATAACGGTATTTGGTTCAGATGGTGTCAAACGTGTGGCAGCATCCAGATGTGAAGTACAAAGACAGGTGTGTCTCACCTACAGTCAAGCATGGTGGTGGGAGTGTCATGGTCTGGAGCTGCATGAGTGCTGCCGGTACTGGGTTACCATTATGATCAAGTGTTAAATGTGAGCCTAGGGGAGTGCTTCAAACTGTGGGGGGGGTGGCTTCTGAAATGACCATAGAGACATGTGATCCTATATAGAAAGATCACATGGGCTCTATGATCATTCCAGGGAGAAGAACGGTCAGCTGTGTTTACAACAGCTGACCGTTCTTCTCTCTCAGCGGGGAACAAACGCGGGTGTCAGGCGGCAATCGGAGCCGCCTGCCCGCTGCATCTTCTTCCCCGCTGATGAGCAGTGGCAGAAGCACGCCGCCGGCGCACGCTCGCCCCCTAGCCTCCCGAGAGCAAACGATTTGCCTGAATGATTATAACTGCGGTGGGCGGTCGTAAAGCGGTTAATGGCTGTGTGTTGAGTTATTTTGTGGGGACAGCAACTTTACACTGTTATACAAGCTGTACACTCACTACTTTACATTGTAGCAAAGTGTATTTTTTTTTTCAGTGTGGTCACATGAAAAGATATAATAAAATATTTACAAAAATGTGAGAGGTGTGCTCACATTTGTGAGATACTGTAGCTTCTCTATGCAGCACAACAGTTTTCAGATGTGCTAACATAATTGCACAAAGGTTTTGTAATCATCAATTAGCTTTTTAATACGATTAGCTAACACAATGTACCATTAGAACACAGGAGTGATGTTTGCTAGAAATGGGCCCCTGTACACCTACGGTATGTAGATATTCCATTAAAAATCAGTAGTTTCTAGCTAGAATAGTTATTTACCACATTAACAGTGTCTAGACTGTATTTCTAATTAATTTAATGTTATCCTCATTGAAAAAAAAAAACAAAAAAAAAAAACAGTGCTTTGCTTTAAAAAAAAGGACATTTCCAAGTGACCCCAAACATTTTACATTGTCTGGACAGGGGAGGAAGCTGGACCCATCCATTTATAGAGTGGAATATAAAGATAGGTAAGAATCTTTATCTGCATAAAGGGGCCTCTAGTTTTGTCTAAAAGCACTGGTATTCTATAAACTATTTATGTAATTCTCTAATGTTCTAATAAACAGTAAGGGTTCTATTTGTAAAATGGACAGTGCACTTACCACACATTCAGCACTGATGTTACTCTGAATACTGCACACTGTTGTCTTCACATTTATAAAACTTTTTTTATCAAGTCCATTTCCAATGTTTCCAAAGCAAAGTACCTTTTGTTGACTTGGGACGAAATGAGTAGGAAAATGGCTTTCTGTACTTTTTTGCAACAAAACTGATTTATTACTTTTAACCAAGGGGAATTAATAGCAAACCACCCAAGATACTTTATAAGGGCTCATTCACATAAGCAGCCTATTGGAAGTGCTAAAGCAGATGGCAACATTTTTACTGCCCCTCTATTAATTGGCAACTGCTCAGGGCTGTACATATGCCACAGCAAGAATTAAATACAATGAGTGCAAGTCTTCAAGCAAGAGGTCAAAAGACAGTTCCTGTTGCTCTAGGAGCCATGATCGCTCATGTTCAAAGTCACATAACTCCCATCTTCACTCCAGGGTTTCATCTAGCAGACATCACCACCTAATTCTGGAAATTGTTGCGCTGATTCCCCCCCCCCCCCCCAAGCCCCTCTCCCAGGCATATTGGTGTGCGCTAGTTGCTTTTCTGAATGGGCAAGATATAAGATTGTTCAAAGCAACTAAATTGTGTCACTCCTGCAGCAAGTATTTCAGGAGTCTATAAGATGGTGGTCCACAAATACCTCAGCCTGTGGTGTTGCTTCTACTGCCACCTGTGAGCCAAGATGCAGTATCACAGCCCTTGACATCCCAGGGTATTCCTCTGGCCCAGTCCCAGGTAGCCTGGGGGGGGGGGCTTGATAAGAATAAAGGTAAATTACGGGATCTAACCCAATCATCACTCAATTTTGCCCTGGTGGAGCTATATACTTTATATTGGCTATTAGGGAAGCCATACAGTAAGATATACCCAGAGCTTTCCATGGCAAGCAAACTGTTATTACCCACACCTAGACAAATGGTCAGCAGAATTTCCATTTATCACAGAAATCAAAAGATTATATGCTGCTGTTCCAGGATGCAGCATTTCCCAAAGTTAAATAAGCTATCGGGATGAAGGAATCCAACCTTCTATTTATTAGACATATGGTGTCCGGTACCACATCCTTTGAAAATGTAAGCGTACAAAAAACCTAGCTATAGAAAAAGAGGACTTTAAAGGTACTACAATTTTAGGTCAATATTTTATTCTACAAAATGTTAAAATACATATATGAATTTTAAGACAACATTATTTTACATAAACATTGCAAGTCCATGAAAAGCTAATATGTATCATCACTCATCACCCCTATCAGGCTTGGACGGTAAAAGGCTTACTGTGACTTCAACACGTTTCACCGGTCCATGCCCCATTCTTCAGGAAGATAACAACAGTCAAGCTCTATAATAGTAAACAATACAATCCTCAAGACAACAGTATAAAAAAAAATATCCAATACAGGTTTGTCCTCTCTATTGGGGAGCGAACAGAATTACATACCTGTACTTTGCATGTAAAACAATCATACACAAAGTAATACACACAACCACCGATTTTAAGCTTTCTGAAACAGATAGGTGAGCTCCCCCAAGGTTAATCCACTCAGAGTCCAAATAAAGACATAAGAATGAAACCCTCAACGACAATATTATTGTCTCATGTGTAAAGATACTGAAAGTAAAAAGGGGAAAAAGTGGTAGTGGTAATATGGCACAACACAAGTAGAAGTGTATACCTAATAATATAATAGGGCAATGATCTATCGCCTTCATGCTTTAAATATCTACAGTAATGTGTCACTGGTGCTCTAAGTGGTAATCATAATATTGTTGGTGGCCCAAGTTTCCCAACTACACTCCTACTCCCCAATTTGAGAAAATTACCTCCATAGCCCCCTAAGGGCTCTGATATTTGTAGCCCCTAGTGGAGTTAAACCCATTATTATGTCAGTTATATCAAATGTCAATATCACAAAGGTCATAACAAAAATGTACTAATTTATATGTAAATGGATTCCCCCTGTCTAGAAGCAACCAAGACCCCAATTAAGACAAAGAAAAAAAGGAAACCCCCTGTGCGTGGGACTATGTAGGCTACCACACATCCAGTTCATATAAAAAATATATATATATTTTTTCATACATTAAAAATAATAATAAATGGTTTGACATATCATGTGTCTACTTACCAATATATACAATACAAACAGATATAAAGATAATGACATAAGGTGATAGAATAAAAAATAAACAACGGCCTGTAACTGGTGTTGGTCACAGATGTGAGCATAACATAATGGAAATCCTCCAAACCCCCCATGTTTCAGGTGGGATCACCATTCCTCAGGGGTATGTGGATTGAGTATTGTGATTTCCTAAATTGTATTAACAGAAAATACATCAATTTAATTGGATAACATTTGTGATAGTTATTTGCATGTACCCATTCATAAATAAGAAGTATGTCTACGTACCAGATAAATGTTCAAAGCGACAAGATAGCCATGTACAGTGGAATGCGATGGTGAACAGATGGGAGAGAGACTATAAGAGTAACGTAGGTGGCACTCCCTGAGGAATGGTGCTGCTTGCTGAAGGGTGGTGGATAACTTACCGCCGCCAGATCCTGAAGGGTCTCACAAGGATCCCAAAAAGGTCGGTCAAAATGTTGTCACTCAATGGGTGATGTGGGGGTGACTGTACAGGATACATAATATAGAGAGACGTCTAACTTGGATGTATGTTAATACAAACACTGAAAGAAATTAATAAATGATAAAATAATAATGAGGCCAAGTGATATAACATGGCCCCTATATAAGGGCAAGGAGTCCCCACGTTGTCTTCAACAGATTGTATCAATTCAACACCTGTATCAAAGTATTTGGAGTATATATGGTTGTTTCTGAAAAAAAATAAATTTTCAATTGCAGTACAGGAGATCGGTTGGCTTGTGAAGGAAAAAGTGCAACTGAGGCTCAAGTACAGACGGAGGAGGCAGATGAGTGTGTGTCGGTGAACACAGTCTGCAATGCAGTACCATTTGTGCTGGCTGAACAGAGCTGTAGCAGCGGTGAAGGGGTTACTGCACCACGCAGGAAAGCGCGCACTAAAGAGATCGGCCTTACAGGAGGAGCCACCGCCAGAGAGTCAGCTAGTCTGGAGTCGTGGGCAAAGTCACCGCCAACGAGCTGCCAATCTGAGTGGAGGAAGAGAGCTGAGACATCACTTCCACCATTGGGTGTAGCTGAGGAGCAGACACGTGTGTGGAGGAGCAAGATGGCGGATGCTGGAGTGAGCCGGAGCACAGGGGCTATCCCACGTGTTGGCAGAATACCCGAGGAGCAGGTGGAATCACCAAACTCGACCCTGTGGGACACAGGAGTGCGATTGGTGCCCATCGGGAGACTGGCTTTGTGCAGCGGTGGGGACAAGGAGCATCTCGGGCTGGTACTGTATGTACTGTATGTAGCCGATGCTTGAATGTATCCATGCAGCTGCTGGCGTGGAGTCAGTGTGGGCACTGCCGTGATATGCTAATGCAGGTGGTGCGGAGTGATTGTCGGCCCAGAAGATTGAGTGTGAGCTGGGAGACAGGAGTCACTCTGGAGTTGCTGGTGCCTACGACAGGGATCCCTGTGGGCAGAGGAATGTTGAGAGCTCTGCTGGGGCCAGGACCAGTAGCGCAGACCTACAACCTTATGCCAGGCCAGGGAGACCCGCATCTCGGAGGTGAGATGCACGCAGATTGTGCAGGCCAAGTCGCGGCCACAAGAAGGGCCAGTAATCCCTGCAGAGGCAGAACGCATCGCTCCTAAAGTGGCAGAGGGGAATCAATGGGCTCCTGAGAGGAAGGCCTCTAGTGTATCTAGTGAGAGGGAGGCTGGAGAAAATGATATAGGGTCACCCCGCTTCCAATGTTGGTTTGGGTCCTGGAAGAGGACATCGATGTGTGGAAGTCTGAAGAGGATACTGAATGGGACTGGGAAACAGAAAGGAGGAGCAGCTCTGCAAGTCCTAGTTCGCTAAACGGTGAGACTGAGGGGGCTGTTATTCGTATGTAGTGTGCCAGGAACCTGGGGTTCTGTGAGGCCTACGCCACAAGGGCCCCAGATTTATCCCCACCTTGTACCTACACCCGGGCTTGGGATTAGAATGAGGCCTATCCCAGTCTCATCAAGAAGGAGGAGACCCTATATACCCCACCTGGGAGAGGAGACAGACAGAGACTTCCCAGGTTCTCTCAATGACAGCACCTGATCCAGAAGGTGACCCTGGAATATGGGTATGACTACCCCTACAGTCCTCAGGAGATTATGGAGGAGATCGAGGCCAAGAGAGAGGGATGGTGCGATGAAGCGGTTTGGGATTTCCTCTATATCCCCAAGCCATATCGCAATCGGAAGATTGCTGAGTTGTGGGACACCTTCTTATCTGATAAGGCTAATTTGAACTTGGGGCGGTCCATTCATACTGACCATGTGGAAGTTTATTGCCCAAATAGAACAGGCCAGGCTTGGGCTGTTCGGGTTCAGGATTCTGCAGGGAAGACTGTTCGGATACCTAATCCTGACTATTACTGCTGAGGATGCAGAATTCCCATCCCTGCTGGGAGAATTGTAGTATTAGGAGGGTAGTTAGCCTGAATGTGCATCACATGATGTGAAGTTGCTAAAAAAGGGGCCCAAAGAGGTTTCACCAGTTTAAATAAAAAGTTGTTGTTGGGGCCCGGAAGCATTATTTAGAGAAGCAGCCAAGAGGCCCATGGGAACTCTGGAGGAGCTGCAGAGATCCACAAGTCAGGTGGGACAATCTGACCACAAGACAACTATTAGTTGTGCACTCAACAAATCTGGCCTTTATGGAAGAACGGCAAGAAGAAAGCCATTGTTGAAAGAAAGCTATAAGAAGTCCCATTTGCAGTTTGCAAGAAGACATGTGGGGGATACAGCAAACACGTGGAAGAAGGTGCTTTGGTCAAATGAGACCAAAATTGAACTTTTTGGTTTAAAAGCAAAACGCTATGTGTGGTGGAAAACTAACACTGCACATCACCCTGAACACAACATCCCCACCGTGAAACATAGTGGTGGTGGCAGCATCATGTTGCGGGAATGCTTTTCTTCAGCAGGGACAGGAAATTTGGTGAGAGTTCATTGGAAGATGGATGGAGCCAAATACAGGGCAATCTTAGAAGAAAACCTGTTAGAGTCTGTAAAAGACTCGAGAATGGGGTGGAGGTTCACCTTCCAGCAGGACAACAACCCTAAACATATAGCCAGAGCTACAATGGAATGGTTTAGATAAAAGCATATTCATGTGTTAGAATGGCCTTGTCAAAGTCCAGACCTAAATCCAATTTAGAATCTGTGGCAAGGCTTGAAAATTGCTGTTCACATACACTCTTCATTCAATCTGACAGCGCTTGAGCTATTTTGCAAAGAAGAATTGGCAAAAATTTCACTCTCTAGATGTGTAAAGCTGGTAGAGGCATACCCAACCAGACTTGCAGCTGTAATTGCAGCTCTATTAAGGAGCTGAACTTTAAAATAGCAACCAATCCATTAGAATACAATTAGTGTCAGTTTACAAATGTTTATAGACATTGATTTCTATCCCATATTCAGCATATACAGTAGAAACAAAAGCCATGACAATTACACAAAACAAAAACAAAAACTTTAATTAACCCAAACATAGGAAGCACAAGGCATACTGAAGCCAGATATTTATCAGCCAAAGACTATTTAGTTTGCAAAAAAGGCTTATACCTGACACTGTCCCACAACCTCCAGGTGCAGGGATTGGTGATGGGGACATCTTGTGCTTGTCCTACGTTAACCTGTACCTGGGGGTTGGGAATGTTATGTCATGAGTGATGAGTCTCTATCTAAACTGAATGGGTTATTTTTACAAGGTGATCGTTTACATACACTTTAATAGCACTGCTAGCATTTCCTCTGGTTTGCAGTGGTTGAGATCCAGTTCACCTGTGTAAAATTTTGTCTGTTGATATCCCAGAGGATGTTTACCAAAGTTCTAATCTCCATCCTGGAGCAACTGCAGGAACAGTGCTGGGGGTGTACCACTACCTGGATGATGTGCTGCTGCTGGAGAGAAAGATACACTTTGGCACAGGCAGATCCTGATTACTACTGTATAGAGGCTTCTTGTAACTGAACCGCCGACCCACACTGTACTTGGGGTCTTCCGTCAGTATATGGCTTCCTTACAGTCATGAACATATATAGATATTCCAGCCACCCTCCATACAAAGCTAGCCTGACTCTTAGCTTGTACTAGAATCACACTTTATTGAACAGTCACACAGAATTTATATACAGCATGGACCTCCCCCTCCTGATCATTTTACCACACACAGGTCAGAGGTTGCATGATTACACTATCATATGCAGATGAAATTGTATACAGAAACCAAATTAACCTGAACCAATTATCTAGCCATCTGGACAGAACAATGTGTGGTCATTAACATTTAACAATGGGACAGGCAGACTTAACACAATACACATTATCTCAATACACAAACAATAGGGGAAGCATGTCTATAATATTGACAGACATGGAACAGAAGCCAATGTGATTAGCTCTTTCAATGAACATGTTCAGAATCAAACAGGAAAAGTGCTCACATATTTCTCGAGATACATGGCTGACAAATATTACTGTCCCACTTGAAGCAATTCAAACCATTAAGTACTGTATATGTCTTTTACTCCCAGTGACGGTGAACACAGTCACACTTCTGAACTGGCAGAAGAGCCATCTGGATCTGACAGTGTAACGGATCAACGAGCACCCCGACCAGGCACCTCCGTTGACAGATGCTTCTATTGCTTCCCGAGGGCTCCAAGCACTCCACCAGACACCGTAACCACTTCAGACCCCATGAACTGCCGCAGCTGGGTTAGGGTCTCGCCGTCTCCTACCCACCCTGGACCTACGACAAGGCTCCAGGTTCCCGTGGGTGAACATTTCTTTCCCCAGAGAGTGCAGCAGAACAAGCTCTTACACAAGCTCTTACAAGAGCTTAGTGATTATCTAAGGGAGTATGGAAGACCATAGCAATCCCTTGCAGCATATTCCCTCAATAAGAGACAGGACTCTAGATTGAGGGTGAAGTAACTCTAGGACAACTTTATTGAACAAGAAACAGACCCCCCTTTTACAAAGTCAGGAAGTGATGAAACGTTAGGGGCGTGGCTACATGACAGACTGAAGGAGTGATCGAGGTGAGCAGGGTGATTCATCTGGCTCCGTGGACATTATGTACTTCACGCTGCAGCATCCTGGACTAGAGTGAGCTCCTCTATCCCTCTCATTTGTTTATTGGATGTATATATGCGCTTGGCAAGTTAAATACATGTACGGCATTTTATATTGTTTTTGTGGATTTAATAAAGTGTTTTAATGGTACTGCACCAGTGGGGTCCCTCTGTTATATGTTTTTTCCACATGGTTTGGAGCTAAGGATTATCCCCCAACCTTCTGGTTTATATGAGGACCTCTGTCTGCATTGCCTTGGTGGAACACCACAGCCAACAGTAATATACACAGTGAAATTTGCCTTATCCACGAGAGTGGTAGGCAACAAATGAGGGTGGGTTGCTAATTGGACGGGTGTGGAGCACATCGGTGGTGGATCTAATTTGGGTGTCACTTTATTATTAGCACTGGAATCTCACAAGATCATTTGGTTTATCACGTTTATAGAAGTTATTTTTTGGACTTCATTTTTTGGACTCACATTTACTCACAGTATATTTCGTTTTTTGGATTCCATATCCAACATTTATATTGTGGACTTATTTTCTGGGCACAGTTTATTGATGCACCATTATTTGATGTATTGAGGATTGCTTTTATTTTATTTATTGGTGTTGTGCGCAACTAGTGTCATGGTTTTCTTTCACTATTTTCATTATTGTTTTATTTAAATTGCGGCACATATATATACATATATACGGACTCACATCTATATATATATATATATATATATATATATATATATATATATATTTCAGCACACATTTGGAATTAGATTTTTCAAAAGGGTGTGTATACATCTTTAGCGCAAGAATTTTTGCATTTTTAAGAAACAGACTTATATACAGTTTTCACCCACAAGGTTACCGCCTAGGTGGACCTTGTTGAAGACTGGACAAGACATTCACAATCCAATAGGAACAGAGTTTTACACTCTCATACAGTGTACACAAAAATATACAATGTGGGACAATCCCCCCTCCCCCTTAGCATCCAATCCACATACCTATATACATCCCATAATAAGTTTCTCTTAAGGCAGTCAGACAGAACAATGTGAGGTCATTAACACTTAACAATGAGACAGGGTAATCCACATTCCCTCCCAATACACAAACAAAAGGAAAACCTGTCTGACATTGAAAGATATGTAATATACACAGCATTTAGGAAGTACAGATTTCACGGCAAATGGGAATAAATCTTTATATTCCTATATGGAGATATATGGAGATATTGCTGGCAAATATGACCATCCCATCTGAAGCAATTCAAACCATTAAATATCTGTTTTTACCTTCCAGTGACGGTGAATACTGTCACAGACAGTTAGTCTTCCTAGGAGCCCTATTCAATATCACCAAGGGTACAGTCTCTCTACCAGAAGACACGATTTAAGCAGTACAGAATCATGTTCAGCTAGTCTTCTTCAGAAACCTTCTTGTATTGCTTAAAGCTTATGGAGACTCTCTCATTTTGAATTTTCTAAGGTGAAATGAGCCAACTGGCAGCTGAGGCCTTTCCAGAGGCATTTATCCCAGTTCATCAAGGCATCTAGATGTCCCTTACCATACAGAGGTGTCTCTGATAGTGGATGAAGCTGCGGAATCTCTGCTACTGCCACTCTTCAGGTCACATACAGTGGACCACTCTTATCAACAATGCCAACTGCCAGGGTTAAGGCGTTCCCTTGGAAGACCTCATGGCACAAGAAAGGTGGCACTTTGACTCAGCAAAATAGTCTCCAACATCCTAGAGCAATGTGGGAAGCCCTGCAGACATCTGCTTCAAGACACCAGGGGAAAAGGTTCCTTTTCAAATTGCAACCATGCAGCGGTGTTCAATGTTCAGTGACTAGGTGGGACACACAGCCAAAACCTGATCCAGACAGTGACCCCCATTCTAAAGTGAGCAGTGAGGAATCTGGAGGATCTGAGGGTGACGTATGTTCCAGCTTACAAAAACAACAGAGTGGATTATCTGTCTTGCCACTTTATAGGCAACAACCCATGGTCCCTCAGCGCAGAGCTCTTTACCAGGTCTGCCGTCATTGCCTAATTTCTTCTCAATTTAGCCAATAGCTGAGGTAATCAGATGTCATCAATATTAGACACCCTTGTTCAATCCTGGTCATTCTGGCAATGCTATGTCTTTCCTCCAATTCCTCTAATGAGGTTTCTAGATCAGCTTTTGCCCAAGAGGGTGGGAATTCTGGCTTTTCCTCTTGTCTTGGATCCTTGTGGTTCTCCCTTCTGATCCAGCTCAGCATCTGTCATCCAATCATTTTTCCAGTGTCTCCAAAGATGTTGTCCCAAGATCAAGGCATTTACCCACAACCAGACCTAGAGATTGAGAAGAGCAGTCTGTCTGCCCTAGGCTGCTCATCTACAGTAATCACCACCTTGCTCAAGGTCAGATAACCATCTACAAGTGCAGTCTACCATACAGTCTAGAACAGTTTTTTCACCTTCGCAATGGGAAAGGGATTCAATCCTCTTCGGCCACAGACTCTCCAACTGTTGCACTTTCTACAGAAAAACATAGATTTAGGCCTGAGCTTGTGCATTCTGAAGGTGAAGATAGCTGCCATTTCTGCAGCGCAAGGTAGAGGATCCCTTCCTGAAGCCACCTGCTGGGTGGCTATTTGATCGTCTTTTCATACCTTTCTGGGGCATTAGGTTTGTATCCTTCACCCTGGTCATCCCCATACTTTGGCAGCAGAACTGTGGCTGCTTCTTTCATTCTCTCATTAAAATTAGTTTCAGCCATATTGCCTTCAATATGGTTAATTACTTACCATGTCTGCAGCCATGTTGGCACCAGGATAATGAAAAATTGTTTCAATATTCACCATAATTTTTACTTTCCTAGGGCATAAACATGGCAGCTTACTTTGTCCCACCCTCTAATTTAGGAGACTGAGGGTACTGTGTCTAAGGGAAACATTTAAAGAATTACTGTGCATCCTCCTCACCATTTCTTGTCAAATTCATTTATCAGCAGTCCCCCCTCCACCAATGTGAGGCTCCTCATATTAATTCATCTGCAGCCCCCACTAATGTAAATTCCCTTCATAGTTATCCACAAATAGCCCATATATTTATCCTTCAGCAACTCCTCCAATGTAAAGCCCCTCTTATATATATAGCAGCAGCCCCCATCCCACCCCTTATGTAAAACCCTCATATAGTTATCCATCGTCATCTCCCCATCAGATTAAAGACCCTTATATTCACTCATCAGCAACTCCTCCCAGTTTACACCCCCCACATATTCATCCATCTGAAGCCTACCCCACATGCATATATCACTAGTCTTCAGTATACAGCCTTCATATTCATCTTTTATAAGCCTCCCCACATACATCCATTGCCAGTACTCAGTGTAGAGACATTTCCTTATTTATCCATTACCAGTCCCCCTCACATACACCACACATGCCCACATGTGCTGTAGGTCTCCATCAGCTTTTTGGGTCCATTTATGTGTGCACGCATGGAAATCCCTAGTGTGTGCGAAGCTGTGAGTCTCTGACAGTTGCCAAGCACCTGGCAGAAAGCACTGAATGTCTGCGTATGCACTAAATGTCACAGTGTGCATGCGCCTATCTGTACAAATGCCTCCTGGAATGTGTGACAAGCATTCCAAGAATCAGCAGGGGGGAGTCCTATATTATTCTTGCCTAAGTGAGATAGCAGGTTCCTGACTGCGGCACAACTGCACTCAAATTATGGAAGAGGGAGAGGGGAGGAACCTAGAGCAAAAATTTTAATTTCTGAAAGTCTAATCTCAAGCATGTGCAGTAGGGGGCCAGCTGTGACAATCACTGTATTCAGTTTAGCAGATTTTGGACAAGAAATGTTCTGCATGTTTCCTGCTGGGAACAAACAGGAGAGAGAAGAAGCAGCTGCGGGAAAACAGCATCTAGTATTTTTAAAAGTCAGCAGCTGTTCCTCTTTAATTTTACAATTACAGGAATGCAACTAACTAAAAGTACAAAAGTATATATTTTTTACCTAAAAACAAAGATTATATATATATATATATATATATATATATATATATATATACACAGTAAAACACTTAAGCACAATACATTACATTTTAAGATTACCACATTTACATACTGTATATCTTAGAAAATGTAGCTTAACATTGGATTCCATTTCGAGGCTTTGCTTCTAATGTAATCAGCACTACATTTTAGAAAACCAGTAAAAGAATAGGCAGGGTCATGGTTAATCATTTTAGGTGCATAACACCCAATGTTCATTCCTAGAGGGGAAAGGTGAGGGACCCAGCACAGGTTAAAGTAACGATAGAACATTTATTTAGGGGTGGACAAGCAGAGGGTGTTTTCTAAGCTAGCCAATAAGAGAAAGTTTCTGTGGTTTATACATAAACGATCTCCATCAAATTGTTCTTTGAAATATTTGAAAACTAACATCAGGAGAGAAACTCTACAAGTCTGAACACATTCCACAATGGTATGTACTAACATTTCCAATTCATTTACTTTTATTTTAAATAGATATGTACAGTGTATTGTTTGTTTATTTATAGAAGCCATTATGGGTAAAATATATTATATACATACATATAATACAATATACAATATCCCTATAAGAATAATTAAAGGGCCAACATTGATTTGGTATAGGACGTCTATTTGGAATACTCTCAATTATAAAGAAATACAGGAAATATGAAAACAAGAATGGTATGAAGTATGGAACAATAGAGCATATATCACCTCTGCTGTCTGGTACAAAGAAATTCAGACATGTATGAAACAAGATCACAGTAAACAAGTAATCAGCAAGTGCTGGACACAACAAATAACTATTGAAAATAATTGCACACATAGAAAGTGTTATTACACAGTAATAGTAACCGGGACACTGACACACTCAGCAATACTGTTTATGTTGGTTGGAAGCTACATGCCCAAGCACTACTTTCAAAGTTAAAGGTTTTCTTTTAACTGGTCACACATGTTACAATACAATTGTACAATCTCCATTATATCTACCTACTAAGTATATAAAGGAAGGACATGGAATATATATGTGCTAGTGCGCTCTAAATAATGTTCACAACTTAACGTATAATTTAAAAACAGTAGGGCATGCAAGAACATTCAATTACAGTGAAGTAAATAAAAATAAAAATAAATATGGCATTGCATCAGTGTTTAGACTTTGTGCAAAAGTACAAAAAAAAAAAAGTAGAGGATGGGTGAAGGCGCTCAGTTATAAATGAGGTGGAGTTTCTGGAAGGTTTATCTGCTGCCTCAAAATTTTAAAATTTTAAAAGTATGCAAAAATAAAAAATAAATTATAATCACAAGTGTAGGGCGCTGATATAATATAAGGTGTGTAGTGTAAACCAAAACACTTATTTTTAGATGAGGTACAGTCAATAGGCTCACATTAAAATAATCACAATAAAATAATCACAATTGAATATATAAAGTGATATTTAGTGATAAGGTGCCAGTGCTCAAAGTAATATTTCTTATAAAACTTTATAAATATAAATTAATTATGACTGATAGTGCCAGTGCTTTATATTGTGCTTAATATACTAAAATTATATATATATAAGAACCAATAACACATATGAGTGCAGTGCTGGGTAAAAAATATTCATAAACTATTACTCAATCATGAGATAATAGTGACATAAAGTGATCTGTGCTGGTGTATATTAAAGTGACTAAAGCCCCGTACACACGCACAGATTGTTGGCCGTAAATTGTCGGCCAACGTCCGATCTACCGATTGTAGGCTTGTTAGTATGATGCTTCCGACAACCAACTGCAAATTTTCGGCCGAAAAAAATCTGGTGTGCATGATATAAAATTTTTGTTGGCCAACAACAGAACGGCCGATTGTTCCTCAGTCAGTACAGATTTCGGCAGACAAAAATCAGATGAGCAAGACAGGGCATGCTCAGAGAAGAAAAAACACAGGGAAAGTCAACCATCACATGACATCACTTCTGAAGTTGGTTTTTGTTGGCGAAACAAAAGTCCAGTGCAAGTCTAGAGCACATTTCAACCAACAAACAACACTGGACAAAAGACGGCCGATCGGTTGGCCAACACTCTGTGCCTGTGTACGGGGCTTAAGAGCAATCAATTAAATTTTTAGTGGTTTAAGATGTGCAAAGTGTGCCTCAATTGGGCTTATTAGTCCATCTAGTGATTCCCGTGGTGAATAATCAACTCTTCAGGAGTGCATCAGATATTGGATATCCCAACGTGCGGTCCTGTGGGCATAGTGCTGTTAAAATATATGCTCACCAGAAGGATGCGGGTCACACAGACCCTGCAGGCGTTTTTTACAATATGTGGATAGGGTACCACTCTTTTCCTCCTTCCTCACTATTTCTCCAGGGATCATGGACTTAGGGCTCACTTTTAGGGCTTGAAGGGGTTAAAAATGCTCTCTCCAGCAATAATCTCCAATGCAGGATTTCTAAATGTATGTCTAAGTAAGGGGAGTATAGGAGACAGGAAGCCAACATAGTGTAATACCGTTTATTATGCACATATAAAAATAGATAAAAAATGGGTGCTTACATTAAAAAGTGCTTTCCAAGCACTTATAAGAAGGCTCTGGTTTTATATATGAATGCCTTTGGAGTTACTCCTCGATCAGGATCCTCCCAGGGCTTCACAGTGGCTGGTGGTGTCTTCTAATAGCGGCGTGCGCTCCGCCTTGCGTTCCACCGCTAACAGGAAGTGACGTCGTAGGTCAGACGATCAAGGTAAGACCACAATGCATTTCGCGATTGTTCGCGTCATCAGAAAGTCTATGAGACACCACCAGCCACTGTGAAGCCCTGGGCGGATCCTGATAAAAATTAATAAAACAGTCTTGAAGTCCTTATTTAATTAAATCTTTTGACAACAGTGATCTCTAGACTTGATCGGCTTCACACTCCATGCAATATGCGGTGCTGCATGCAACCACAGGTGTCCACACATAAGACAGGTGGCTGCTTACAAGAAGGTGGCTTATAATCAACATATATAACAAAGAGAAACACCCGAATTGGGAGTTATATTCACACAACAAGGAAACTCTCCAAAATAGTCACTTGATCAGGACACAAGATTAATGCAGGAGCTTTCAAATAGGTTGATGCAAATGGCATAAAATCCCCCTGTCTCCTAAAGATCCTCGGTATATTCCATAGGGTAACGATTTACATGTGAATGAAATGAAAGCTAGATAGTGTATTACCCTTAAAAACTGTTTATTGAAGATAAAAGGTTCCACTTACATAAAAGATGAAAAAATACAGCTTGTTACATATGTGCACGGGGCCTGCAGCGCTGACCGTGCAGAGTGACGATGCGGCTACTCCTCCCTACCGACGCACGTTTCTCCTCAGCAGGCATCCAATCCCAGCATCGTCACTCTGCACGTTCCGTGCTGCAGGCGGCCGTGCACATATGTAACAAGCTGGATTTTTTCCATGCAGGAGAGGGGCAAACAAGGGTGCTATGCAGGCGACTGACATCCTCTATATCAACTAATGATGCCATGGGCAGCAGGTAGAAGTTTGTATTGGAGCACAATGAAAACCCGTGCCTTTGTGTAACTAAAAGGCAGGTTATATCTACACACCAGCGTGTATACAATATTTGTGCAATTTTTAGGCATTTTGCCAAGGCACCCCTGAAGAAACCTCAACGCACCCCAGGGTACTTCACGCCATAAGACTACAGTCACTTAACCACTTAAGCCCCAGCCCTATTTCGGACACTTTTTGTTTACAAGTTTAAATCAGTATTTTTTCCTAGAAAACTACTTAGAACCCCCAAACATTATATATATTTTTTTAGCAAAGACTCTGGAGAATAAAATGTCGGTCATTGTAATATTTTTTATCACGCGGTATTTGCGCAGCGGTCTTTAAAGCGCCATTTTTTTGGAAAATTTTTGAAAAATCACATTTCACTAATTTTAAAAAATACTAAACAGTAAAGTTAGCCCATTTTTTTTGTATATTGTGAAAGAACATGTCACGCCGAGTAAATAGATACCCAACATGTTACGGTTTAAAATTGCGCCCCCCCGTGGGATCGCGACAAACTACGGTCAATAGAGATCTCAATCTGCGACGCTTTAAATTTATTTAACGGTTACCAGTTTTGAGTTAGAGTGTAGCTCTTTTTTTTAAATTATTGCTCACGCTCTGTCGATCGCGGCGATACCTCACATGTGTGGTTTGAACAGCGATTTAATTTGCGGCTCGACTTCCGTATACGTTTTTTTTGTGCGCGAGCTAACGGTGACGGGGGCGGCTAAATTTTTTTTTTTTTCACATTTATTTTATTTATTTTTTTAACTTTATTAAAGTTTTAAAAAAAAAAAAAATCTGATCACTTTTATTGCTGTCACAAGCAATGTAAACATCCCTTGTGACACCAATATGTAGTGACAGGTACACTTTATGGAGGGATCGAGGGTCTAAAAGACCCTAGACCCCTCCACTACACTTCCCTGTATGCAAAACGCCGAAAACGGCATTTTTGCATACAGCCGTTTTTCAAATTTGCCGCCTTTTGCAGCACAGTAACCCGGAAGTGACGTCATGGACGCAGCCTCCGGGTTACGTCATCGGAGACCCGATCGATGCCCTTTCCGGCATTCATCGGGACTCCATCCAGCCGGCGGACGTGCCGGCTGGGTGCTCGGGGCTCCCGGTGGAACGGGAGCCCCGGGCAAAGCCACGGAAGGCGGCGGGAGGGGGGGGGACGTCCCCTCCCGCCCCCCCGGGTACCGATCGAGCGGCTCCCGAGCCGCATCGGTCGGTACCGACGGAAAGCCAACCGTCGGCTCTAAACCACGGTACCGGGATGGTGCCTCTAGCTAGAGGCATCATCCCGGTACACTACCGCAAAGTTTACCGACGTAGACCTACGTTAGTATGCGGTAAGTGGTTAAAGCGGAGTTCCACCCATTTTTAATACGTTGGATTACATAGATGTATGTAATCCCCTTTAAAACGACTTTTAGAAATGGAAACTTTTTTTTTTTTTTTTTTGAAAGTAAATACCCTAATTTCTGCTTTATTCCTCCTTTCCTCACTTCCGGGTCCTATCGGCGATGACGTCATTCGGCGATTCGCAGTGTGTGCTGGGATGTATTCCATGCCAGAAATCTCGTAGTATTACCCAGGAGCTGAGCTGTACTGTGTGTATTCAGGCCGTGACCTGCCCCGCCTCCGCCCCGCCTCCTCTCAGTGAGTTGTACTGTATGCATTGTATTCAGGCCGTTCTCTGCCCCGCCTTCACCTCGCCTCCTCTCAGTGAGTGAGGACTGAAAGCATTATATCCTCACTGAGAGGAGGCGGGACAGAGGCAGGACAGAGCACGTCCTGAATACAATGCATACAGTACAACTCACTGAGAGGAGGCAGGGTGGAGGCGGGGCAGGTCACGGCCTGAATGCACACAGTACAGCTCAGCTCCTGGGTAATACTGCAAGATTTCTGGAATGGAATACATCCCAGCACACACTGCGAATCGCCGAATGACGTCATCGCCGATCGGATCCGGAAGTGAGGAGAGGAAGAATAAAGCAGAAATTAAGGTATTTACTAGCAAAAAAAAAAAAAAAAAGTTTCCATTGGTAAAAGTCGTTTTAAAGGGGATTACATCGATCTAAAGTTACGAAAATGGGTGGAACTCCACTTTAAGCACCATATGGTCCTATATACAAAATATTTGTCAGAACTGAAGTGGTTCATCCTGGAAGCAGTTTTGTATCTTTTGCAGCATAATTACCTTTTTTTCAATGCAAAATGGTACACACAGAAACAGGGGGCCTCATGGGGCTAGATTCTCACCCACCTATGCAAACTTATACATGGGTTGGTGGGAAGAACAATACATATGCAACGCAAATAACCCCCATAGAGACCATATCATCTCATACTTCCGATACATTGATGATCGAATCTCTATCACTAAACAAGAGTTGTCAGCTACTGAGTTTAAAGAAAATCTTAATACCAATGAATTGAACCTAAGATTCAGCATTGAAGAACATCAGATTAAGACAAACTGTTTGGACCTCACTTTGTCTGGATCTATTCAAGATAATACAGTAACAGTATGGACAGACATACAGAAAGATCACCTAAAAGAATGCCCTTTTACATGCATCAAGTTGTCATGTCCCTCATAACATCAAAGCGATACCACGCTTAATTAATTGGTATAAAACGAAATTGCTCAAGCTCAACAGATTATGACAAAGAAGATTGTCTATTGGAGCACAGACTTTGTCAATGGGGCTACTGTAAATCACCAGTCAAAGAAGTCTGTAGTTAGGTTGGGAAACTTGACAGGACCAACCTTCTAACTGGCCACCCCCCCACAAAAAAACTTGGCTGCCTGATCAACTTGTGTTCTTTGCCAATTATAGTTCTCAATTCCAGAATATCAAAAACATTATCTCAAAACACCTTTCTGACCTACACAGCGATGACAGTTGCAAGGCCACTCTGGAGCGAGGGGTCAGATATGTTGCGAGAAGAACCTGGAGCATAGGTAACATGATTTCCCCCAGTATATATACCTCCAAACATACTACACGAACATGGCTAAATACCACAGACTCTTCAAATGTGGCGCCATGAGAGGAAATCCCTGAAAATCATAGAATACTTTTGGGGACCCCCAGGTCACCAGAAATAGTGTCCCCATTGGAATATTTCCCCTGTATTACTTTTCTGGGACCAACCCAAAAATTAGGATTTTCTTTTACATTCACTTTTATTGATAATGGTAAACAGGACAAATAGAGAGGGTGCATCTCCATAACAGGGGCACAGACAGCAAAACAAACTGACAAGTGTTTTAATCGCTCTCCACTCTCCAAAACAAAAACAAAAAAAATGTGCCTTTAGTTATACTTTAAGTTTGGGAGAAATATCAGCTGATAGGGTATCCTCCTGTGCAGAGTCCTTTGAGCCAGAAGAGGAACCCTCTTCTTCCTCCTCTTCAGGAAGCACAGAAGCTATAAGAGAAAAATCCGAGCTCCCACAAAAGATCCAGTGCCAAAAGCAACATTACAGGCTGTCCTGCTTTTTTTCCTGGAGGGGTCTGAGTATGGTCCCTGAACATGGAGCCCTTGAGAAAGTCAGGTGATTGTGACTCAACACGTCAGGGGGAGTCGGGTGACGTCACTTCCGGTCTACGACCGAGACTGGAAGTTAAGAATTTCCTGTTTTTATCCTGGGACCCCTAAGTCCATTTAATACAGTCCAAGTAACTATATATTTTATTAAAAGTTATCTTGCATACTACACTATGGAGACCCTGTTTTATTTTGTGTGAGCAGAGAACTGCGTACAAAAGAGTGAATTCCCTCAACCAACGATTGTTTCATGTGAACACGCTATGATAATTAACCTTAAGGTTAGTGGCCATAGCACTTAATGTAGGACATCGGTTGTTGGGAGACTGCACTGTTGTCACAACGTTTTTTGGATCACTCCATTCACGGAGCAAACTGACTTTTTCCATCACTAGTGTTTGGACTTCTTTTTATATATCGTTTTGGTTTTACTATATATTTGTTGGGAATATGATTCATCATTTCACTTGTCAGAATATTTGACTCATTTTCACATTTATTGCTATATTTCAATGTATGTCTTTTTTACTGTTATTGCGCCGGTCCATTTTGTTTTATATTAGTTTGAACACTAGAAAACCTTTGTGTTAACGGCCCCTGAACTTCTGCCAAAATGAGCAAGGAGCAAGCACATCAGACAGAACTACCCTTCCTTATCCATCCCTCAGAATTTTATTACATTGAACCCTTTTGCTGACAGGTCTGTGCGTCCTATGGACCTGACAGCGGGGGATTTCATACACAATCCAGTCGGGATTGTGTGTAAAACTGCTGGCATACTCCTGCCAGTCAGGTGGATGCATTCCAGTCACTGCTGTCTGATTGCCTCCACACAACCCTGGTATTGGTGCCCCCCCCCCCCGAGCCTTTGCCATGTATACCAAGCTCTGCTTTCCCATCTGCGGGCCCGGGACTGACATGGCAGGTGCCGGCGAGTGGAGGGGAAGGAGAAGAGCATACACACTTGACCTGGAAACTGACATGTATGACGTCACTTCCGGGTCAGGCTCTCAGTATTCCCGGCTAGCATAGCCAGGAGGGGAGGGGATGTATTGCAATGCGATCTGAATTGCACTACATTCAGTGTAGCCCATTAAAGAGAACCTGTCACCTAAAAATCATAGGGGACTTTTTGTCCCCTATGTCATGGAAAAAAAAGTAAGCATACAATTGAGTTATACCCAATCACATAAAAACATTTTGAGGCCCGACTTCCACATATACGCACGTACGAATGTAAACGCATGCGGTGAGGGCGCCTAAATGTGATAACGTCAATTGTGATACTTGTTACATATTGCCGAGCATGCTGGAGTGAGTGCAATATTTCTAGTACGAGACCTCTTTTGTTTCTTTATTTTACATATTAGATTTTTCTTGTTTTCATATTTAGAAAGTTTATTACCAATGAATCATATATATTTTACAAACTTTTTTTTCTATTTTTCAGACATCTTACACTGACAAGGGCGAGAAGGTAAAACATTTCTTGAAAAATATGTTTGCAGCATAAAGCTGAAATCAGCTTTACATCAGCTAAATTTTGACCCATGTATGGGCAGGCTGATGGTACCCAAGTTGATCCATCGATCAAGTTGGGTACAACAAGCCTGTCAGATTTTTAGCATGCGATTACTGTCAGCAGCTATAGTCAGTAGCAGTGATCATTGTGTTCTGCCAGCTGGGAAGGCTCCCCCCCATTGGCAGAACACAATAACGCTGCGGGAGGAATTCCCCATCAACATTGAAGTGCTGCCAGCATTGCTGCAGAGGTTAAAGGGGTGGGGGGTCAGCCTGTCAGTGCTCAGACCATATGCCACACACTGCATCAAATTGGTCTGCATGGCTGTCATCCCAGAAGGAAGCCTCTTCTAAAGATGATGCACAAGAAAGCCCACAAACAGTTTGCTGAAGACAAGCAGACTAATGGTATGGATTACTGGAACCATGTCCTGTGGTCTGATGAGACCAAGATAGACTTATTTGGTTCAGATGGTGACAAGCATGTGTGGCGGCAACTAGGTGTCTTGCCTACAGTCAAGCATGGTGGTGGGAGTGTCATGGTCTGGGGCTGCATGAGTGTTGCTGACACTGGGGAGCTACAGTTCATTGAGGGCACCAGGAATGCCAACATGTACTGTGACATACTGAAGAAGGGCAGTATTCCAACATGTTAAGGACCCCAAACACACCTCAAGGACGACCACTGCCTTGCTAAAGAAGCTGAGGGTAAAGGTGATGGACTGGCCAAGCATGTCTCCAGACCTAAACCCTACTGAGCATCTGTGGGGCATCCTCAAACAGAAGGTGGAGGAGCGCAAGGTCTCTAACATCCACCAGCTCCGTGATGTCATCATGGAGGAGTGGAAGAGGACTCCAGTGGCAATCTGTAAAGCTCTGGTGAACTCCATGCCCAAGAGGGTTAAGGAAGTGCTGGAAAATAATTGTGGTCACACAAAATATTGACACTTTGGGCCCAATTTGAACATTTTCATTTAGGGGTTGTAAAGTTTGGGGGTTCTAGCTCCACCGGATTGAGTGCACAACCGTTTAAAACATAAACAAAAAGGCTTTATTTCAGCAAACTTAAACAGGCTTCCAGCAGTGCATAAATCAAACACAAAATAAAGTCCGCTTTTCTTCAGCACAAAGGAATAAAGCAAGAAAAAAGGCACATACGGTTTTGTGGATGGGTCTTCACCCCAAGGTTTGAAACAGTCCTTAATAGACCTCTCAGCAGCTTCCAGCAAACTTGCAGCTCCTTCAGACAGGTGCAACCACCAAACTACTCCTCCCCCACACCCACCTATTGCTGCTTCCTGTCTCTTAAGGACTGCTTCTCATGGGTCTTAACCCTGTATGTGCTGGAATCCCTTATGGTCAGGGGTGGGGGCTCTTTCCCACCCGAATATCACTACAGAGCCCCCCAAATTCCGGGTCCCAAATATCGCTCTATTCAACACAGAGAGCACTGCGATTCAGTCCTCCTGATTTTAGCTATTTCCAGGAATTTCTCACCCGTCTTGGGTGACCCCCTGAACATTTCCCAACTTCCCTTAAAGAGACCACAACCCAAACACAGGAGATATATAGCGATTGTCCAGGACCCAACCTTGGCGTCCTGTACATATCCCCCCCCTCTGCCTCAACGCGGAGGTGTTGGAGGCACCACACGACAGCATACAGTGGACTCGGGAGAGGGCATCGGCATTCTGATGCTGTCTCCCGGGTCTGTGTTCTACCACAAAATTGAACTCCTGGAGAGAAAGGAACCACCTTGTCACCCTGGCATTGGTGTACTTGTTCTGTCTCATCCAGGTCAATGGGGCATGGTCTGACACCAGGCGAAACCTCCTACCTAGGAGAAAATACCGTAGGGAGTCCAAAGCCCACTTGATGGCAAGACACTCCCGCTCCACCACAGCGTAGTTTCTCTCTGCTGTCGTTAGCTTCCTACTCAGAAAAACCACGGGGTGTTCTTCCCCATTGACCACTTGAGAGAGGACCGCTCCTAATCCTTCACTTGAAGCATCTGTCTGCACTACAAAATCCTTGGAGAAATCGGGAGCTACGAGCACCGGATGTTGGCATAATGCCGCCTTAAGCTTCTGAAAAGCTTCTTCGGCATTCGCGCTCCACTTTATCATCACTGACTTTCTACCTTTGGTCAAGTCAGTCAATGGTGCAGCAATGGTGGCAAAGTTGGGGACAAACCTCCGGTAGTAGCCAACTATGCCCAAAAATGCTCTGACCTGCTTTTTGGTTAGGGGACGGGGCCAGCCCTGTATGGCTTCTACCTTATTCATTTGGGGTTTAACCAGCCCTCTACCCACAATGTACCCTAGGTACTTGGCTTCCTCCATCCCGATTGCACATTTCTCTGGATTGATGGTGAACCCTGCTCTTCTCAAGGAGTCTACGACTGCCTGAACCCGGGGAAGATGGGACTCCCAATCAGTGCTGAAGACGACTATGTCATCCAGGTAGACGGAAGCATATCTTTGATGTGGACGTAAAGTTTTATCCATGGCCCTTTGGAATGTGGCAGGGGCAGAGTGCAGACCAAATGGCATCCTTTTGTACTGGAAGTGGCCTTCCGGGGTGGAGAAGGCTGTTTTCTCCCTGGCCTCCTTGGTTAGGGGAATCTGCCAGTACCCTTTTGTGAGGTCAAGCGTGGTGATATACCTGGCTGGACCCAACCTCTCAATTAACTCGTCTATCCGGGGCATAGGATATGCATCGAACTTGGAGATTTCATTAAGCTTTCTGAAGTCATTGCAGAAGCGAAGAGTGCCGTTGGGTTTAGGCACCAACACAATTGGACTCGACCACTCGCTCTGCGACTCTTCAATGACATCAAGCTCAAGCATTCTTTTTACCTCCTCAGACACTGCCACCCTATGAGCTTCTGGGATACGATACGGCTTTAACCGGATTTTTTCATTGGGCTCGGTTACAATGTCATGCTCGATGACATTGGTGAGACCAGGTAACCCTGAAAACATGTCCCTATTTCTTTGCAGAAATTCTTTTGCCTGTTGGGTCTGGGGCCTAGACAGGGTAGCAGCAACCTGCACTAGGTCAATCCCTGCAGGGTCCCCTGACTGGACACCTATCACTGCAGACACCTGTTCTCTATCTCTCCAGGGTTTCAACAAATTTATGTGGTAGATCTGGTATGGCTTTCTTCTCCCAGGCTGGTGTACCTTGTAGTTCACTTCCCCCATTTTTTCCACTATCTCAAACGGACCTTGCCACTTGGCCAAGAACTTGCTCTCCACCGTTGGTATTAGGACGGCCACCCGGTCTCCTATTTGAAATTGTCTGATTTTAGCCGACCGGTTGTACACCCTTCTTTGGGCATCTTGAGCCTTCTGCAGATGCTCCCTCACCAACGGCATTACCTTAGCCACTCTCTCTCGCATTTGGGAGATATGCTCTACCACAGTTTTGTGTGGGGAAGACTCACTTTCCCATGTCTCCTTTACTAGATCTAGCAACCCCCGGGGCCTTCGCCCATACACTAACTCAAACGGTGAGAAACCCGTTGATGCTTGTGGAACCTCCCGGATGGCAAACAACAGGGCAGGGAGTAACATATCCCAATCCTTCCCATCTTTCTGGACCACTCTTTTTAACATGCATTTTAAAGTTTTATTGAACCTCTCGACTAGGCCATCAGTCTGCGGGTGATAGACGGACGTCCGCAACTGTTTAATCTGGAACAGTTTGCACAAGTCCGCCATCACTTTGGACATAAAAGGGGTGCCCTGGTCCGTCAATATTTCTTTGGGGAACCCCGTTCGGGAAAACATTTGAAACAGTTCCCTGGCAATGGCCTTAGAGGAAGTTTTCCTTAAAGGGACTGCTTCTGGATATCTAGTGGCATAGTCTAGGATGACTAGTATATATTGGTACCCCCTTGCTGACTTCACCAGGGGTCCTACGAGATCCATTGCAATTCGTTCAAATGGTACCTCGATAATTGGCAAGGGTACCAGGGGGTTTCTGTAATGGGACACCGGGGCAGTTAACTGGCAAGTCGGACAGGACGCACAATACCTTTTAACCTCGGCCTTTACCCCTGGCCAGTAAAACCGGTCAGTTACCCTGGCCTCTGTTTTTTCTGCCCCCAGGTGTCCTCCCAGTGCATCATTGTGGGCTAGATCGAGAAGCATCCGCCTATAAGGCTGGGGAACCAGCAACTGCTCGACAGTTTCCCCTCGGCTTTCAGCCACTCGATAAACCAAGTTATCTTTCAATGCAAAATGAGGAAACCTCTGGTCTGCACCTGGTATTTGTGGGATCCCATCAATAACAGAAACCTGCTCTCTAGCATTGACCAAGGTAAGATCCTGCAATTGAGCGGTGCCAAACGCACCCCTGGATACGTCCAGGTCTGGATGCACTGGCCTTGAGGAGGTTTCCCCTTCACTCTCCTCAACCTGGGACTGTGGTGGGGAGAGTTCCTCATCATCCTCTCCCAGCATAACCTGTAACGGGGAGACTTCCCCCCCCTCAGAGGTCAGCTCGGTCTTGCGACCTGAAACAGAAACAATATCGTCCACTTTAACATTTTCTGCAATGTCATTGTTAGTGACAGGTACCTCCCCATCAGGGGGTTGTGTTGTGGGGATTTCAGGCCCGGACCCCTCAGACTCTGTTCCTTCGAGGCCGAGGGTCCCCAGTCCCCTTGGTTGTCCAGGCTGTTCACACTGTACCTGGTTCCATAGTTCAAAAAACAGTGGGCAGTCCCGCCCCACTATGACATCATGTATCAAATTTCTTACCACCCCGACTTCTTGTGTCACAGAGGTACCACCATAGGCAACAGTCACTGGCACCAGGGGGTACTCTCTGGTGTCCCCATGGATACATACTACCCGTAGAGTCTTACTTACTGGGCCGAGTCTTCCGATCACCCTGGTATGTACCAGCGTTACCATGCTACCAGAGTCCAGCAGAGCCTTGGCAGGAAGGTGGTTCACCCATAGTTCACATTCAAACTGTCCGGTCGCTATATCAAGATGGGTGACACATGCTCTTTGCACATAAAAAGAGCTTCTCCGAACAGTCCCACACTCCATAGGCTCCTCCTGAAGTGGGCATTGTGCCCGGGTATGCCCCCAGGACCGACATCGCCAGCACTGTATGTCTCCCATCCTTGGGACAGGAACCAACCTCCGTGGTTCTGCTGTAGAAGATACCGGTTTGTGGGTGACAACGTCTGGCGGAGCTTCTCTCCTAGGTGCTGTGGCTGGCCTGGTTGCCCTATGTGTGGGTTCCCGATGCTTGGCAGGCCAGAGCAGGTCTTCCACCACAGTGTATCTTTCGACCAACTCTACCAGCTGGTCAGCGGTTGCAGGGTCACCATGGCTTACCCAGCGCTGTAGGTCATCTGGTAGGGACCGCAGGTACCAGTCCATCACTACCCGTTCCACCATTTGCGGGCCTGTCAGCTTCTCTGGTTGCAGCCATTTTTTCACCAGCTGTACCAGTTCGTGCATCTGGGACCTGGGTGGCCGATTAGGTTTGTACCTCCAGCGGTGCACCCTCTGAGCCCGGACAGCTGTGGTCACCCCCAGGCGGGCCAAGATCTCTGCCTTCAGACGCTCATAGTCGCTGATGTGCTCAGTTGGAAGGTCAAAGTAGGCTTTTTGCGGGTCACCAGTAAGGAAAGGGGAGATAATGCCAGCCCATTGGTCACGGGGCCACCCCTCTCTCTCCGCTATCCGAGACACCAGTTGTAAAGTTTGGGGGTTCTAGCTCCACCGGATTGAGTGCACAACCGTTTAAAACATAAACAAAAAGGCTTTATTTCAGCAAACTTAAACAGGCTTCCAGCAGTGCATAAATCAAACACAAAATAAAGTCCGCTTTTCTTCAGCACAAAGGAATAAAGCAAGAAAAAAGGCACATACGGTTTTGTGGATGGGTCTTCACCCCAAGGTTTGAAACAGTCCTTAATAGACCTCTCAGCAGCTTCCAGCAAACTTGCAGCTCCTTCAGACAGGTGCAACCACCAAACTACTCCTCCCCCACACCCACCTATTGCTGCTTCCTGTCTCTTAAGGACTGCTTCTCATGGGTCTTAACCCTGTATGTGCTGGAATCCCTTATGGTCAGGGGTGGGGGCTCTTTCCCACCCGAATATCACTACAGAGCCCCCCAAATTCCGGGTCCCAAATATCGCTCTATTCAACACAGAGAGCACTGCGATTCAGTCCTCCTGATTTTAGCTATTTCCAGGAATTTCTCACCCGTCTTGGGTGACCCCCTGAACATTTCCCAACTTCCCTTAAAGAGACCACAACCCAAACACAGGAGATATATAGCGATTGTCCAGGACCCAACCTTGGCGTCCTGTACAGGGTGTACTCAATTTTGTTGCCAGCGGTTTGGACAATAATGGCTGTGTGGTGAGTTATTTTGATGGGACAGCAAATTTACTCTGTTATACAAGATGTACACTTAGTACTTTACATTGTAGCAAGGTGTAATTTCTTCAGTGTTGTCACATAAAAAGATATAATAAAATATTTACAAAAATGTGAGGGGTGTACTCACTTTGTGAGATACTGTATGTGTGTATACATACACTATATTACCAAAAGTATTGGGATGCCTGCCTTTATAAGCACATAAACTTTAATGGCATCCCAGTCTTAGTCTGTCGGGTTCAATACTGAGTTGGACCATCCTTTGCAGTTATAACAGCTTCAACTCTTCTGGGAAGGCTGTCCACAAGGCTTAGAAGTGTGTCAATGGGAATGTTTGACTATTCTTACAGAAGCGCATTTGTAAGGTCAGTCATTGATGTTGGAGAGAAGGCCCGGCTCACGGCCTGTGCTCTAATTCATCCCAAAGGTGTTCTATCGGGTTGAGGTCAGGTCTCTGTGCAGGCCAGTCAAGTTTTTCTACCCCAAACTCGCTCAAACATGTCTTTATGGACCTTGCTTTGTGCACTGGTCCAAATCATTTGGCTGAGGGGGGATTATGGTGTGAGGTTGGGTTTCAGGGGTTGGGCTTGGCCCCTTAGTTCCAGTGAAGGAAACTCTTAAGGTGTCAGCATGCCAAAACATTTTGGACGATTTTGTATTTCCAACTTTGTGGGAACAGTTTGGGGATGGCCCTTCCTGTTCCATCATGATTGCGCACCAGTGCACAAAGCAAGGTACATAAAGACATGGATGAGCGAGTTTGGGGAACAACCCTTTTAAAAATAAACTATATGTCAAAATATAAAAAAAGGTGCATTAATATTAGAATTTATTTGAAAATGTCATGAAAATGATCGTCCACTCAAATATAACATATTGTTCTATTTTAAGCATGAAAGAGGCCGATTTCTAAACTTCCACCATCTCACTTTTTGGGTTGGAAATGCCAAACAGGTAAGTTATTAAAATGCTGCACACATATTGTTCCATGATTGTCTTTGCAGATTGTGAAGAGCTTCCCTTGTCACTGCCAGAAGCATTTGCAACATTAGGGCCAGAACATCAGGGCCAGTGCTCTCTCTTTCTAAAAAAGATGATATACGTATATAAATATACGTAGAGCCCTCCTAGTTAGACTGCCAGGCAAATTTCATTTTTGGCTCCATTGTAATCAGTGGATTGCTGGCTGATTGGTCTGGCCTACTCAGGATTCCTAGGGTGAAAGTTTTATTGCTCCCCCAACCCCTGAAAGAAGCTTCCAGAGCATAGGTATGGAGATTCAAATGATTACCTGAATAGTTATCATGCCCTCGTCAATTCCTAAAAGTGGGCCTCCCGAAGGTGGCTGGGGAGGTGATAACTATGCAGGAGACCTGACAGACTGTTCTTTCCTCGTCAGGGAGGGATCCCATACTCCTGGGCTGCTGCCCCTAGGAGAAGAAGTACTAAGACAAGAAACCACTGTTTGGGCCTCAGTGCCTGCTGTACCAAGGGCCTGAGGAGGACTGCTAAAAAAAGGATACCCATTAAGGACACTGTTTCAGAGTCCGGGTCTGGAGGAGGATGTTGTAATTTCCACCTTTGAGGATCTGCCTGTGGAGACTGGGTGGCAGACAACTCCTAGGACACCGTGAGTAAAGATCTGACTGGGGACTGACAGTTGCGCAGGAGCAAAAGGGAACCAGTTGCTAACAATCATCCTTATGGTCTACAGCTGTGGGGCCTTAGACATACCGATATCCCCAGCTACCTCCAGAGAAGCTGCTATTGAGAATCTAGAGAGAAGCTTGTTCTTTCTCTGTTTTTGCTGGCCAGTTTGGAGTATCCCGTGACCTTGAACCCCTCTCCTGTTAAAGTTCTTGAGCGATAAGTAAAAAAAGACACCCTATTGGACTGAGGTTTAATTATTGGTGTGCTTGGGTGACTGGTGGTCTCTGTACTATCTGGGAGAACTTGTCTGTCTTCAGCAGCCCCTTCAGGGGTAAGCGCTACATACATCAATATTTTTTTTAATAAAGCAGCTAATTAATAAGACTGACTTCATAGCAGAACACTAAGCATGGAAGAATGTCTGGAAACCATTATTTAATGCCCTGTGGCGACAAGTTAATATCTCAAATTAAAGAGAATCTTCTTGAGATCTAAGGAGCTTTGTTAATAAATTACTCAATACACTTCGTTATCACCTAAATGTCATAATATTAAGAAATGCAAAGACATATGTAATAATCTAGTCTCATAATTCTGTATTATGAAGAACAGATGTTCTTCAGTAGAACTCTGCTCATGCATGTGTATACAGTGACTATGTGAAACTGCTGTGAATTTCAACTAAAAAATAAATGTGATTCACAGCCGAAATCTCCCTACAGGCTGCATCATTCTACTGTGACAAGTTCGGATTTGAACCTTTTGCCTACAAAGGTCTTGAGACTGGTAGTCGAGATGTGGTATCACATGTTGTCAAGCAGGATAAGGTAAGCAAACCAGGATACAGTGTATAGTATGGAATCTATATTATTTGATTATAGAAGGCGCTCATTGTGGTTTAGTGCAATTTTAACTCACATTATACATTTCCACATTTATTTTATATATAAGGTAATAGAAATAATGAAAATAAGACAATGCTTAAAGCAGAAATAAAGGCAATATATGGTACTTACATCCTCTCCAACAGTGAGGGGTAGGCAACCTCAGCACTCCAGCTTTTATTGAACTGCAAGTCCCAAGATGCATTGCAAAAATCTGACACCCATAGGCATGACTCCAAAGTGAAGGTGGATGATGGGATTTGTAGTTTCAGTGCAGCTGGAGTTTCAAGTTTCCCACCCCTGCCAACAGTCAGGGTCCCTCACAACTGCAGGCATCTTCTTCCTGGTCTTCAGGCATTCTCCTTGTGCGGTGTGGCGTGACCTAACTCCTGCGCTTGCAGGGTCCGGGCAGAAGACCAGGCGGGTAGGTGTATTTTACAGCAGAAGAGACATGTTAGCCTGCCTGTTCCCAGTCTGTTGTAAAATTGACTTTAGTACGGCTTTAAGATTAAAATACATAACTCAATTTACATATTTTAAGGAACAAAGAAGTCCCAGCTTAACACCAAACAGGGCTAGCTTCATCAACTTCAAACAAAAGATCACATGTCACCATCACACTGAAATATTTTATAATCTAAGGGCCTTGTGCTGATAGGCATTTGTTTGCTTCAAGCTTGTTATGCATTTCCATATAAGTACATGGGAATACAAAACTGCAAAACCAGCTTAAAGCAGGTCAAACGGATGTCATCGACATTAGCCCAAAATCGGTCAACACAGACCCTTTGTCTGACGTACTAACGGACAAATGGGACCCTGTGTGGCCCTCAAACATTGAACGTTCTTCTGTTGGTGACTTTAGCCAGATTAAGGAGCGTTTTGGTGCATTGGTGATATTTGATCCATTATTAGTTTTCAGGCAACATGGTAACATGGTAGCTACCTAGGAAATCCTATTATATTTGAATGGTAGAAGGCAAAATCAGAAAAGAAAGGGTAAAATAACTAAATAAATAAACATACACAAAACGTTCAAAGAATGTTAGGGATACTTCTATGTGTTTCTCTTCAGTTATGATTAAGCAAATTTAATTTGTGAAATCCGTCAACTGTTCCTGTTCGTCTGTCCATGATGCTTGTCATGCCTGGATTTTAGTTTTATCAATAAAGTCCATTTATCTCTTTATGCCGGAGTGCGTTCTATTTTTCCTGTGCATTGGACAAGGCTTCCATCTTCACCGGCCTTCTTCCGGGTTCGCTGCGTGAGTGGCCGGAGCCGTGATGATGTCAATCCCACGCATAAGCGCGGGAGCTGCCATTTACGGCACAGGACTTTGAAGGAACGGCCCAGGTGGCTGTTCCTTCAGAGTGCATGCACCGGTGATATAACCGGCAGCATGTACAGTAAATATCTCCTAAATGGTGCACGTTTAGGAGATATTTACAGTACCTTTAGGTATGCCTAAAGGTATAGGCTTACCTATAGATAAAAATAATGTATGGGAGTTTACTCCCACTTTAAGTAGAACTAAGGGCAATTTTTTAAAAATTTTACATAGAGTAAGGGAGGATTATAACCCCATAGGTTTTTTGCTATCTGTGTGCTTTTGGGGGGGGGGGGATTTCCCTTTACTTCCTGTCCCATAGCCTAGAACTCGATGAAACCAAGGCGCAGATTTTTTAATTGTGTGCAAAAAACCCCGCAAAAATGGCTCTGGCTACGAAAGGGTTAAAGGATAAGTTCACCTTTTGGAACATGTTACCCGGATAAGATTTATTAAGAAAAACTGGCTCCTAACTTTTTTAGCTGGCTACTAGATTAAAAGCAAATTTGTAAAGCCGTGCAATAGCCAAAACAGGAAGTGAAAGGAAATCTCTCCAAAGAGAGGGAATTTATTGATGTCACCAGTATTGGTGTCCCCTCTGGAAGATTTCTCCTCTATTCCTGTTCTGGCAACGACCCGAAATATGGAATTTTATTTCACTTTCACTGTCGGTGATAATGGTAAACAATACAAATAGACGGTGAATCCCCCTGATTGGGGCACAGACAGCAATAGACACCTGGTGTCAGGTGTTCTAATCCCTCTCCACTCTATGCATAACTAGGAAAAACTTGGGTCTTTAGATCTAGTTTAGTCACATTTACAGTATGCCTATGGCATGTGTTAATGCTGCAAATGTGTAGAGCACCTTTGGCCAGCAGCCTACCTTACCTCTGAACAGTAATCTCCTGGCTCCAGTACTAATCTCCAAATAAAACTCTCCTTGTAGCATCTGGAATTTGGCAACAACACACGTGTGACTTTCCTCACACCAGAATGTTTAAAGATTATCTAATTGTCTTTCTTGAGACTATGTTATGGATTGCTTTTTAAAGAAAATTAAGTATACAAAGGATTGTTCTGTTTTGTATTTTAGATTTATTTCGTGTTTCAATCTCCACTAAATCCGGATAATCGAGGTACGTTTTTTTTTAAGTATTTTATTTTATGCTGTCTACAGTATATAAATAGAAATGTAAAAGGGTGTGCGAACCTTAAAATAAGATAGATGCAGCACTAGTAGTAATGTGTAGTAAATGTGAAAAGAGAAAAGATAGTGCACTTCTAAAATTAACTGGCATGTACAAACATACTGTAAATCAAATACAACTAAAACTGGAATTTATAAATGCAAAAAAAAAATAATAATTAGTGCAATAAATGAAAATCTCTCAAATGATTGAAGACACTGGATTCTTCAACTTTAAAGAGTTCATAATGAAAGGAACCAGTGATGAAGTGGCGCGATGAGATTCACGAATTCAAACAGGTATACTCCAAAAAAATTTTGTGCATATGAGTGGCCCCTTGCTGCAATAAAATAAGGTGATAGCTTTTCTCACAGTGGCAGTGAAGTGAACCAATGACACCCAGTGGTAACAATGAATTCATACTAATTGGGAGGTTAGAGCTTTACACTGGTAAACAGATACTTTGTAGCCGGAGATACATAAACTGATCTTTCTATGTATAATTCTCCTGGATCTGTCCGCTCCTCATGCATGTAGATCTCATATGAAACGAGTGGCAGAAAGCACCAATGCATGGATTTCCCAACAATGAAATAAATACTAAAAGTGCCTTATCCTTAAAATTCGGTTTAATGAAAAAGAAATACACTTACATATACTGAGAAATGTACACGCAGAACAGTGGCTCTTTGTGAAATAACACAATGTTTGGCGGCACGGCTTGCTCCCCCCGACGGGTTTCCACTTACGAGTCGTCGGCTGGGACTGGAGCTCCATTGGTGCTTTTTGCCACTCGTTTCATATGAGATCTACATGCATGAGGAGCGGACAGATCCAGGAGAATTATACATAGAAAGATCAGTTTATGTATCTCCGGTCCAGTGATGTCCACGAGTTCCTCAGCCGTCCTGGGACTCGCCCTCCTGATTGGCTGAGATACAGCCACGGCGCCATTGGCTCCCGCCGCTGTCAATCAAAGTCAATAAGCTAATAAGGAGAAAGAGAGGGGGTGGGGCCGAACAGCAGCTCCGTGTCTGAACGGACACACGAAGCTGGGCTCAGGTGCCCCCATAGCAAGCTGTTTGCTGTGGGGGCATTTAATAGGAGAGAGGGGCCAGGAGCAGTCACAAGGGACCCGAGAAGAGGAGGATCCGGGCTGCTCTGTGCAAAACCAACTGCTCAGAGCAAGTAAGTATAACATGTTTGTTTACAAAAAAAAAAAAAGCGAGACTTTACAATTACTTTAAAGAGAAATTTGGTATTAAGAAATAACAAATCTTCATTCTCACCTATGTACAGATTATAGAAAGTCATTCACATTATTAAAGCCGACACGTTTTAATAGAGGAAGGGTTAAGTTTCCTGTAAGGTGTTTTTTTGCTGTCTATGGCTCATTGGGGTGACTTACCTTCACTTCCTGTCCAGCAGACACTGAAAGAAAATAAGAGGAGATCTCTCCAAAGTGACTCGTGGACAGTACAACTGAAAATTCCAAAAATGTTGGTTTTAACATCACATTCTGTACTGGGGACAGTGTTCACCAATATTCACCCAGTGGGAAGACATACAGTAAAAAAAGCTAACAGGGGTTTAAAACATTACTGTGCACTTGTCTCAATCCAAAGCACTAAGTTTTCCTGACACTAAGAGGAAAAAGGTGACGGGGGAGGGAGCTCAAACACACAGCCTGTGATTGACAGCCTTAGCCTTTCTGTGTGCTGTGTGAAAGGGGGTGTGTCCCTTCCTTCCAATTAGCTCTCAAAGCTCCCCTCACTGAGCTCAGCAGACTGTATCTTCATCTATCTGCCTCCTGCTTTCTGGAGCTCAGACACTTTAAAAGAGAAATTTGGGATTCAAAAATAATAAACCTTCATACTCACCTATGTAGATACAGCATCGATTCGATGCTGCAACTGTCCCCAACTGGCTCTACACTGAAAACTTAGCAATCAGAGACCACTGATCACACAGCTCTTAGAACCACCCTTAGCTCACCGGAGTGCCGAACTGTGAAGGGGTGAAAGTAGTTGGCACAGGCTTTCAGTGGTGTGCTGAGAGGCTGAGCCAGCTGCTGGTTAGGAATCTGGGTGGATCCCAACAGTATTGTCGGTATACCTCCAGAGCCCGAACTGACTCTGTCACATCATGTTGGCTGAATCTGGGTCACAGGAGTGCAAAACTAAGTGCACTCATGTAACCCACAGAAGTACATACTTCTTCTTTAAATATGACCTTTGTTTACAACATGTCAAATAAAGCAGAAACTACAGGGGCAGCAAACCGCTCACCGTAAACCCAAGAGGAGAATGTGCCACCAGGACCACTGAATAGGCCACTAACTACCAACTGCCTAAATGCTTCCAACCAGATAACAACCAGGGGAAAGTCTGAAGGAAATCTGACTGGTGAATCCACAGCAAAACCCACTTGTAGCACCCTTCTAGGTAGGTGCTGGAAAAGAGTATAGTTTTTGGGTCTTTCTGCTTGCCAGGAAGATTTCCAGTTACATTTATAGTGCTCTGTGCCTACCAGAAAGCAGGATCTATTGTTAAGGTCTGCTCATGGTGCTCAGGTGCAGCTCAGCTTGTCTGAATGTTTCACACAATAGGGAGGCATATTGGACAGTAGGAGGAAACCTGACAAGGGCACAGGCATTGTTACAGCCCTGGTGTTTGGCAGAGGAATGTGCCTCTGTGCATGCTGGGTGACTGTATAAATGTCTAGAGCACATGTGCTCTGGATTTTCGGCTGGACAGTGGGGTCATCGGAGAGAGGGGGAAGCTGCCCTCCTCTGTAAAAGCTGCCAGATAGGAGCTGAACCCAGATGTCCTGCAGAGCTGACTGGAAGGAAGACATTGGAAAGGATTTTATTCTGCCTACAGTGAGTATATATCTGTGTCATGGGGCCTGTCATGTGAGGGCCATCCCTTCAGTAGAAGAGTCAGTGGACGGGTGTCAATCAAGGGGATGCTAGAGAGTGTCCTGAAGAAAGTAGTGGCAGTATGGTTAAAGCAGCGTGTCTGCTTCCACAAATAACCTGGTGAGGCCAAGTTAGAGTTGTCCTCATCTACTGTGAATAGTTCCATTTGGAATATCCCACTATTTCCTTCTCCCATTCACTGTTTATTGAGTAACGAGCAAACAGGAATAAGGTTGGGATATAAGTGAACCCCCCCCCCCCCCTGCAACTGTCTGCAGGTAATCAGACGGAGGCTTAAGAAGTCAACACACAGTAAGCCCTATGGGGACAGTGCTACACACTGTATGAAAGAGCACTTTAGCAAGGGTCTAATAAGCATTCATTAGCAACTATGAACCAAAACATAAGTCAACGAAAAAAAAAAATACATACAATGCAGTTTTTGTCCAAAATCTAAATGTCAAAATACATTTGATCAAGGTATTACTATTAATCATATATTGATCTACTTTTTAAATACCTTAAACTATGTAAACCTCGTGACTGTTGTTTTCACACCTATTATATATATTGCAGATGTGTGAGAAGTAAAAATAACGAACTGCGTGTATTTAGAATTATGGTGCTTCTCCTAGCATCTACATGCCTATGTCAACACTAGTAAGTTTTTTAGCATTAAAGCAGTATTAAACTCAAAAGTAAACATTTAGGCCTCATGCACACAGGAGGTTTTGCTAGCTCTCCTAGACCCCTTTCCTCCTGGTAGCAGTGTTTTGGCAGGAACAAAACGCTTGACACTTGTAAACACGTTTAGGTGTGTTTAGGCGTTAATTCATTTAATTGGCCAGAAATGGGAAGGTTAGGAAAGATGGGAAATTTAATTTTATTGGGGGACTTTAATTACCCAGATATAGACTGGGCAGAAGGAACCGCGCATTTGTCTAGGGCTCGGCAGTCCCTAAATGGTTTGCAGGACAATTTCATGGGTCAGATGGTGAACGCACCGACAAGAAACAATGCGGTACTAGACCTACTGATTTACAACAATACGGACCTGATCAAGGATATAGAAATACAGGGCAACTTAGGAAAAAGTGACCATAGGTCAATCAGTTTCAGTATAAATCATAGAAGTAGGAAACACAAGGGTACTGAATGTCAAAAGAGCCAACTTCCCTAAACTGCGCTCTTTGCTAGACAATATCAAATGTGATAGAACCCTAGGAACAAAGAACAGGGAGGAAAAATGGGAGTGCTTAAAGAACATACTAAATAAAGGGATTGGCCAGTGCATCCCAAAAAGGAATAAGTTTAAAAGAGCAAAAATAAACCCTGGGTGGCTAAACAACACCATAAAAATGCATATTAAAACTAAAGAAAAGGCCTTGAAAAAATACAAGGCTGAGGGGTCATAAGCAGCATTCCAACATTAAAAAGAGTGCAATAAGAAATGTAAAGGTGAAATCAAGGCAGCTAAAATAGAACACGAGAGACATATAGAGGAAGAGAGTAAGAAAAACCCCAAGAAATTCTTTAAGTATTTAAATAGTAAGAAAGCAAGACCAGAACACATTGGCCCCATAAAAGATGATGAAGGGAATCTGACCACAAAGGACAGAGAAGGCGAAAGTGCTAAATAAATTCTTCTCTTCAGTTTTCACGAAAGAACTGGGGGGCGACACTAACCCAGCTTGTAATGTTAAAATAAATAATACACCTCAGGAGGCACCCCCATGGTTAACAGAAGATAGACTTAGAACTAAACTTGAAAAACTTAACATAAATAAATCACCGGCACCGGATGGCTTGCACCCGAGGGTTCTTAAAGAGCTCTGCCAGGTGATAGCCAGACCATTGTTCTTGATCTTTATGGATAGTCTACTGACGGGTATGGTGCCAGCTGATTGGAAAAAAGCCAACGTGGTACCAATATTTAAAAAAGGACCGAGATATATCCCGGGTAACTATAGGCCGGTTATCCTAACATCAGTAGTCTGCAAAATGTTGGAGACCTTAGTAATAAAAACAGTATTATTAGTAGCAATCAGCATGGATTCATTAAAAATCGCTCTTGCTAGACCAATCTATTAAGCTTCTATGATGAAGTGCGTTGCAATCTAGATAATGGAAGGCCTGTGGATGTGGTGTATCTGGACTTTGCCCCCCAGGCCATTTCATGTGGCCCTCCCACCTCTCATGCAGCTGTCGCAGCCACCTTTTCTCTGTAGTCGGCAGCAGAGAGGACAGAACTCCTTTGCTAGATCCTGCAGTACTCTGTGCAGCTGCAGAAAGGCTCGTCTTTCCCCCCCTCCTCCTCAGCAGTTCGCATCAGAGAGGAGGGCAGAACCCCTCCTACAGATCCTGCACCTCTCTGTGCAGCCGCAACACCACCTTGTCTCTGCCTCCCCTGGTCTCAGCATTCAGCAGACTCTGGAAGCTGACTCCAGCCCCTCTCTGGTTCTCCTCCAGACCCTGCACTTATTCCCAGATCCACCCTCTGGTAAGGAGGTGCATTGTGATGTAAGGGTGTAAGGGGGCGTGGAGTGCTCTGGACATCTAATCTTACAGATATAACCGGCCCTTTGAGGGAAACCATAATGCTGATGCGGCCCGCGATGAAAATGGAGTTTGACACCCCTGCCCTAGAGGATGGGATATCCAGCACAATCTCTGTATTTGCGGACGATACTAAGCTAAGCAGGCCAATATCTTCTTTTCAGGACGTGGTAACCTTACAAGCAGATCTGAACAAAATAAATGGGGTGGGCAACTACATAGCAGATGAGGTTTACTGTTGAAAAATGTAAGGTAATGCACTTGCGTGTCAAAAATACGAACGCAAGTTACTCGCTAGGGGGGAACCTCTGGGTAAATCTAAGATGGAAAAGGACCTGGGGGTCCTAGTGGACAACAGGCTTGGCAGTGGAATGCAATGCCAAGCCGTTGCAAGTAAATCCAACAGGGATTGGCATGGGCATGTATAAAAAAAGGGGATTCACTCCAGAAATAAAGAGATTATTCTCCCACTTTACAAGACTCCGGTCCGGCCACATCTTGAAAATGCCGTCCAGTTCTGGGCACCGATCCTCAGAAAGGATGTGCTAGAACCGGAGAGAGTCCAGAGAAGGGCAACAAAGATAATTAGGGGAATGGAGGACATCAGCTATGAGGAAAGACTACAAGCATTGAACTTATTCTCTCTGGAGAAGAGATGCTTGAGAGGGGATAAGATATCAATGTACAAATACTGTACTGGTGGCCATAGCATAAGGGAATTTAATAAGACACGTGGCCACTTACTAAAACTAGAAGAAAAACGGTTTAACCGTAAACTACGTAAGGGATTCTTTACTGTCAGAGTGGTAAGGATGTGGAATTCTCTTCCACAAGCAGTGGTATCAGCAGGGAGCATTGATAAGTTCAAAAAACTATTAGATGGGCACCTTACAGACCACAACATAAAGGGGTATACAATGTACGGTTAGCAACACACACACACACATACACACACAAACATTATGGGTTGAACTGGATGGACTGATACCTTTTTTTCAACCTCACTAACTATGTAAGAATAATAAATGAATCTGGCCATGTAAATGAATTAACACTCAAGCACTAAACGTGCCTAGTGTTAACATGCTTTTAGGTGCATCAAGCGTTTCCTCAGAAAAGCACTGCGTCTCCTGGATGTGCTGGTTGTGATTGATTTCTGCCTCTAAACGCCTCTCCTATAAATTCTAGTGTACATGAGTCCTTATTATATGGCAGCTTACCAATTCTTAGAAGTGGTGGCTGCATTCATTTCTTTTTTAGGCTCCATTGACACTTGATCTTTTCCGCCCACGATTCTAAAGAGCTGCATAATGCAGGACGCATTTCCCAAAAACAGGGAAAAATAAATAAATAAATAAATATTTTTTATTTTTTAGAGTATCTCACATTTTTGTAGATATTTTATCTGTCTTTTCATGCGACAACACTGAATAAATGACACTTTGCTACAATTTAGAGTAGTGAGTGTACAACTTGTATAACCGTGTAAATTTGCTGTCCCCTCAAAATACCTCAACAAACAGCCATTAATGTCTAAACCACTGCCAACAAAAGTGAGTACACCCCTTAAAGTTAAAATGTTCAAATTGGGCCCAAAGTGTAAATATTTTGTGTGGCCACCATTATTTTCCAGCAATGCCTTAACCCTCTTGAGCATGGAGTTCACCAGAGCTTCACAGGTTGCCACTGGAGTCCTCTTCCACTCCTCCATGAGGTTATCACAGAGCTGGTGGATGGACCTTGCTCTCCTCCACCTTCCGTTTGAGGATGCCCCACAGATGCTCAGTAGGGTTTAGATCTGGAGACATGCTTGGCCAGTCCATCACCTTAACCCTTTAGCTTCTTTAGAAAGGCAGCGGTTGTCCTGGAGGTGTGTTTGGGGTCGTTATCATGTTGGAATACTGCCCTGTGGCCCAGTCTCTGAAGAGAGAGGATCATGCTCTTCTTCAGTATGTCACAGTACATGTTGGCATTCATGGTTCCCTCAATGAACTGTGGCTCCCCAGTGCCAGCAGCACTCATGCAGCCCCAGACCATGACACTCCCACCACCATGCTTGACTGTAGGCAAGACACATTTGTCTTTATACTCCTCACCTGGTTGGTGCCACGCACGCGAGACACCATCTGAACCACATAAATTTATCTTGGTCTCATCAGACCACAGGACATGGTTCCAGTAATCCATGTCCTTAGTCTGCTTGTCTTCAGCAAACTGTTTGCGGGCTTTCTTGTGCATCATCTTTAGAAGAGGCTGTCTTCTGGGATGACAGCCATGCAAACCAATTTGATGCAGTGTGCGGCGGCGTATGGTCTGAGAACAGACAGGCTGACCCCACACCCCTTCAACCTCTGCAGCAATGCTGGCAACACTCATATGTCTATTTCCCAAAGACAACCTCTGGATATGACGCTGAGCACATGCACTCAGCTTCTTTGGTCGACCATTGCGAGGCCTGTGGAACCTGCCCTGTTAAACCGCTCTATGGTCTTGGCCCCTGTACTGCAGCTCAGTTTCAGGGTCTTGCCAATCTTGTTATAGCCTAGGCCAGATCCTGAGAGAATTCTTTGCCATGAGGTGCCATGTTGAACTTCCAGGGACCAGTATGAGGGAGTGAGAGCGATATCACCAAATTTAACACAACTGCTCCCCATTTACACTTGAGACCTTGTAACACTAACGAGTCACATGACACCAGGGAGGGAAAATGGCTATATGGGCCCAATTTGAACACCTTCACTTAGGGGTGTACTCACTTTTGTTGCCAGTGGTTTACACCTTAATGGCTGTGTGTTGGGTTGTTTTGAGGGAACGGCAAATTTACACTGTTACACAAGCTGTACACTCATTACTTTACATTGTATCAAAGTGTTATTTCTTCAGTGATGGCACATGAAAAGATAAATTAAAATATTTACAAAAATGTGAGGAGTGTACTCACTTTTGTGAGATATTGTGTGTGTGTGTATATATATATATATATATATATATATATATATATATATGTTACTGTTTCAACTCTGGTATGGTGCTTGCAGGGGCAGACTGGCAACTTTCGGCCCAGGGGGCAGGTATAAACCAGAGGCGCATGGTGCAGTGACTCGGCCCCCCTCCCACTCTCCCTCTTTCTGTCCTCCTCCAGACCCCCATTCAAGGCTGATGCCCTGCTCCCAGTACTCTCTACTCACCAGCTGAATCAGGGTTCCCAACCTGGCCAGCAGGGGGCAGTTGGGGGGAGCTGGGACAGCTTGGTTGGGGCTGGTCAGGGGAGGAGAGTCTCCAGTGGGACGTGGAACCAGCCTCTGCTCAGAAACAGTTTACACCATCCTTGCTGGGGGGAGAGGGCTGCGCTCTGTCCTTGTCTTTATCCTGCACTCAGTAAGTCAGTGGTTGGGACTTTTTACTTCTCTTCACCAGGAATGCTTTAGGCATGTCTCTGGCAGAAGCGGTGCAGCCTTTTTACAGGATAGAGCGGCCCAGGGGGCAATTGCCCCCCTGCCCCAGTCCTCCCCTGGGTGCTTGCAATATTGCCACTAGAGAAAAATTGAAATTCACCTAAAAACATCTGAATAAAAATGACAATGATGACAAATTACTGTACCAGTAATGTTTTTCCTACATTTTTAACAGAGATGGGTGAACATTTAATCAAGCACGGAGATGGTGTGAAAGACATAGCTTTCCAGGTTGAAGACTGTGAATTTATATTTCAGGTATTGCTAATTTGTATTATCAGTTTAAATTTTTAGTGGTAGAATGTCACTTTTTTCCCCACAGAATCTATATACATAGCACAGGGCTCGACAAAACCAAATGGCGACTGGAAATCGCATTCTGGCGCCTGGGTTACACCGCAGCAGTGGTCGCGATCCTCCCATGTGGCCCACCCGTGGGTGCATGGACTAGCATCGGGCTGGCCGATAATTGAGGCCACAGCTTTGCAGCCTGCTGGAGCGGGATACACGCTCCAATGTGCGAACCGTTGCCCTGGTGGACGGTGCTCTCACTGCCCGCCCACCTCTGACATCATCTTCCCAGGTTGACAGCTGGGCTTGATCGGGCGCCCTTTCCTTACTGCTGCTGAATGGACAGACAGGGAGTGCCTTCTATCAGTGCCACCTCATCATTGCTTATCAGTTCCACCTGTCAGTGCCCATCTGTCCCACCTCATCTGTGCCTATCAGTGCCCATCAGCGCAGCCTCATCAGTGCCCATCAGCACAGCCTATCCGTGCCCATAAGTGCCACCTATCAGTGCTTATCAGCACAGCCTCATCAGCATTGCCTATCAGTGCCACCTGTTAGTGCAGCTTATCAGTGCCGCCTAATCAGTGCAGTCTAATCAGTGATTATGAGCACAGCCTCATCGGTGCTGCCTGTCAGTGCCCATCAGTGTTGCCTATCAGTGCCCATCAGTGCAGCATCATCAGTGCCCATTTGAGGAGTAGGGGGAGAGGGCACAGCCCCCACCTCCTCCCGCCTCTTTCCCCCTCTTCTTACCACTTCCAGCACTGAGCTGGCAGAAGTAGTGATGCCTCTGTCAGCCTTATAGTAGAAGGAACGTGCGGTTCCCCCATCCCTACAATACATGCTGCGCCCAGGGCAGCCAACCCTTTTGCCCACCCCTTGTCCTGGCTCTGAAGGGAGCACACATGAGCAGGGCAAGGTCAGGACTGAGACAGGAAACAAGGGGAGCAGGGAGCTGGATGCAGGGAGCAGGTCGAAGAAACAAGGCACAGGATTGGGATCAGGCAGGGGCACGGCTCACAGGAAGAACACTGAAGCACTGAACTTCAATCAAGGACAGAGTTAAATAATTTCCACCAGCCTGCCAGGTGCAGCATAATTATACTGATAAGCTGGTTGCTGGGAGACAAACGCTTGTGCCCTCCGGGACTGCACCCTTCAAACAGCAGCACCACCAACAGGTGACCCAGGTAACACAAGTCCTGACACATAAAGTGATAGTACCCATATAGTTACATGCTGATATAAAAGACTTTGTGTTTAATCATTTAACAAAATAAGTATTTTTGAAAAAGTGTTACATTTTATCAGACAGAAAAAAGAATAAAAGGCTGGCATTACATGTTCCCAAAGACCATGTTAATTGTGCCTCCTCCTTTTACCAGACATCTTTTTAATACCCTACATACTATTTATTATAGTAATATACATGAAAAGAGTATACTTCAAGTATATGTATACAGTTAAGATCCTAAAAAATATTCTCTCTTTACAGTTATACAGTATATTAAACCTTTTCTAGTCTAAAAATGTTCAGTTAAGATCCTGATAAATATTCTCTCTTTACAGTTATACAGTATATTAAACCTTTTCTAGCCTAAAGAAATCTCAGGTAGCAGAAGGTTAAAAGAATGGCACCATGTGCCTGCAAAAAACCATGTTAACTTTTAAATCGATCCCTGAGTCCCTGTATGACCTTCTGTGCCCAAATCAATAATAAAGCAGAACTAAAAGAAAGGAGGACTAGGGAAAGAGCACCTGCAATAGAAACCTAAAAGTAATGGCATAAAAAAAACAAATGGTCCATCGAGTCTGCCCCATTTTTTGTATGTTTTTATCTGGCATTTGAGACACTATTCCTCCCACTGACATGAGGCACTAACACGAATTGTGGGGTATAATTCCTCCCACTACTAACACCAATGATGGGACAATATTTCTTGTAAATGTATATTTCTTAAAACTACATGTATAGCTACAGTATTAAAGTTCCTATTTAAGTTCATCATGAACTTAATGATGGCGAAGTTATTCGAGAAAGGTGTCACTAGTAGGCATATTTTGACTGCCCTTGAGCCCCTAACTTTAGGTTATGCAGATGAGTGGGGGTAGCAGAACTCTTCTGATCCAGGTTTATCAGGAATTAGAAAAAATAGATTTTTGTCTTACCGTAAAATCCTTTTCTCTGATGTTCATTGACGGACACAGCTCCATATCTTCTTTGACCCTTGGGTTATGCTGCTCTCTATAGGAGTAGGACATTAGTAAAAAAGTAAAAAATATATAAAAAACAAGTTTGACTACGCCCATAGGGCAGTCCCAGGGGGTATACTCCCACTTCCTGCTCTAGCTCTTCAGTTTTGTCACAAGCAGTGTCAGAAGAACATAACCCCCAACTCATTAGAGGGGCGGGTGCTGTGTCCATGAATGAACATCAGAGAAAAGGATTATATGGTAAGACAAAAATCCAGTTTTCTCTTTCGTTCATTGACAGACACAGCTCCATATCTTCTTTGACCCTTGGGACATCCCAAAGCAGTGTCAACAGGAGGGGTGGGGATAACACAGCAATAAACATACTTCCCAAAGGCTAAAACGTAGCAAACCAGGTAAAACAGGAACTCAACCAGGAAACAACTTGAGCTCACCTGGCAAAAATTGTCACCCACAAAGAGTACTAATCCTCTTCAACAGTGGCCTGCAAAACCTGACGTAATAAGCCACACCCTATGCGTTTCGTCACTACGGCGTCATCTGGAGCGTCGTAGTGACAAAAACGCGTAGGGCGTGGCTTATTACGTCAGTACGTCACTTCCGGTAGCGGTGGTTCAGACCGGTGGAACACGGAAGCGACACAGTCTGGCGGACCCTGCACGCTGAAAGTGAACTCCTATAATGTGAGTGGATTTAACACCCGTTTCATCTTATATACTACATACTACGCAATGGAGGCTATTTTCACCCTGACTGCCCGAACCACATCCAAAGAATGTAAGGCAATCTCTTCAGGGTCCTTAGGCTTTTAACAGAAGGAAAGCAACACAATGATTTTATTTAAATGGAAACCAGAGACGACCTTAGGAAGGAAACTGGCAGATACGAAACACCACTCTATCTCCCTGAACCACCAAATTGGTGAACAAGACAGCTGCCAGCTCCGACACCCTTGGTGCAGAAGAAAAAGCCACCAGGAAAAATCTACCTTCTGGGACAATTTAAGCAGAGGAATCTCGCAAATATTTTCCAATGGCGGTTACTAAAGAACCGACACGCCAAGTTGAGATCTCACGAGGGCAATAGAGACCGTACTAGGGGAGCCAAATGAAAAACCCCCCTGAAAAAAGGTGCAGACCACACAGAAGGCATTGCCAAAGGATGAAGAAAGCAAACCTCCAATGATTGAACTTGGACCTTGATGGTACCCGAGGCCAGGTGCCGCTTAACACCTCGTTGGAGGAAACCAACTCTGAATCACCGAAAAAGAGTGGGAGTGAGCCCCAGGGGATTCACATCCGCAAAGTACGCTCCTCAAAGGTAAATCTACCTAAAAGTAGAACTACTTGCTTGCAGCAGCGTGGGAAACACAGATTCAGACAACCCTCTAGCCTTCAGCACTTGGCTTCAACAGCCAAGCTGGTAAAGCCAGCGACTGTAAAGCAAGATGGAAGATTGACCCTTGAGCCAACAGATCTCCTCTGAGAGGAAGTTACCAAGGAACATCGACGACCAACCATAATAGATCTGCGTACCAAGACTGGCTAAGCCAGTCTGGAGCCACTAGGATGGTCGTAATCCCTTCTGCCTCGAGCCTACGCAGGAATCTTGGCAGAAGTGCCAGAAGAGGAAAGCCGGATTTCAGACCGGCCCCAAAGGAGCCACCAGTATATCTGTGGCGTCGGCCAGAGGATCCCAAGACCGTGCCACAAACCCAAACACCTTCCTGTGGAAATGAGAGGACCAACTCGGGATACACCACTGATAAAACACCTCCCTCTTGCAGAGGTCTCGTGTGGATGAGATTTTGGAACTTGTCCAATGTGAGGAATGCCCTGGCTGAGGCCGAGTCCAGAACAAACCCATATAGTCCAACTAGCTGAACGGAACCAAAGCCAATAACTGGAAACTAAATTTCCAACCAAACTTCTACAGAGTCCACACAGTAATCCCCCGGTTGTCCGTCAGAACAGTTGGAGACTCTGCTCGTCGATGAAGATCACCCAGGTTCTCCAGTACCACAATCCCCTGCTGATGCAACAATGCCAACACCAGGGCCAACACTCATGAAAGCCCCAGTTGCTGAGGTGAGACCTCTTGACAATGCTCCTTGCCCACGGCAAGCGAAGGAAGCGTGGATGACCGACATATAACGGAATATGACCCACATATTCACAGGTGATTTCTTAAGATTGGATGGTCTTGGAGGAGATCAAACACATTTGGGATTGCATTGTTCACAGCAAATATTGGGACTTTTGAGCACTGTGTTTCACTTTCTTTATATATTTTTTAGCTTAAGTTTACTTGAAGCGCGGTCAATTTATTTACTTGTTTATTTATCAAGCTTTCTTTGCTTTATGACATGCTGCTTTATGTTTTGGTAATAATCTTGTGCCCAAGTGTAGGGGTACCTAGTCACCTCATCCATCAGTACATAGTTTATATCTACCTGATTGAAATACGTGACCTCGGGAGTATGAAAATCTAGTTGAAGTGTGACACACGAATTGTGGTTAAGATTTAATGTGAGAATAAACATGACGGCGCTTTGAAAGACAGGCTTGTTTAATCTGTAAAAAAAAGAAAAAAAGCTGTTTGCAAAAGACTGGGCAAAGTTCTGAGCTCAGTGACATCACAGCCAAATCAAATAAGCTAATGGAGTGAAGAGCTGGCGAGAGGGCTTCACGCGGAGGAAAATAACGCAAAGGCTTAGAAGCACAAATTACTCCGTGATTAAAAATATATTTATTGTAAAGATCAGCTTAGGAATGTATTTGCTTAGTGGCTTGTACCCACTTGGTTCATAATAGATAATGTTACACCTAACAGAAATTATATATTTTTTTTCACAAGATCTGCCGTACACATCCTAATTAGGCTGTTGGCCTGGTTATATAGCGCAGTATATTTTTTGTCCATGTTCCAGATGATCTCAGAATAATGGCCACATAACTGTCTTTTTGTGCCAAGTCAATGAAGCTTTGTAATTTGAATCTTTAGACAGAGATTTCATATTTAACATTAACAAAACAATTACAACTTACAACATTTATGGGAAAAAAAAGAGGGGGGGGGGTTAAACTTTTTCTGAAGTATTGAGCTGCAAAATTTCTTTAAGGCCCTGTTCACACCTGAGCATTTTTCAGCTCTTAAAATGCTAATTTCTGAAGTCTCAAACTACCAACAAGCAAAATCCCATTCATTTCAATGGCCCGTGTTCACATTAGAGCTGCACGATTCTGGCAAAAAAGAGAATAACTATTTTTTTGCTTAGAATGAAGATCATGATTCTCTCTTCTTTTTTTATTTTAAAGATATATATATATATATATATATATATATATATATATATATATATATATATTATTAACTATTTGAAATAAAACTGTGAAATGGATTACCCCTTGTTACTGCTGTGGGTACTGCTGGCTGAAACTGTTGTGGGTACTGCTGGCTGGTGGGTCCTGCTGTGGGTACTGTTGGCTGGTGGGTACTGCTGGCTGGTACTGCTGGCGGGTACTGCCGAGTGCTGTGGGTACTGCAGGCTGGTGGGTACTGCTGGCTGGTACTGCTAGCTGGTGGGTACTGTTGGCTGGCGGGTACTACTGGGGGTACTGCTGACTGGTGGGTACTGCTGGCTGGTGGGTACTGCTGTGGTAATGAACTGGAAGGAGGGATGGCGCATAGCAATATTGTGGGACTAATACCTCTGGATGAAGCACAATCAGTACATATTTACATATAGTTACATAGTAGGTGAGGTTGAATAAAGACAACAGTCCATCCAGTTCAACCTGTGTAGGTATGTGTGGCTGTAATCATCTCACATAGCCCTGAATGTTCTGATCCCCGAGATGTACGTCTAATACAGGAAGTCTTTTCAAAGCCACCATACTACCCGCAGAAACCACCTCTTGTGGTAGAGAATTTCACAATCTTGTAGCCCTAACAGTAAAGAACCCCTCACGTTGCCTGAAGTTAAAACGCTTCTCCTCTAATCACATTGTATGCCCCCGAGTCCTCATGCAATCCCTTCGACTGAACAGCTTTTTTTCTAAGCTGAGATCCCCATTGAGATATTTAAAAATTGCTATCATGTCCCCCCTCAGGCGTCTCTTCTCCAGGGAGAATAAATCAAGCGATTGCAGACGCTCTTCATAATTAAGGTCCTCCAATCCCCTAATTAGTTTAGTTGTCCTTCTCTGGACTCTCTCCAGCTCCAACACATCCCTCCTGAGGACTGAAAAACTGATAAACTGATTTAATTTAACACCTCGACACCCACAAAGTGTATATTTACATTTTTAGGTACAGTTCACTGTAATGTGATGACGCTACACTGGTGCGCTCTGCTAGTCCCGATACCAATCTGTCACAAAAAAGCTGTAGATCCCAAATCTCAGCACAGTTCCTGAGTATGTGATCACTATGATATCCAATCATTATCATAAGAGGTTTGTTTATAAACAAATCTTTCCCAGTATCTTCTCTCTATGCATAGGCTGCACACAGAAATCAAGGCAGTACATTATGAAGCAGTGAATGTGACATTCATCAAACATTCACTGCAGGTGTATCTTCCAGGCACATGTGTTTTAAATTACACGAATTGATTCACTTGCAATGAATGTTACATCCACTGCTTTATAACTACCCCCACAGTGTTAGAAGAAAGTATTACAATGTTTTAAAAAATTAAATGTGAAATGTTAAAACCTGTTGTGACGGTACTCAAGTCACTGGGAGTGAAAGACAGATACTTTTAATGGTTTGGATTGCTTCAAATGGGTTCTGTGTTTACTTATGATAATGTGCATTGAACTTCAATGTCAGAGACAGGCTCTCCCCATTGTTTGTGTATTGAGGTGAGACGTGTATTCTGTTAAGCCTGTCTGTTCCACTGTTAAATGTTAATGAACTCACATATTGTTCTGTCCAGATGGCTAGATAATTAGTTCAGGTTAATTCTATTTCTGTATACAATTTCATCTGCATATGATAATGTAATCAGGCAACCCCTGACCTGTGTGTGGTAATCTGATCAGGAGGGGGATGTGCTCATGTGTGTATAAAGTGAGTATGAAACTGTTCAATAAAAGGAGAAGATTCAAGTACAAGCTAAGTTGTCGGCTAACTTTGTATGGGGGTGGCTGGAAAATCTGATATCTATGGTCACAACTGGGAGGAAGCTGTATACTGACAGAAGCCCACAAGTACAGTGTGGGTTGCGATTCCGTTACACCTGTCATGCATAAAAAAAAATATATATGTAAATCAAGTTGCGCTAATGTGATCTATGGAGGTATAAAGTCCACAAAGTCCCAATATTGATGACAGATGGAAAGTATCCTGGGTAAGATCCTGAACCCGACTCCCTTAAGAGTGTACGCTTACCAGATTAAGGAAAAAATGAAGCGGATATGCTTAATCTTGTCACTTTGATAGAAGATCCAGGCCCGTGTGAGCAGTGAACTCGGAGGTCATTGGATCATGTAAAAAATACAAACAAACGCAATAGCGTAAAACCCAACAACTAATATAGTATCACCTTGAGTGTGACTTAAAGTAGAGATTGGGAAACGTGTAAAAAGCTGCCACCAAGATAGCTGAGTAAAACGAAGAATTGAGGGGTAAATACCCCTACCAAAACAGATGCAGGATAAGGTGCAAAAAATGATCCAGTTGGAGTTGCCTCTTACCAGACAAAAGCAGGTTCCGGTGTGCGCTGGTGTAATCTGTTGTGCAGCGAGAGCCAATTGAAGAGTCCGGGCTAGAGCTCAGCGAGGATTTGTCCCAGAATTCATGGTTGGACCCTGACTATTGATTTCCATACAAGCTTGACTGAGTCTAATATCTGGTAAGAGGCAACCCCTACTGGTGCTTTTCTGGCATTGCATCCTGTGTCACTTGGATTGATTTCTACACACTTGCTTTAACTTGTATTTGGTAAGAGGCTGATCTAGCTGGTGATGGTCCAAGCACATATCTTCAATACTGTTATCTTTCACTTGGGCTTATAAGTTAATTTTGTCTGGTAAGAGGCAACTCCAACTGGATCATTTTTTGCACCTTATCCTGCATCTGTTTTGGTAGGGGTATTTACCCCTCAATTTTTCGTTTTACTCAGCTATCTTGGTGGCAGCTTTTTACACGTTTCCCAATCTCTACTTTAAGTCACACTCAAGGTGATACTATATTAGTTGTTGGGTTTTACGCTATTGCGTTTGTTTGTATTTTTTACATGATCCAATGACCTCCGAGTTCACTGCTCACACGGGCCTGGATCTTCTATCAAAGTGACAAGATTAAGCATATCCGCTTCATTTTTTCCTTAATCTGGTAAGCGTACACTCTTAAGGGAGTCGGGTTCAGGATCTTACCCAAGATACTTTCCATCTGTCATCAATATTGGGACTTTGTGGACTTTATACCTCCATAGATCACATTAGCGCAACTTGATTTACATATTTCTTTAGGGTGTGGTCACACTTGAAGTTGCTGCTTGTTTGTTTTATTCCTTTAGCGCGGTTAATTCCCCATTTTTACTACATAAAAAAATATATACCTGGGGTCACAAACAGGAACAAAACACTAGTTAAAGCAGAACTTAACCCAAAAGTAGAAGTTCTGTTTTTTCTGCCTCCTACCCCCTTCTCTCCTACTGAGCTCATGCATGTGCAGTGGGAAGCTGAATGTGAAGCTGCAAGGAGATACAGCAGTCTTCCCAAAGCAAACATGCCGATGACAGTAAAGACCTGGCCTGGGTGAGGATGGTGCTGGATCCCTGGACTGGTAGTTGTCCTTTTTATTAAAGTCAGAAGCTACAGTATTTGTAGCTGCTGACTTTGAATTTTTTTTTTTTTTTGGGTGGATAAAGATCTTCTTTACACACCTTATGTAGTAGAATGTGGAATGTATACCATAACAAGAGAATACATAACACAAAGTCGTGTATATAATGGATGGCACAATGTACAGAGTTGAGTGATATGGAGTATATGGTATGGAGCTATAAAGTACAGGTAAAGCTCAGTGTAGTGGCTTGCAGTAAATTATGTACAACACAATGTTCAGAATGAAGAGTATATAATGCACAATATCCTGAGTTGAGTAGTATGAAGTGAAAAATCTGTTGAGGGCCCCCTGGATTCTGGCTGGCTCCAGGGGGCTATCTGATTGGACCTGCCCTTTGACCAGATCCTTACTAGCTTTCTGGGATAAACTAAATGTGACAGGTCTCTATGCTCCCCAGATATCTCCTCTGGTACCCCTGGGAGGGTATCCTTGGTTTCCGGCAGGGGAAGAACAAGGTTTTTTGGTGCCTGGGGCTCCGACAGAAAGATTGCTTGTGCTAAATTTGCCCCACCCTAATACCTCTCCCTTTGCAACCTCGAGACACTTTTAAATAGCAGATTTTCTACACAAATTGCACCCCTTCTATGGTCTTTTGATACCCTTGCTTCTTTTGAATCCTTCTGTATTAACCTCCCGGATCGTAAACCTCTACTATCCCAAATGTACAGGTTAGTGTTGGGCTTGCAGTCCTCAACAGTCCCGTATTATATTAAAGAATGGGAAAAATATTTGGGTCAGTGGCTTACCCCTTCTCAAGGTTAGAGGATATTTAAATTTACGCGTTCTACCTCTGTTAGTTCACATATCCAAGAGTCTTTATATAAATGTATTACCAGGTGGTACAGAACACCATCATGTCTAGCCCAAATGTTTCCAATAGCGGATTCCAGGTGCTGGAGAGGTTGTGGACAACGGGGCACCTTTCCCGATTTGTGGTAGTCTTGTCCCAAGATCAGGAACTTCTGGGAGGCCATCGCCCCGTGGATCAGAAAGACGACCTTACAACCCATAGAAAGCTCCCCCCTTCACTTTCTCTTCCACAGGGTGCCATCCTCCTTAAAATTATATAAAAGGAGTGTTACTCCCCACTTGCTCAATGCAGCCAAATCCCTGATTCCCAGGTATTGGAATGTTTTTTTTGTCCTTGACCGACTCTCATTACTTTTTAATAATACTGAAGATATGTAGACAAAGCAACAGAAGCGTGATTATATCTGAAATATTTCAGGTCTGCCCAAATAAACTGGCATCCCGGTGCTATCAGCCTCGCTCCGGTCTATTATCCCCCTGTTCTCTCTCGCCCGTGTTGACGTTGGTGTGGGAATGGTTGGAAGTCCTCAGTGACTTCCTTATTATGTTCTACACTAGACCTGTAATTTTTTCTTGTTTCCTTATTTGGCGATAGATTGATTTTGTTACATCAATTCCTGTTATATGAGCCTGTCAATTCACTTGGTATGTTTGACCCTTTTTTTTTTATTCTGTATTTTCATTACTCCTTGTATAATTCAGAATAAAAATGTTGATTATTAAAAAAAAAGTAGCCTCTCATGCATGGGAACTGCAAGGTATCTGAGTTGTTACATTTTTAAGGTGTCCATAGCTCAAAAACTGGAGTCAAACCTTTGCATTTTAAAATGTACTTTGATACTGTTATGTGTGTTAAAAAGCATGCAAAACACACAAAAATGCACATTTATAAGCCAATAAGTTTGTTAACGAGAAAAGATGCACAAATTAAAATGCACATGCTTTAATGCAGAAGTGTCACTTGAACTTACCAGGTACCAGGGGTGGACTTAGGTCGTAACGTCATAGACATACTTTGCTGTAGCATGCCCTAGCGCTACTTTTACTCTGTGTATACACTAAAAATTCAGTAAAACATGCTTTAAAGTGCACTAGATAGCAGCATTTTATAACATAACAGTGTTTATGCAGCCTTGTGGCTGAGTATATCACATATGATAGTCCCCAGAGCCTCCTGTATCTGCCTTCATTGGGGAGGATTTTTTTATATCCCACTTTCTCATGTATGGAATTCCCTATTTTTGCACCAGTCACAACACTCAATTTATGAATTCAATCAAAACAGATACAAGTCACTAATGGTGTACCACAAGGCTCTGTGCTAGGTCCTGATCTATTTAATCTAATTTATACATGATACAACTAAAGTTGTGGTGGGTAAGTTGTGTATTTTAGCTGAAGACATGATGGCGTGCAATAGAGTTGATTTTCCTGGATGTGTCTGTAACATGGAATATGATTTGGCATTGCTGGAAGATTGTAAAATAATGTTCCTAGGGAAAAATAATCCCTTGATAGAGTACAATATTGGGGATACAGTGTTGCCAAGCACTGCATAGGAAAAGATTTGAGGGCACTTATTTCAAATAATTGCAAAATGAGCAAAGAGTGTGACCATGCAGAGGGAAAAGCAGGTGGCATAATGAATGCATCACTAGAGGGCTCACTAGCAGGAGGAAAGAGGTTCTGACTCCCCTATATAGATCTTTATTGAGACCTCATTTTAGAATACTGTGTCCAGTTCTCAAGACCTCACTTACAAAAAGATACTGATAAGATAGAAGGAGCCCAGAGATGGGCAACAAAAATAGTAAAAGGTCTGAGGGGGCAAACATATCAAGAGAGACTTCAGAAACCTAAAGTGGTTGTAAAGGTAAAGAAATACTACTGCCAGCCCATCTGTTCTATCAATCCATCCTAAATTGTGTACATGTTTGTATAAAATGATGCCTGTAAATACCTTACGCCCCTTAAATGCCTGCTTGCATTGTCAGTGTGAACTAGGCCTTACAAACAAACAAAGAAAGGGCGCACCGGCCTAGCCCATTATCCTCAATAAAGCTTTATTAATTACAGATATAAAATGTCTACTCACAAACAAGTGATGTAAACCAGCATGTCTCAGATTTAAACGATGGAGTCCATAGTTATAGAGTCCACAGTCTTTGTTGGAATAACGGCTAACGCTTTCGAGGCTTAGCCTCTTCATCAGAGCCAGTGACTCACTTGTTTGTGAGTAGACATTTTATATCTGTAATTAATAAAGCTTTATTGAGGATAATGCGTTAGACCGGTGCACCCTTTCTGTTTGTTTGTTTGCAGTGATTTGTTGACCACCCCGGTCATAGAGGGCAGCAAGGCCTAGCCATTGGGGATGCCAAGTATGAGTCCCGTGATAGGAGTTGTCTGGGAGCCTTGTATCTGAGCGCAGGAGTAGGGTGCTAAGCATCACAAATTTCTTTTGGAGCGTGAACTAGGCCTTAGACTGCCTCTTACACTGTTTTGTTCTTTTTTCTGAATATAATGATTTTTTTTCTCTACTATGTATATAGACTATCAATTTCCTTTGTCTTTACTTAATTCTATAATGCTTCCCTCTACTCCTATACACTTAGTCCCCCTTCACTACGAATTTTTCCTTCTATTTAGGGGTACACATTGCTACACCATTGCTACAATAAACAGCGCTGATCAAAGATCATGAGTACTGTTAAGAAAGTCACTGTGTGTGTGTGTGTGTGTGTGGGAGGGGGGGGGGGGGGTACAGCGGTTTGACTCTCTAGCATGCTGTTCACACACAGTATTTTAACCAATGCTGTAGCAAAAAGCCAAACAAATAAACATACAGTCACAGTGCATATATAGTATAGTAAATAATATGGAAGCTTTGGGCTTTTAAGCATATAGGAGTAACGTTTGTTATGTCTGGGCCCTTCTAAAGGTAATTGCATTGCAAAACTTTCAGCAGTTATATGATATGTCCACTAGATGGTGCAGCTACATTATATATCAACTCCTTTGGCGTTAATAGAAAGTTGCTCACTGCTAGCTTTTTGTTGTTACAGAAGTCGGCCATTCAAATGTCAACAATTGTTTTTCAAGTGTTTTTCTTCAAATATACTCATTTACTTTTTCAGCTCTGGAGGAGATCCAAGGGGCCCATTGACACCAGGTGTGTTGAAACTATGCTGGACAGCCTTGCCAAGTGCAGTCCCAATGCAAGGCAAGACAAAAAGCCTTGTTCCCTATCAGGGCAGTTCACATCACTGCAACTACTACTTTTTTCAGAGCAGGTTATTGTGATGCAATGCACTGTTCTGCAGCCAATATAACTTATTGGCTGACAATTCAAATAGGTTCTAACAAAAAAAAGGGGGTTTGGTACTATTCCTCCCTGTGCACACCAGCTGCCATGTGTTCAGCCCCTGCTGGTGTCTAAAAGGCACCACAAATAGGAATCATCTAGCAAAGGGTAATGTGGGGGTACAGCACTAAAAGCTAGATGTAGACGTCTATAATAACAGTAAATGTACTAATCTATTCTGGAAAAAGGGCACATTTGGGCAACAGCATGGTCAGTATGAGGAGAGGGTAGTGTTAAACTAGCTAGCAGGTTTAAATGGACTTGACTTTTCAGCTAACACTTTTTAAGCAGTTACAGCAAACAGTGTTTTTAATTTGGTCTAAATGAATAAAAGCTGACACTTGCAAGCACCCCTGTCAGTGTTAAAGCTGAATTCAGCTCCTTCATAAAAAAAATGAAGGCACACTATGAGTTAGGTCCAGCGAAGTGCATGACACTTCCTGGGCTTAGCTCTATTATTTATATCTGACAGATTTATAGTACTCCCAGAAGACAGCTATTGCTATAGTTCTGGGAGAGCAAAGCTAAACCTTCTGAGCTCTGCATCTTGACCAAGAGATTCGCTGCAGTTTCAATGCCTGACCCCTTCCTCTTCCTGTCCATTCACAGACGCCTTGGTATTATGTGACACATTTAAAAAATACCAAGGCTTCTGTGAATGGGCTGCAGGGAGGAAAGGCAGGCATAGCAGCTCTGTGCACTTCTCTCCTCTCAGATACCAGAGTGTCTCTCCAGCAGAGCAATAAACCTGTCAAATGTAAATAATAGAGATGAGCCTGGGAGATGTCATGCAGCTCTTAGGATATAACTCATAATGTGCCTTCACTTTTTATAAAGTGACTGAATTCCTAGAATTCAACTTTAAGTGGTTTGTCTTACCACTCTAACTGCCACTTTTGTAGGACAGTTCAGTCTGCTGAAAACGAGCAGGCTTACTGGCCAGATCAACAGGTGAAAATAAAGGGAAAAAGCCTAAAAAGAAAACAAATGCAGTCACCACAGTTAAGAATTAGTATGCAGCAATATAAAAATGTTTTGTTTAATACCGCTTTAAGAATTAACTGATGTTGATACTGGATTTCAGTTAATCACAGACTGCATTTACAGTAACAAATACATTTTTTAACCACTTTACCGCTGAGTACCGTAGTACTACTGCGGCAAAGTGGCTCGTTATCGTCTGACGACGTAGACCTACGTCGCCAGACTCCTCCCCCTGTAGGCGGCGCTCGCGCGCCGCCGGAGGCGCGCTCCCGCTGTTTTCATTCACAGCGGGAGTCGGGCCAGGGGAGGAGCAGCGGCGATCGCCGCTGCTCTGCCCCGATCGTCAGGGAATCCAGTTTGGAGATCCGCCCGCCTGTGTAAACAGAGCGGGCGGATCTCCTAAGTGACAGGGAGTGACAGATCGGAGTGTTCAGCATAGCTGAACATCCGATCTGTCCCTGGCTCACTCAGTCACCTCCCCCCCCCCACACGTTAGTAAGCACCAGGCATACATTAACCCCTCCCTCTCCAATAAAATTAACCCCTTTCCTGCCAGTGTCATTTTTACAGTAACAGTGCATATTTATAGCACTGATTGCTGCAGTAATGTCACTGGTACCCCCAAAAGTGTCAAAAATGTCAGTCAAGGGTCCGATCTGTCCACCGCAATGTCGCAGTCCTGCAAAAAAAAATCGCAGATCGCCGCCATTACGCGTTAAAAAAAAAACACCAAAAATTACAGAAATCTTTCCCATAGTTAGTAAACGCAATAACTTTTGCGCAAACTAATCAAAATACGCTTATTGTGATTTTTTTTACCAAACATGGGTAGCAGAAAACAAATTGGCCAAAAAAATTTAAAAAAAAAATTGGTTTTTACATCTTTTTTGGGGGGGATTTCATATAAAAAAAATTTAAAAATATTGTTATTTTTTCAAAATAAACGCTATTTTTTTGTTTATAGCGCAAAAAGTAAAAATCGCACAGGTGATCAAATACCACCAAAAGAAAGCTCTGTTTGTGGGAAAAAAAAGAACGTAAATTTCGTTTGGGTACGGCGTTGCATGACCGCGCAATTGTCAGTTAAAGTCGCACAGTGCCGAATCGCAAAAAGTGGCCCAGACGTAAGACAGCAAAATGCTCTAGTGGTAAAGTGGTTAAATCAGCAGTGCTTTGTTGACTGGAGCACTAAACAGAGAGCATATTGGACCACTAAAAACCTGAACTGCTGTCATGCCAAAGCCAATCACTAGATTGATAAATCACTAGATAGATAAAACAGGCAAAATGGTCTACTGAAATTACTATTTAAAGTGCCTCTGGATTTGTAGAGTAAAAACAATACTGTGAATGAGGAAGATATAGGAATTAGGCACTTCAGGAGACTAGTATCCCAAGGGATTTGGCAGGTTGGAATTTTTCCATCTCTGAAAGTTAAGCATGTGCTCCTGGCGGTAAAGGATGTGCATGTTGGGGCATGGAAGGATCATCTAAGAGTTTGATAGTTTGTTTGCAAATGATCTTAGTATGGTCAGAAGAGAAGGTGTAATGAAGAAATCTGAACACAGAGACTAATAGAGTTTAGTTACCTGGTTTAAAATTGGACTCTTCCTTAAAATTACTCTGTATTCTTCAGTGCCACGGAAAGCTCGTAAAACACTTCCTGACACATACACAAAGAAATACAGTATTGTTACTTTTACAGAGAGGAATACTTTACTATCATAAACCATTATTTCCCTCCTTTGTCACATACTGCTTACTAGATCTAAATGTATACTTTAAAAAGGTAATGAATAAACCCTGATTGTTTTTTTTTTTTAAACCATTTTTAGGTAAAAATGGTAAACAAAAAGAATAAACATGACGTATATTATCATGTTGTAGTCTTGTACATTTAGATCATACTCAAGCTTCTTATAGATAAGAACAAGTAGGATGATGCCTACATATCTTTAAAGACTTAGCAGCATTTGCTAGCTGTTAAGTGATTCCTAAAATGCTAGTGGCTATAAGGTTGAATGTAGGCCAAAACTTTATTTCAACAACAGACCGCCTTTATATCTCAAACCTAGCAAACTCAGTGACAGCTATATTCCAAGTAACAGATTTAAAACAGCTAGTAAAGTAAAAAGGCTATACATCTCAAGCTGTTGATTTCAGTGTTTGGTAGTTTCTAGTAAAATTCATGCAAATTGCTATGTCTCACAGAAAATCCAGTAGGGAAATCTTACAGGTACCATGGCAGCCTGAATACAACAAGCAGCAGTGGAGATTCCTCTAACAGTGCTGCATGAATAGGGGAATAGGTTGATTTTCTCTCCTTGAGCCATGTATGGCTACCTTACACCCATGCTGACCCTTTAAGGGGTTCTGAATGACAGGGCAGAGGCGGATTGCCTGATCAGTGAGCGCACTCCCAGCACACAACAGAGGTGCACTATGGACTCATATGTGTGGAATGTGGGTGTTGAGGCCCAACTGCACATATGAGTTAGCCAATCAGGAAGTGGTTAGGAACACAATCTGCTTTCATTATACTTTATCTCTGCACATAACATTATCTCAATAGCATGGAAATCCTAAATGAAGGAAGTCTTCAGTTCTCCAATTCTGGAGCTTTGGCATGCATTCACACGTTTAGCTTCTAATAGAGGTGCCCCATCAGATAGTGAGGGGGGGGGGCATGCCAGGGTCCCAAAGTTGGCGAAGTCAAGTCTGATGATGAGTATTTATTGATTTCTGTGCCACAAAGAAATAAAAAGGTACAAGCAAGCGCCTTGCATTCATGGATAGGGATCAGCCAAAGTGAAAGTTTTAACCTCCCTAAAAATTGCAGCAACAACTGGGAGATTTTGGCACAACCTCAACATTTTGGTGAAAAGCATATGAGTCAACAGTGAAGGCTGAATAATGTGATTTTTAAATTGTCCCTGAGATTTAGGGGGATTTCTGTTAACTAGTTCAGTTCTTTGGACATGCTATGTACAGTACATCCAAAGAGTGAAAGGATAAGCACAAGCTGATGGCTGCAATAGCTCTGTTTCTTCTGCTGGCTGCTGGCAGTAAAGTAAAAGTAATCTGGCTGCTGAATAAAAATAAAGTAAAAAGAAAAAGTAAAAAGAAAAAAAATTATAAAAAAGTAAAAAAAAAAAAAAATAATTGTAGCCCCCACAGCCCTGCACACACCCGCAAATGCAAACATGGCCCATAGTGCACACATGTATGTAAACTGAGATCGCACCACACATATAAGTTATTGCCTCAAATGTTGAAGTTAGAGCAATAATTTTAGCACCATAGATTATAGTTACCTCTAAACTGATGAGCTGTAAAGGCTTTTAAATGTAGCCTATGGAGATTTTTGGGTACCATAGTTTTCACGATATGACAGGCGCATGCAATTTATGTGTTTGGTATCTATTTACTTGATGTAACCTCATCTTTTATATTTTACCAGAAAATTTGGCATTATATAGTTTGTGTTTGAACTAAAATTAATTTTATTATATTTTTTTCCTTAAAGTATTTATTTAAAAAGCAGTTGCACAAATGTTTTATTATACAGGTCCTCTACTTTCAGAAAATATACAATGTTCTGGGGATTTTAAAGCAGTAGTAAACCACAAAAACATTAATGTCATAATGTGCTAGTATCACATACCAGCACATTATTAAAGACTTACCTGAGAACGAAGCCCTCTAGTGGCGCGCTGTCACCCACTGACAGGGCTTCCAACTTCACCCAGTCTTCCTTCCAGGGTTCGTGGGCTGCGGCTGCTTGACTGGCCGAGCCACTATGACAATGACATCACTCCCATGCTTGCACAAGGGAGACATGGCTTCAGCACAGCTCTCTCTATGAACATTATGACATCACCGGCACTGCTAAAGTACATAACTCCTAAACGGTGCATGTGTAGGACATATTTACTGTACCTATAGGTAAGCCTTATTATAGGTTTACCTGTAGGGTATAAATAAAAAAATGCCTTTACTACCATTTTAAGTAATTTTATAGCCAAAGATGCATATTTCTACATGTGTGCAAACAGTGAAAAAACTGCTCTAGTGCCGAAGTAGTTTAACAATCCTGGACCCGTGCCAAAAAAAGACCCCTTAATAGACTTATTATTTTACTTTTTATTACAGGAAGAATTGAGAGCCACTACTTATTCAAAATTTCACAGACTGTCCTAATCTTCTTAATACTTTCCACACAGGGACAGTGTTATCCAATAAAACTTTTGACAGCGTGTAATATAAATGCCACAAAAAAATAAATCAACGACTAGGCAGCAGGATTTCCATTCATTTGCTGATTGATCTTGAAGTGGAGACAGAGCCACAGTCATAAAATGACTACATTTAAGTTGTCCAGTAAATAATTGCAAAACTTAGTTTATTATCCCACACAAAAATCAAATGTTCTGTATTATAACTGAATAATCAGCTCTTTCAAATGTCCCCTGTGTATTTGTCCAAATACAATAAAGATAAAGCTGTCTGGCAAATAGAATGGCGGGATTTGCAAGTGTATGATCATTTTTATATATAATGTTAAAGAATACCTAAAGACAAAACTTTTTATTTTTTAGATTTGCAGAGAGTGGTAAGGGGTCAGAACGGTCAAGTTTTTTTTATTGTCTTTGTCCCCATTACCCTAAAAAAAAAAAAAACAGATCCTGTTCCCTTAAATCATGAAAAACAACACAGTGCTTGTGCTGTGTAATTTGGCCCCCTCTATCACCTAAAAAATCTGGCTGATCCTGCCTGGCTATACACGCCCCCCTGTAAACTGACCACGGTTAATCAGGGCTGCTGAGCCCTGACACCGTGGTCAGTTTATGTACCTCCATCATCCGCAGCCCTGCTCTGTCTTTCTCTGTCCTCTCCCCCATCCTCTCCCCCCCTCCCCTCCCAGCCCTGCCTGTCTGCTCTGTGTCAGTGCCCGCCCCCTCCCCTCCTGCTGCTATTATAACTACAATAAAAACATCCCATCCCCTCTGTAACATAACATTATGTGCCCCTGTGTTATATAAAAAATATGCCAGTCTGTACCTATATCAGAGCGTTCCCCGCAATCACGTGACTCCTCGGCTCTCCTCTCCAGCTGCGTCAGCAGGAGTGCTCGGTCCAACCCGCTATAGCTTTCAGCCTGGGGAGAGGAGGGAGCCGAGGAGTCACGTGAGTGCTGGGAGACGCTCTAATATAGGTAAGGATCAACATATTTTTTATATAACACAGACATAGAGGCACATAACGTTATGTTACAGAGGGGATAGGATGTTTTTGTTGTGTTGACTTAACCACTTTAAGGAGATTTTCTGTTTCTTTTTGTCCTTATAATCAATGTCACCGGGAATGAAAATGAGGGTGAATTCAAAATTTTGAGTTGCCACCAGAACAGGAATAGAGGGGATATCTTCCAATCAGGACACTTGTTCCTGTGACAACTAAGATTGGTTATCACACAGTGGAAAGATATCCTATCACTTATGACTTCCTTACTTGTGATCATAAAAAATAAATACATATTTACAATAATCCATCTGGCCATAATGCAGTATTTTCCTGATTCATGCTTTTATGAATGTAGATCATTTAACCTGGAGAGAAAAAAGCCTAGTAACATTCTATTTGCCAGCTTTCACTCAGAACAAATGTACATGCAGTTACACAAAATGAATAACTCTGCACATCTTTTATAAATATGCCCCTGAGTGTTCTAAGTTAATGTAGGTCAATGCAAGACAACATTTTTTCTTTGCTTTGAATATAGTGTGGATACAATGAACCATTGTCAGATTTATGTTGCTACATTTGTATCAATATTTGATTATTTCTGCCTATAGTTGGTTAATTTACTACATGTAGACAGCTATATCTGCTGATTGGGCTGTACTGTTTTTCTCTCAGTGCAAATTAATTATTTTGCATAGACCAAGGGTCACCAAACTATGGCCAAGAGGCCACATCCTGATTTTATATTCGGCCCTATAGCTGGGACCAGTTTCGTATCCTCAGTATGCACAGATTGAGGCTACAGGTCAGTATAGGCTGCCTAGCACAGGTTCCCCCTCACTGAGTTGTCATGAACCCCATTGTTGAATGGTAGAAACTGCCTCCATCCAGACCTGTTCTGTCTTCCAGTTCCCACCCTGCTGCTACAGTTATGCTATAAGTTTTACAGTGGTAATGGAGAACACGAATAGGCACCCTAATGGGGACTCTGAGGTAAGGGGGGTCTCTTATGAGGACCCTGATGTAAATGGGGGACTCTGATGGGGATCCAGATGTAAGGGTGTTCTGATGGGGTCTCTAAAGTAAAGGGGAACTCATTCATTTATAAAACTGATTTTTTTTTTTTTTTTGGCCCAAAATATATTTGTAAAATATTTGATGTAGCCCTTTGAAATGAAAAGTCTGGAGACCCCTAGACTAACTTAAAACAGCAGGTTTGGCTTTCATTTGTTTAATTGTGCAAGAGAACCTTTTCAATTAATATAAAACATAACTCTGTGTGTAACTTACTTATTTACAGAAAGCCAAAGAACGTGGGGCAGTAGTTGTAAAAGAGCCATGGATTGAAGAAGATCAAGGTGGCAAAGTGAAATACGCTGTTTTACAAACTGTACGTTTTGACTCTCATTGAAGGGTTAATTGAATTATCATTTCTCTTCTGACACTAGAGATTATTGAAAGCTGCTATTTGTTTCCCTTATCCCCGGAGGCCCTGTTTTGTCCAGTGATTAAACTCTTTCTCTTTGATCTTTGGCTTCTCTCTGATGAGCTAGTTTTCCCTTCTGACAGTCACTGGGAGGGGGGGACTTCATTTCACTTCCTAGGCTATTTGCCTGCAGCAAATTCTTTCTAGGAGAACTAATAGACCTTGTAGAATGCACAACATGCTACTATTTAACTATTTTTTTCTTTTGCAGTATGGAGATACTACACATACCCTTGTTGAGTACCTGGGGCCGTATCAAGGTTTATTCCTCCCGGGTTTTAAAGAGCCACTGTTTAGAGATCCGGTGCTCGCTTCTTTGTAAGTTCATACTGATAATAGGTACACTTATAATAAATTATAAAAAATTATAAAAATAGCTTTATTAAAATAGACTGATCAAGCACTGCGTTTTTTTTTTTTGAATAGAGTGGAGAGGGATTAGAACACCTGTCAATTCACCTGTGCCCCCTTTGAGAGATTCCCATTTGTCCTGTTTAACCACTTGCTGACCAGCTGCCATGTATTTACTGCGGCAAAGTGGCGCTATTGCACGAAACAACGTACCTGTAAGTTGTTTTGTTCAATGGCCACTAGATGGCGCCATTGTGCCGCCTGAGGCGCGGTTGCACTATGATTGGCTAGCAGGGATGTCCGCCAGCCACCCACAATCATCCCCGGGAGAGGCAGAATGGTGATCTGCCTATGTAAACAAGGCAAATTGCCATTCTGCAAGGGGACAAGATGGAGATGATCGACGCCATTACTAGTAAAAAAATAAAATAAAAATTCCATAAAAATATTGCATCGTTTATAGACGCTATAACTTTTGTGCAAACCAATCAATATACACTTATTGCGACTTTTTTTTTTTTTACCAAAAACATGTAGCAGAATGCATATCCTAAATTGATGAAAAATTAGATTAAAAAAATAAATAAATATTTGCCGTTTTATAGCAGAAAGTGAATATATATATATATATATATATATATATATATATATATATATTTCAAAATTGTTGTTTTTTTTTTGTTTATAGTGCAAAAAATAAAACCCGCAGAGGTGATCAAATACCACCAAAAGAAAGCTCAATTTGTGGGGAAAAAAAAGACATACATTTTATTTGGGTACTGCGTCGCACAACTGTGAAATTGTCAGGTAAAATAACGCAGTGCCGTATCACAAATAAAACTGGCCTGGTCATTAAGGGGGTAAAACCTTCCGGTCCAGAAGTGGTTAACGTTATCACAGAAAGTGAAAGTAAAAGACAGTCAAATTTTGGGTTGAATCCAGAACAGTAATAGAAAGGAAATCCTCAGATGGAGACACTAGTTCTCTGGTGATCCTGAGATTCCCTCACTTTGGAAGTGAAGGGAAACCTCCCCTATCTATCCAAAAATAAATAAATAAAAAGATTTGACTTTAGTTTTATATTAAAGTGGAAATTAACTCAAAAAGTGAGGATATGCTATCACAGGAAGAACATATTGAAATGAAAGTCTTCGTGGTAGTAAATGAAGTCTAAGGAGTACCCTGAAAGATTTACCTTTTAGTTTTAAATTTTTCCTGAAAATTATCTTTTTACTTCTTTTGCTGTATATCTGCAGTGCAAGATCACCTATGGCACAGTGCCTCTTACTGCTAGTCTCCCATATTTAGAGTCAGATGTCATGAGTGTTCTTTCTGCTCACTGTTCTCTTGCTGGAGAGAAAGCTGTACCTGAGGACCTGAGTTGCAAGGAGATCACTGTTTCTTCTTCCTTTCATCTCTTCTGCTTTTTAAATATTCCTCCACCAGTCATCAGATTACTAATAATCAGGTAGCAGGTCTGAAGTGAGAAATTAAAGTAATTGTAAAGTCTTGTTTTTTTTTGTTTTTTTTAAATAAACATGTTATGAGTGGCCTGGATCCTCCTCTTCTCAGGTCCCTCTTCTGTGATCCTGGCCCCTCCCTCCTGTTGAGTGCCCCCACAGCAAGCAGCTTGCTATGGGGGCACCCGAGTCGAGTCACAGTTCCCTGTGTCTATTCAGACATGGTGCCCTGGCCTGGCCCCACCCTCTCTCTCTCCTGATTGGCTGACTGACTTTAATTGACAGCAGCGGGAGCCAATCGTGCCGCGCTGCAGTCTCGGCCAATGAGAAGGGGAGTCCCGGCAGCTGGGAAACTCCTGCAACATTGCTGGATAAAGATGGGGCTGCTGCACAAAGAAGGTTTTTTTTATCCATTTACAGCTCTATCTCTACCAAGATGGCTTCCTCCACCTAGAGACATAGTGAAGAACAAGGCATAATAACTCAGGAAAAGGGCAAAAAGGTCAACTGCAGGAAACCAAAAGCAATACCTAAAAGTAGTCCTTTGCCTTCTGCTTGCCTTGCCTTTGTTTTTGGGCACAGCTTTCACAGCTTAGGATCTGTATATGAGTGATGAATAATCAAAGTTCAACTGTGGGTATAGGATTGCATACATAGGATTGTATTTTTTTCCCTTCTATTGGTTGACCTGGATGGACTTGTGTCTTTTTTTAACCAGACTAACTATGTAACTATGTAAAAGTATATCTAAATCTCAAGCCAAACCTTTTTTTTTTTTGTCCAGCAGGAAGTGAGAGAATATCTTTCTAATGTGAGGGATATCTCCTCTTAGACAGTTGTCATGGAAACAAGTGTCTCTATTGAAGGCTTTACCTTTTCCTGTTCTGGTGGCAACTCAAATTATGGATTTATCCTCAATATCATTCTCTGTGACAAAGGGGCTATAAGGGACAGTGAATCTCCCTAACAGACACAGACAACAAAAAAAAAACCCTAATCTTTGTATCCAAAATAAAAAAAATAAAATGGTTGCCTTTATTATACTTCAATTCTGATGTTCCTGTCCATTCCTTTGTGAAATCATCCAACAGTGAATTACCATGGGGCATTACTGTGAATTTTTTTTTTATTATACATAAAACAAAAATAGTTTAATGCGATAATAATTCACTGCCCTTTCCATTCTCTCCCACAGACCGCCAGGTTGTCTTAAATTTATTGATCACATTGTTGGCAATCAACCTGATGATGATATGCTCTCCGTTGTGGACTGGTAAGCAAATACTAGGCTAACAATACCATATGTATAGAGTTACCATGCTAAAAAAACTAAAAGCATCTAAAATAGTCAAATGTTTTGGAATAAAATAGACAATGGAGTTAAACTACCTATCTACCTAATCTTTGTCTGCTACGTTATTGAAATTTTATTTTTAACAAGATGGGTAATTGGCCAAAAGACCAGATGGAGAGTAACTGTAACCTGCAGTTTACCAAACAGGTGCAAAATTAGAATATATAATGCAAAACAGGTTCAAGACAGTAAAGAGCATGCATAAATGCCAGAATAATACAAACCAGATGATGAAAGCTGCACAAACATGGACTCTTCACAGTCTTTATAAGACTTATTAACAACAGATTCTCTAGCTTAGAATCAATACTCCAGGAGAACAGTTCAGAACACAAACAGCTACCTACAATAACGCTCATACATAGAATCCCTCTCAGTGAAGTCCAGTTTAGTTCTGGTGACACAGACAACCATATGAAAGGATCCCAGACCCAAGGACACAGGGGGCACCCCACTGGAGCTGGAGTATTCTGCCAGAAATTGATGAGATGTTTTCACAGTAGCTGTTCCTGCCCGCATGGCAGTTCTGACAGTGGAGAGCCACTCACCTGGCTGCAAATCACTTGCCCAGCTACCTTTGCCTTACCAGGCATGGCCTTTCTGAGCTACTAATAGAGGGAAGCATGGAAAGCTATCCTCCTGGATGTGTTCAAGAACCCAGGGAATTGTGGGAGTTAAAGGGTCCTGCTCCTGTACCTGAGCATGGGGAGTAAATGGGCACTCAGCTACAAATTGGTCATTTATTACAAAGGTTTCACAATATTACCTAATTCCTTTAAATCAGCAGAGAGCGATCTATAAATGAATGGGGACAAATACTGAACTTATTGTCTCTTTTACCAGAGCCATAAGGTCAAGTTGTTATCATAGAGCTACATGGGCAATTTGAATCCCTTGCTACTAAAATGTATATTAATTTGTTGATAATGATCTCAGTAACAGACTTCACAACACTGGAGGAGGGCACATTGGAGAATAAAGCTGGCCATACACTGAGCAAATTGCGTCTGGTTCCTAACGAACCCACCAAAATTTGATCAGTAGGTGGCCCTGTCAACACCATACCACCCAACATATTTTGTTGGGATATCACCTTCACATACTGTATCTCAGAAGACTGCAGGTGCAGGAACACAGTGGTTAGAAGGCTGACCTGCTGGCACGTCTTTAGAGGCCAACTGCAAGAACAACCGGTTCCCAATGACAGAGGAAGGGATGATGGTAGATGATGAAGTTCCTTTTCAGGAAAAAATCCAAAGGATTGCTGCTATAGTTCTGTCAAGAGTACACCTGAAGTGAACTCTTGACAGGGAGAACTTCTTTGCTAGTAAAAACTTGCCAACAGTTCACTTTTCTTTAGGTGTATGAAACTAGCAACATTAATTTTATTTTCTTGTGTTTGCACAATACACAACATGAACACAACACATAACAACCTGTGCACAGCTACACAACAGCCTATGTACAGCTATGAAACACAATGGCCCGTGTACAGCTTCAAGAAAACCTATCTGCTTTGTAAACAAGCAATGAAAGCCATTTCCCTTATCACCAAATTATTCAGCCCAGAAAATGTAAAAATGAATTGTTTGTCACCATCTGTACCTTGAACACATAATAGTAAGCAGCTCACAGCATCAGCCTGTTGAGATCTACAATCTAGAATTCAGTATTATTATGTTCAGCCTTCAGCCTGTTGAGATCTACAATCTCGAATCCAGTATTATTATGTTCAGCCTTCCTCTGCATTATTAACCACTAAGGGTATGCTCAGGTGTGTTTGGATCCTAGTCCAAAGCCAGCTGAACGATCCTGCCAAGAAGCTGTTACCTGTACTTGACCATTCATAAGCGGCTGAGGCATTCCCCCATCATATAGCCACACATATATATAAGGGGCAAAAATATGTGCAGCTGCATGGGGAACGTGCCTTGTAAGCTTATGATTGGCCCAGTAGAGCTTCCTGTAGGGAACGCTCAGATGGCTTTGGACAAGGATCCAAACACTCCAATCTCATCCCTGCTAACCACATGAGCAACTATTTCCAACAAATTGGGGCTGAATACATTTAAAATAATTACTTATTTTCTCTGATCGACAGCTACATCTAGCGGTCCTAATATGATATTTTAATATTCAAACTGGAGAGAAAATAGCCTATTACCAGAGAACATTTGAACTTGAAAGAAAATAGCCTATTAACATTTTATTTTGCCCCAATTCACACAGAACAAATGTTTATGCAGTTTTATGGGATGAATAGCTCTGTACATTTTTTAAAAACACACATAGAATCAGAGAACGCAGCTGTTGTTAAATCTCATTCTCCTCTGCTAATACTGTCCCAAGGATATACTGGAAAAAAAAATTAATAAAGACACTGTCATGGCAGCTGCTGTTTGGGGATTCTTTCAAAACTTTTCAATTAAAGCTGAATTCCAGGAATTCGGCCACTTTGTAAAAAATGAAGGTACACTATGAGTTCAATTCAATGAGCTACATGACACTTTCTGGGTTTTGTTCTATTATTTATATCTGATAGCTTTTATAGTAACCCCGAAAGACCACTGTCACTGTAGTTCTGGAAGAGCGATGCTGATGCTTCTGAGCTCTGCACCTTGAACAGGAGAGTCACTGCACCTGATTTGCCCACCCCTGGCCCTCCTTTTTCCCAATCACAAGAGCAATGGTATTATGTGAACACATTCTCCAAATACAAAGGATTCTGTGAATGGGCAACAGAGGGGAGGGTAGGCAAAGCTGCTATGTGGGTTTCTCAGATCTACGGAGTCCTCTCAGGCAGAGGAATAAACCTGTTAAATGTAAGCAATAAGGGATAAGCCCAGGAGATGTCATGCAGCTCCTTGGACTTAACTCATAATGTGTCTTTACTTTTTACAAAGTGGCTGAATTCCTGGAAGTCGGCTTTAAGCACCCATCTGGAGTCTTGACTGCTATCAATATAAAACTTTATAACTTGATTTTTGGATGTATTGTGTTGATGGAGGTGCTCTTATAAGTAGACAAACATCTTTTGTTTCCTTAATTAGATTGTGAAGCTACCAAGTGGGAGAATTTAACAATTTACAAATATTATCACATTTTCCTCTCTCAAAAATAATATTTTAAGGCAATTGCCATCAAAAAGCAAACAGCCTATAGTCCTGTTAAAATGCCCTTTCTCCTGTTGCAAATTAAAGTATGTTTGAACTGCAAGTGGACACTACCACATATGTGATGTTCATTATTGCACTTACCAGATTTCATGTAGCAACTTTTTTATTTACCTGTTTTAAATGCAATGCAGTGCTTTATATCTCTATTAGGCCCCGTTCACCCTGGGGCGATCCGACTTGGGGGGGCGACCTCCGAGGTCGCGGTGCGAGCAGCGCGCCGCGACCTCGGAGCGGCCGGCACGGACTTCATAACATTGAAGTCTATGACGGTCGCTCCGGGTCGCCCCAAAGAAGCTCCGGACCCTTTTTCTAAGTCGGAGCGACTTGTGTCGCTCCTATTAGAACGGGTCCGCAGCTTCCCTATGGAAGGCGACCTACGGCGACCTGTGAGGCGACCAGGTCGCCTCACAGGTCGCCTTAGTGTGAACGGGGACTTACATTGGTTTGTTTCCAGTATTGATAATAAAATCAAAATAGATCGATCATCTATATTCTTGTTTCATAATTTTCTAGGTATCAAAACTGCTTGCTATTTCATAGATTCTGGTCAGTAGATGACAAACAGGTTCATACTGAATACAGTGCATTACGCTCAATTGTGGTAACGAATTATGAAGAGACCATAAAAATGCCAATAAATGAACCAGCTCCTGGAAAGAAAAAGTCACAGATCCAGGTAATCAGATTCCAGCTGGTATGAATATTAATGTTCAATATTTTGAATACTTTTTTGGATAAGATATTGTTGACCTTATCCTCCTCATCTTTATAGATGATAACCACATGGCTAGAAATATCTTAGGGCCATGCTGATATTTTAACCTTTTTTAGGGTGTAGGTATATTTTCTATTTTGTTTCTTTTTTTTCCTTTGTTAATATGTATATTTGTATTTAAATATGAGGAAATAAAATAATATTAGTAACATGTTTTGACGTAAGTGATATGTTTTAGTAGCAGTGATCTACTAAGCCCTACTTTTCCTATTTCTCCTAGTATAACTATTGTAAGGTGGCTTGATTCTTTTGTGGATTTTTGATTTGGTTATTTATATACATTCTCTCTTAGATAGGTGTTTCTGATCTTGTGTAGGGTTTTTATTCTCATCTGTATTCTCTTTTTCTAACTGTCCTAATCACCAAAGTCACTAGGAATGAAAGTGAAAATAAATCCAAAATTGTGATTTACCACCATAACAAGATCGGAAGGGAAATCTTCCAATGGGGACACTTGTTCCTGTGACAACTGTCTGCCTCTTGCTTCCTGTTGAATCTATAGAACGGGAAGTGAAAGGAAATCTCCCTAATGGACTAAAAACTGATAGGGGATTTAACACTCCTCTTCTTTATCCAAAATGAAAAAAGTCGTTCTCTCTGAGTTTATTGAAGGACACAGCGGAGATCTCTAGATCTTGAGCATTGGGTTATAGTGGCACCTGCAGGTGTTCGGATGTTGAGCACAGCCTATGGACAGATCCTGCTGGTAGAGAAACCCCCCATCTGCTAGAGGCAGGTCAGTTAATCACAAAGAGAACAGATGGCCACCGACATAACAACCAGAGGGAAGGGTACTATGTCCTTTAATATACACAGGGAAAAACATCCCATTATCTTGTCTGTTCATGTAAGTACACAGTGGGACTTTTTAGATCTACTGGGATGTTCCGAAATAGTATCTACCAAGGGGTGGGAAAAAAATGAATCAACTCCTCAAAGGCAGGAACATTACACTATTGCCTATAAGGCCTGCATGAGGTAAACTGGAAACAGAATGTCCCCATTTGAGAGATCTCCAGATTGATTACCTGTAAGGGCCTGTTCCATACAGCAAAAATGGCCCTGGGGTCCCAGAGACCTCCTCCATGGAACTCAGAGAGGGTAGAGATGCCTGTATAGTAGAGCTGCACGATTAATCGTATGAAAATCGCGATCTCGATTCACCCCTCCTGACGATCTAACCCTGAAATATGCTCGATTCTTTGCATAGCTGCATAGAGAGAACAGCTGTGGAAAAAAAAAAAAAAAAAAAGCCTCCCTGCAAACGGCTATCAGCAAAGTCTCCCAGTAACTATAAACAAAAATTATTACATTGTATCTTTTCCTTCCCTCTGCCAGGGAGAAAGGAAGTTTAACCTCTTAAAGACTGGATCTTTTTATGACATTTGTTGCTTGCAAGTTAAAATCATTTTTTTTGCTAGAAAGGTACTTAGAACCCCCAAACATTTTATATATTTTTTTTTAGCAGAGACCCTACAGAATAAAATGGCGATTGTTGTAATATTTTATGTCACACTGTATTTGCGCAGCAGTCTTTCAAACGCAATTAATAGACTTTAATGAATAAAAAAAAAAACGTAACAGTAAAGTTATCCCAATTTTTTTTGTTACACAGAGAATCGCGAGAGAATCGTGATCTTTATTCCAAGCTAAAAAATCGTGATTCTCATTTTGGCCAGAATCGTGCAGCTCTACTGTATAGCCATAGAGGCTTACAAGTATGATAGACAGAAACTGAAGCTGACACAGAAGGGAATAGCCAACCCCAAAAGATCCCCAGGGAGTGGCATCCAGTCCTCCTAGTTGACACAGGCATCAAACACAGGCTACCTAGCAAACATATAGATACCAAGGTGCTGCCACAACCAGAAAGGTGGAGCCCAAAAGACTCACAGCACCCTGGATTCATAATTTATGCTGAGGAGCTGAGGAGCTGAGGAGCAGTGAGTACTCTCCTTGGTGCCAGTAGAAAGGCCATCCTGCATCCTATTGCCAAAAGAAGGGTGCTGGGCATGATGTTAACCTAAAGCCCATTCACCCATCTACTGTCTAAATATAACATGGCCACTGGAGTTCCTTTTATAGTAAAGCACACTGACAAGATGCAAGTAGTCCAGGAGCATACCTACCCACTGAAGTCAGGAGAACAATGGCTGTGCAAATATGGTGGTAACTGTGGTTAAACCTGCAACCTGCCATTCACACAGAGACACCTACAAGCTAACTTAAACTAAATGGACCTCACCACCTTGTCACACAACACAGGATAGCAGAGCGGAAAAAGGTATTCATAGACTGAAGAAAACAAAGAACTCCCCTGCAAAAAGAAAGGGAGCTAATTCCCAACTTGAAGTGTAGGACCTTATGTCCTGGCACTGTGCAAACAAAAAAAAAACAATCTGCCTCTAGAAGATGGGGCTTTTGGCTACCAGCTGTGCTTATGCTTTGGTTTTGTTTTTGTGCCTTTTGTTCTACTCCTGTGTGTGGCACTATAACACAATAGTCAAGATCTAAAGATCTCTGTTGCATCCTTTAACCACTTGCCGACTGCCTAACGCCGATCTACGTCGGCAGTCAGCCCCTCACAGGCAAAGTGACGTAGGGCTACGTCACTAGCTTGTGAGGGTCTAGGGAGCGAGCGCGCGCCCCCGGAGGCGCGCTCCCGCTCCCGCGTGGTCACGGACCCCCCCGCGCGTGTGACCGGCGGACCCGATGTCCGCCGGTCACTCGGCGATCGGCGGGGGAGAGGGAGAATGTCAGGCAGCTTGTGTAAACAAGCCACCTGTCATTCTCCTTGCTGTTAGGATACTGATCACTCGGATCTAGTATGTAGATCCGTTGATCAGTGTCCATACAGCTCAAGCCCCAGCCAATCACAGTAGAAAGCACGCCCCTAGGGATACACACAGCCCCTCCCTCCCAAATAAAGTTAACCCCTTCACTATAAAAGTGGATATTTCTGCGCTAATATAATTATATAAAAAATTAGTATTGTAGGGTGAGCTGCTGCACAAAGGAATCACAGAAAAAACCCATAGTGGAAATTAAACGAAAATGTGCTGCGCTAGAAAATAGTGAATAATGAAATCACCAAAAAATACAAAAATTATATAATACAGAAAATATATATATCACTCTGTATGTGTGTCGGGATAAGGTAACCTGAAATTAATCAGTATTCCTTAAAAATGTGAATTTCACCAATGTATATCAATAATCACATAAATCATAAATCATCCAGTGTAAAATATAATAGAGTGAAAAAATTAGGGTAATAATTAAATTAAATCCCAATAAAGTCCATGCAAAAATTAGGAGAAAATCCAAGAAGGTGTGCCACAAGATCCCAGAGAGTGCATCCACGCAATTCCTTGTAAGAATATAATAGACACCAACGTGTAAATCACCCAGGGAAAATCAGATGGCTGCTTACCAGAACGGGTAGGTCTCTCAAGCTAATGAGTAGACCACAGAAAGCTTAAGTGTAATGCCAAGGATGGCCACAGGATGTCTCCTTTAAATTCTCAATGGCGATGTCCACATAGTGGGAAACAAATTATGACAGGGACATAGTGTAACTCCGTATACAAGGCATTTATTAAAAAGTAAAAAGCAGATAAAACCACTCACATTTGCGATGTGAATTCAAGGCATCTAAAGGTTACAGGTACGCTGGAAACGAACGAACATCTCCCTCGCTGTTAGTATCTAGGTAGCCGGCTTGTTGGGGGCGTGGTCTCGTCACGTCTGGGTCACCCGACCGGTTTCGCTATAGGTTAGCGTCATCAGGGGTGCATATATATAGCACTGATTACTGTAGAAATGTCACTGGTAACCCCAAAAGTGTCAAAAATGTCAGTCAAGGGTCCGATCTGTCCGCCCCAATGTCGCAGTACCGCAAAAAAAATCGCCGCCATTACACGTTAAAAAAAAAAACAACAAAAATGACAGAAATCTTTCCCTTTGTTAGTAAACGCGATAACTTTTGCGCAAACCAATCAAAATACGCTTTTTGCGATTTTTTTTTTTTTACCAAACATAGGTAGCATAAAACAAATTGGCCGAAAAAGTAAAAAAATTTTGATTTTTAAATTTTTTTTTTGGGGAATTTCATATAAAAAAATGTGAAAAATATTGCTATTTTTGCAAAATTGACGCTCTTTTTTTGTTTATAGCGCGTGATCAAAAAAATCGCACAGGTGATCAAATACCACCAAAAGAAAGCTCTGTTTGTGGGAAAAAAGGACGCCAAATTCGTTTAGGTACAGCGTTGCACGACCGCGCAATTGTACGTTAAAGTCACGCAGTGCCGAATCGCAAAATACCCCCTGGTCGGAATGGGGGTAAAATCTTCCGGGGCTTAAGTGGTTAATGAACAGAATAGGAAGAAAAAAGGTTTTGCGTTTAGATATACTTTAATAATGAAACAATGGACAAAAGGCCCTGATACAATATTTCTGGTGGCCAATGACAATTTAGAAAAGCATAGTGCAGCCTATATGTGTTTTATGTACTCCACAACTGGTATTTTATGTAGTCACACCCTATTTTAATTACACAGGGCTAAATTAACTTAAACAGGATACTCTCAGATATTTAACCTTCTTAGCGGTATTCCCGAGCGTGGCTCGGGGTTAAATTTCAGAGCCAAAAGCGGTAACCCCGAGCCACACTCGGGGTACCGCTAGGGAGATCGCTGGATCCTGTAAGCAAGGTTACATACCTTGTCATCGGGATCCAGCGATGTGTCCCGGTGGTGTCTCGCGGCAGATCTTCCTCCCGATCGTCTCCGTGCCCCGGCTTCCGTCCCCTGCGACGTGACGTTCGCAGGGGGGTGGAACCGGCGGCAAATTCAAATGTAAAAACACACCAAACACACTGATACAATTCAAAATAGAAAAAAATCATATTAGTTTGCCCCCCAGTGCCCTTTCCTGCAGTTGTACTGTACTTTTTATGTATATATATATATATATATATATATATATATATATGTATACATATATTTTACTGTACTTTTTATGTATATATATATATATATATATATATATATATATACACACGTATACATATATACACGTGTATATATAGATATATATATATATATATATCTATATTGTGAGGGATTAGCTCGGTGGTAGGCGTATGGGTGACCCCTTTGGGGGTGCGTTTTCACAGAGATAGCCGATTAGAGGTTGAAAAACAAGACTGATTTATTCATGCAATTTACTTAACACAATTGCAAGCATCAAAACAGCCAAAATAAAATAAAAGACAAAATAAATCCTTGCCTCTGTGGGCGGCTACCTTCTCACAGCTGGAACCTACCTAAGAAGTCTTTCCAACCTACTGTTGGGCCGACACTGCTGATCCTACAGCAGACACTCAAATGTCCATTTGTTTGCTTTTCACACAGCACAAACATTGTCCATTGAACATGTCCCTTTGTTTTCTTTCACACAGCACATGTTCATTTATAACAGGATCCTTTACTCTTCAGATTCTTCACATGGAACACAGTTCATTTAACAGGTCCCTTTACTCTTCACACTCTTCACATGGAACACTTCTCTTCACACTCTTCACATGGAACACTTTGTCTTCTCACCTTTGAGACGTCTTCACTCGTGGTTACCCTCCTTAGCTTCACATCGCTTTAGGGGGTCTTCTCCCATGCTCACCAGCTTGTCGGGAGGCACACATCCGACTGTCCCCCTCTCCCAGCCCACACGGCGACAGGCGGCAGCAGTCCTTCTCCCATGCCCACACGGCGTCGGGAGGTACACGTATGTCTGTCCTCCTCTCCCAGCCTACACGGCGACAGGAGGCAGCACTCAATAGATTTTCTCTGGACAAATTATAGAGTCCTTGATCTCCTCATTCTGAACAGCTGAATGGTTTTCAACTTCCTGCTGGCTCTCTCTGCAGCCAACACCCTATAGTATCAGTGAACTTTCAAAGCAGGTGGGAATGTGTCTCCTCTCAGTGACTACATTCCCAGATTTACCTGACTTCCTGTCACATACCCCCCCCTCTTGTTTCAACCCTAGGGTTGGGACACATATTTCCAGGCACGCATGTGTCAGGCACTGCTGACTCACTGATAAGCCTCCTATTATCCTCAAGCTTCCGGATGAAACTGTTTTGTCATCTTCATTGACAGATTTCTCATAAATGCCACACAGTTTGTCTCTCATCTCATATACACATTCTTCAACTGCATTTTTGGCATCATTTTGCTCCTTCTCGTTTCTGTCATCTTCATTGACAGCTTTCTCATAAATGTCAGACAGCTTGTCTCTCATAACCGTCTGTCCAATCCACCATGGAGGACCGTGATCCATAGGCAACTCAATTGGGCTAGTCTTAATGTCTTCAACATTCTTAAGACGCCTCTCTCTGCAATCCATAAATGTTTTCCACAAAACTTTGAGAACCTTTGCTTCACTAAGCTTTGTTCCAAGTAGGGACTCTTGACATCCCTCTGTGACTTGAGTTGCCTCTCCATACATCTGTACACAATCATTGACTTTTTGTTGTAAAAGGGAATGATCTTCCTTCTTGAGCTTTGCTTGCTCTAAGATGCTGTGCAGAGGATTTTCCAATTGAGACAACAGGCTGTCACACATTTCTTCAAAGTGACCCCTGTTCCTTTTCCCAGAGATATCAATATCATTCACCAAACATTTCATATTCATAGGCAGATCGGAAGCATTTGCACTCATCAACTTCTTAAACTTTTCGCCCTCCTGAGCGAGTCGCAGTAAAGGCCTACTATTTGATTTGATATTCAGTTTATATTTCTTGCCAAACTCTTCACAGAAGTAGTCAACCAGAACATCATCAACTTTCCTTACACCAACATAGGGGTTAAAGGCAACAACACAGTTGAACCCAGCGATCTGGGTGGTATCCATTATAGACCTCCTCTCTGCATCAGTGAAGAAGCATGGAACTGCAACACATTCTTTTACAGGTTTCTTCAATGCACTTTCTGCTGAACTATTTGACCGCTCAAGGTCACCTAGTTCTTTTTCTCTATCTGAATTCCACATGGAATGCATCTCAAGATCACGATCAAACTTCTGCCACCCGTCTTTCACCAGTTCCATTTTGGAAACACTCCCTGAAAGGCACTTATTCATTTGCTTCACGTTTTCACCAACAGCCTTAGTTTTCCCCACTAGGTTTTCAGCCTGAACTGAGAAATCATCACATTTCTTACTCAGCTCCTTTGTTTGCTGAAGCTCTAATGATACATTTTCCAATGCTTGAAGTTTTTGAAGGAACGGTTTATTCCAAAGGGGTGATTCAAGCCACATGTCATCACATTTCTGAGGCTCACTCAGGACAGACCCCAAAACACTGATCCTTTTAAAAACTGCATCAGGCACACTATCCCCTCTTTGGGACAGATCCTCTGTTGCCTGGAATTCCTCTTCCAGTTCCTGCAACGGAATCTTCATCTCTTCTACTTGCTGTTCTAAGGCTCGCTTAGACTTTTCTAGCTCCTGAACTCTTTTCACAACATCATCCTTGGAGCTGACCAATTCTTCCATTTCTGTACGCAGCTGTTTGTTAACACTTTCTAGTTCAGCCTTACACTCTAGAGCTTCCTCCAAAGAGCGAGCCAAGAACAGGGCTTTGCTCTCGTTATCACGCACCTCCGTTTCTGCACGGGCGCGTTCTTCTGCATATTTTGCAGACACAGTCTTCTCTTCACCAAGCATCTGATCAAACTTCTTTTTCACATCTTCAACACACTGTAATGAACCAACGCTTTCTTCCATGCGTTTTTTCATATCCGCTATCTGAGCTTGCAATGTTGCGACTTGCTCTGATAGGTTTTTCTTTGCTTCCGCCTCCTTTTTTAATTGTTCCAGGAAGCCATTTTTCTCATCTTCCATTTGTTTGAGCTTTGTGCTAAAACTCAGCCTTTGACACCTCTCTTCCTGTAAGAGTTCCTGCGTGTCTTGCAGCTGCGATTCCAAGATAGAAAAATCTTCCGCAATTTCTCTAGATTTGCTGTCTGCTTGAGAAAGCTGATTTGTAACATTGTCCAACTCAACCTGCAGTCGGTTTGCCTTCTCTGACAGCTTAGCACACAATCGGTCACCTTCTGACACCTTGACTTGCGATTCCAGAAGCTGTGCCTCTACTTTTTCCCTCTTATGTTCACAATCTTCTTTTCCCTGCATAAGAGCCTTCACCTCATTGGCTAGCATCTGGGAATAAGAATGTAATTCTGCCACACAGGCTTCTTTCTCCTTTAACTGCTGCTGGACACGTTGGGCTTCCCCTTTCCAACTTTCACAGTCCGCACGCCATTCATTTACCACATTGCTTAAAGTAGTGAGCTCATACACAGTACTCAGTAATTTAGCCTCTCTTTCACTTTTCTCTTTGTCGTTGAGAGACAATGTCGCTTTCAGAGCAACATTCTGTTCCTGCGACTCCTGCAGGTCTATTTTTGTAACTTCCAAACACTGTAGACTTTTTTCCAGCTGATTACGCAACTCCAACATATCAGCCATACTTTGCTTCTGCAAAGTCTGAATTTCACTTTCCTTTTCCATGAGGATGGTATCTTTCTCCATTATAGTCTCTCTGCGTTTTTGCAACTCGACCAAAAGAAGAGCAGTGGATTCTTCCCACTGTAACACATGAGACTTGAGTAGTTCATTCATTTCCTGCAAGTTTCTATGCTCCATTTTAAGCAATTCCAAGGCTTGTTCCTTTTCTTCCATTTTCCGTTGCAAGGCATCCAACTCAGCCCTGCACACATACTCGGTTTCTTCCAAACCGATGGCCTCCATTGGCTGCTGGCGTCTGTGTTTCCAGCCTGCCATGCTCTCTTGGTGAGCCTTTTGCTGAGCTGCAAAGCTCCGCTGAAAATCCGCATTTGCCTGCTGTTGAGCTGCATTTGCTTGCTGTTGAGCTGCATTTGATATAATCAGATGTTTCAACATCTCCTCCATTTTGAGTTTACTTTTCATCTGAGCACACTGCGTCTCCATAGCAGTTTCATCAGTGTTGCTAGGGACAACAACCTTCCTCTTTAGTAGACTCTCTTTAGGCATGGATGGGGCTGGTTCAGACGGCAACATCCCCTCCATCCAAAGAATCCGGTCTCTCATTTCATCTATCTTTGCATTTTTCAGGCGTTTGGACCGCCCCATCTTCAATAACTCCACAAACAAATTTTTCACAGTCCAGCAAACAATTTTCAGACCACTGTCTCTTCAACACATGTAGTTTTTCTCTCTCTTGCAGGATCTCTTTTCCTGCGCACACAGTTTGTGCAGTCACTTGCACCAGACACAACAAAGTTCATCAAAAAATTTTGAGACCGCTGTCTCTTTAAAACACTTTTTTTTTTTTTTTCTGTCAGGATCTTCTCTCCTGCACACATAGATTGTGCAATCTCATGCACCAGATAAAGTTCATCAAACATTTGCACTTCCTTGCAGGGATCTCTGCTTATGCCCACTGCATACCTCCACCATATGTGAGGGATTAGCTCGGTGGTAGGCGTATGGGTGACCCCTTTGGGGGTGCGTTTTCACAGAGATAGCCGATTAGAGGTTGAAAAACAAGACTGATTTATTCATGCAATTTACTTAACACAATTGCAAGCATCAAAACAGCCAAAATAAAATAAAAGACAAAATAAATCCTTGCCTCTGTGGGCGGCTACCTTCTCACAGCTGGAACCTACCTAAGAAGTCTTTCCAACCTACTGTTGGGCCGACACTGCTGATCCTACAGCAGACACTCAAATGTCCATTTGTTTGCTTTTCACACAGCACAAACATTGTCCATTGAACATGTCCCTTTGTTTTCTTTCACACAGCACATGTTCATTTATAACAGGATCCTTTACTCTTCAGATTCTTCACATGGAACACAGTTCATTTAACAGGTCCCTTTACTCTTCACACTCTTCACATGGAACACTTCTCTTCACACTCTTCACATGGAACACTTTGTCTTCTCACCTTTGAGACGTCTTCACTCGTGGTTACCCTCCTTAGCTTCACATCGCTTTAGGGGGTCTTCTCCCATGCTCACCAGCTTGTCGGGAGGCACACATCCGACTGTCCCCCTCTCCCAGCCCACACAGCGACAGGCGGCAGCAGTCCTTCTCCCATGCCCACACGGCGTCGGGAGGTACACGTATGTCTGTCCTCCTCTCCCAGCCTACACGGCGACAGGAGGCAGCACTCAATAGATTTTCTCTGGACAAATTATAGAGTCCTTGATCTCCTCATTCTGAACAGCTGAATGGTTTTCAACTTCCTGCTGGCTCTCTCTGCAGCCAACACCCTATAGTATCAGTGAACTTTCAAAGCAGGTGGGAATGTGTCTCCTCTCAGTGACTACATTCCCAGATTTACCTGACTTCCTGTCACAATATATACGTAATTCTTGTGAATGAGCAGCCCAAACCAACTGTATACATTTATTATATATATATATATATATATATATATATATATATATATAATGTATACAGTTGGTTTGGGCTGCTCATTCACTAGAATTACATGCAAAATAATGGTACCGCTTTCAGCACCTAACATCCAAAAGAATCATACCGCCAGGGAGGTTAAGATGTTTTGACAAAGTACCTAGTTGTCAGTCCAGCCATTTTAGACCTATGCTTTAACAAACGGAACCATGACTGCATAGCTAGCATATTTTCCCTTTTTTCTAGGTGCACACTTTTCTATACACATAAATGTTATATAAACTTAACTTATTTCCTCTGTAATTAGTGAGTGTTTACATACGTATATGGTAAGAGCAAAACTGACATAGTTTATAAGGATGACCTTTTTTTCTTTTTTTTTTTTTCAGGAGTTTGTGGACTACTATGATGGTTCTGGTGTACAGCACATTGCTCTTAATACTTCCGACATCATCAAAGCAGTGAGTAATGCAGACAGATAGGTATAAAAGAATAGGCAACCTAGGGAGGGGCAAGTCCTCCTGTGACTAAGGCTTTGATCTCTGTGCTGTTTGGCTAAGAGGGTGGTGTGTTTATATATGCGAGTTTGTGCATGAATACCTGTATATGTTTTGAAACTTGTCTGCTGTATATTTTTTTAAGTCTCTTCTTGCTATAAGTTATTATGAAGGAATTAAAATTAAGGTTGCATTGACAATTACGCTTATATAACCATTCTAGCAGCAAAGATAATGTTTGGCATTTCTGTTTCCTATTATTCTTTACACAAATTAAGGAAAATCTGGATGAAATAAATTACAGACTATATTTTGCAGGACAATATTAATCATTAACTGTAGTATAATCTGCCAAAAGCAGTACAAGCTAATCTGACCTAGTCAATGATTGGTGTGAACGCCCTGTAACTGTCTACTGAAAACAATATTAATCCATATACTGTATCTGTGACACCACAAGACATAGATGGGCAAGTACCACCCAGAAAGAAGGGAACTGAAAGTTATGATTGATTACTTTGCTACGCCTTCAAGACCTACCAAACTACCCACTCCAACCCATTTGGTGGGCCGATTTCAATGACTGTCCCACTCCCTTTTCGACCAAGTAAAAGGGACAAGCAGCTCCTGCTTAGATAGAGATATTTTTAAAAAAAGTGATACCAAGTTCATTCAAACCCCACCAATGCCATGCTATTGTAGGATTCTACATGAGTACCCTATTTGGCTGCTAATCATTTTGCATATTTGGACTAGTGGTGATGAAATATGGGGGGTATGTAGGCATTTTTTTTTCCTCTTTGTGGTTTTAATTAACTAATTGTGGAGTACTGCATACTGTGTTCTCACATTTTGTATTTTTTTTTCTATTTTTTTATTTAGAACTTTTAGCAAATTACAATATGCCGTTAAAAACAATATAAAAGAGAAAGAAAAAAATGACACCACATTAAAGGGGAAATTCCCAATCATTACATAGTCGTAGGCAAACAAGACACAAGGAGAGAGCAAAATTCTACTTAGACAAATGAACAGATATAGTGCATATATATTAAAGAGTCAACATGGCCAGGGTTAGTCTCTCCTTGCTATCCAGACCGCATTGCGCAACTCCAGTCGGAGTCAAGAAAAACAACAGAAACTAAACAAAAAAAAAGGGATATGATGGGAGAGGAAGGGGGGGGGATGCAATTGGAGGTTTATCTGGTAAATTCAAAACAGGCAGCCCCTGCAGCAAAAAAAAAAGTGGGGGAGCATTCTATTCTACAGATGATATGGCGCATCACCAGAAATCAAGAAACATAGCCAGTCAAGGTGAGGGGCCTAAGCTAACTCTCGCCATGGGATCACATTTATGGGACCCCCTCTCCCGCCACTTCCCAGTGGTTACTGAGCTTACCGGAGTCATCAGTAACCTGGGAACTGATCCCGTGTGGCCCATGGCTAGGCAGAAAGCAGAGTGAGGGCAATATAGCCCCCACTTGGCTCTATGCCTTTGGAGGACCGGAGCGACGTCTGACGTCACTTCCGCATAATGGGCTTAAACAAGGGATTTTTTTTCCCTTAAAGGCAAAATGTCAATATTTTTATTTTTTTGCTTTTAAAGGTAAATGAGAGATCTGGGGTCTTTTTTACCCCAGATCTCTCAATAAAGAGGACCTATCATGCTTAATTTCAAGGGATGTTTACATTCCTTGTAATAGGAATAAAATAGATAAAAAAAATAAAGGGACAGTGTAAGAATGAAAAAAGGAAAAGTAAAATAAATAAGAAAAAAAAAATTAAAGGGCCCCATCCCTCCGAGCTCACGCACAGAGTCGAATGCATACGTAAGTCGCGCCCGCATATGTAAACAGTGTTCAAACCACACATGTGAGGTATTCCTGGGATCGTTAGGGTGATAGCAATAATACTAGCACTAGACCTCTCTGTAACTCTGAACTTGGAACCTGTAATAAATTTGAAAGCTTTGCCTTTGAAGATGTTAAGTCACGTAGTTTGTTGCCATTGCACGAGCGTGTGCCATTTTGAAGAGTGACATGTTGGGTATTTATTTACTTAGCGTATCATCATCTTTTACATTATACAAAAAAAAAAATTGAGCTAACTTTAATGTTTTGGGTTTTTCTTAATTCATTAAAATGTATTTTTACCAAAAAAATTGTGCTTGAAAGAAGGGCTGTGGAGTCGGAGTCGAGGAGTCTGAGTCTGAGGAAATTTTGGGTACCTCGAGTCGGAGTCAGCAAACAATGCACTGACTCCGACTCCTACTAAATTTAGATGGGAATTAAAAAAAAAGTAAGTTTAAATGTCCCAATTCACAAAAAGTTATAATGAATGACTTAGTATAAGGAAACATAATTGAGGAGGCCAAATGTAAAAAGGAAGAACTACAGAAAGTTCTGAAAGGACATTTTGTCTTCCTTAAAATGTAAGCATGCACACGTCACAGGGTCAATTATTTTGCTATTAATGTTAGATTTGTGGATGAAAATAACAAAACAATAACACGGACCCTTGTATTAAAGGATCCAGTAAACACTGGATTACCTTCAGAAGTTAGTGGAGGTTGTTCTAGAAGATTTTGAAATGACAAAGGAACAGATTTTATGTGTTGTGACAGATAACACTTCTAACATGTTGAGCACAATTGAGAAGATGAACTCAGATGAAGAAGGTAACAATCAGATATTAGACTTAGAGGAAGACAGCTCTGCAAGTATTGGAGAAAGTTTAGAAACTGAAGAGAATGCTGACATTTTTTTAGACAACTTTGTTGAAGAAGCATTGAAGCTTGCTACTATTCATCATATGCGATGTGCTGTTCATACACTGCAACTTGCCATAAGAGATGGATTAAAAGATCGCCATGCAGCTACACTAATTGGCAAATTACGGCAAGTAACTGTTGCAGCCAGGGCCCCGAAAACAGATGCAATTTTAAAAAGGCGTGCAGGAAATGGAGCCATTTTGGATCAAACAACTCGCTGGGGAAGCACTTATTTAATGGTGAAGCGTTTGCTTGAACTTAAAGACTTCATAGAAGAAATGGACAATGAAAATCTTGCATTAACTGAAAGCCAGTGGACACAAACAAAAGAGCTGGAGAACCTTCTTTCTCACCCCTTCACTGTCACCAAGAGGTTGCAATGTGACGATCTAACCCCAGGTAAATTCCTCTTGGAATGGAAGAGCCTGTTATATCGCCTGAACAAAAATGGAGGGTTAATAGCTGAGGGCATTGCATCTTCAATGATGAAAAGAGAGAGTCTTTTGCTGGAAAATTAAATCTTGTTAGCGGCTATTTATGTCGACCCAATGAGCCGACTTTTGTTGAACAGTGAACAGACTGCTACTGGGAAAAAGGCCCTCTATGATGTAGCAGTTCGCATGAAGGGATTACGACCTAAAATATCTCCACAGGATGAAGTTCTTTTAAGCAATAGTGGTAACTCAGGATGATCTTCTTCAAACGAAGAATTAGACTTTGATTCCTTCTTAGACAAAATGGAAGTTGCTAAAGGAAAGCGACGTTGCATATGCGTTACAGAACCAGTAAATGTCCAAATAAAAAAATTCCTACAGGAGTTTAAGACCCCGTTCACACTGGGGCGACGCTACTTGCCGGGGCGACCTCACAGGTCGCCGTGCGCAGCTCGCACCGCAACCTCGGAGCGGCCGGCACGGACTTCATATCATTGAAGTCAATGCAGGTCGCTCTGGGTCGCCCCAAAGAAGCTCCGGACCTTTTTTCTAAGTCGGAGCGACTTGTGTCGCTCCTATTAGAACGGGTCCACAGCTTCTCTATGGCAGGCGACCTACGGCGACCTGTCAGGTGACCAGGTCGCCTGACAGGTCGCCCCAGTGTGAACAGGGTCTTATAAAGCACTAAAAGAAGTTGAAAAGTATGATCGCTCATCAAAACTTACTGTTGAAGAAGCCATCCTTGTTTATCCAGAGATCGTTAGTGATGTGGCCAGAATAGTTACTGCAATGCCACCCACCCAAGTCAGTGTCGAAAGATTATTATCAGCCCTAAAAATAATAAAGTCTGACTTAAGAGCCTCTATGAAATAGGATCTGGCAAAGGCAATTCTCTTCCTTAGAACTCTACATTGAATTGATTTGCATTTGCTAAGCCTATAACTACATTTCAAGATTAATATACCGTAAACCATTTCTAGGTTTTACAGATTTTGTTTTTGGTTCATACAGATAAGCTTTGTTTTTGTTCTAAAACAACCAAATAATGTGGTTTGTATTTTTGAACTGGTAAAGTTCCTGTTCCTGATGTTTATGCCTGCTGCTACTATCCAGCCACTTGATTAATTAATAAAAAAAAAATAATAAAACTTTGTTTTTTTCATTGTGTTTGTCTTTTGCTTAAACTGTTCAATATAGTAGACTGTTGGCTTCCCAGCCAGTAGTCCTGTGGTAATGACATGTATGTTGCCTTTCTTTCCTTCAAGGAATGTATAAAATACATTCGAATATTAATACAGAGGAGTCGGGGAGTCAGAGTCGGAAGTACAAAAAACTGAGGAGTCGGAGTCGGAACATTTATCTACCGACTCCACAGCCCTGCTTGAAAGACCGCTGAGCAAATACAGTGTGACATAAAATATTGCAAAGACCGTAATTTTATTCTCTAGGGTCTCTTCTAAAATATATATATATATATATATATATATATATATATATATACACACACACACACACACAGTATCTCACAAAAGTGAGTACACCCCTCACGCACATTTTTGTAAATATTTTATTATATCTTTTCATGTGACAACACTGAGCACTGACAGGCTGACCCCCCAACCCTTCAACCCCAGCAGCAATGCTGGTAGCACTCATTTCCCATATTTCCCAAAGCCAACCTCTGGATATGACGCTGAGCACGTGCACTCAACTTCTTTGATGGACCATGGCAAGGCCTGCTCTGAGTGGAACCTGTCCTGTTAAACCACTGTATGGTCTTGGCCACCGTGCTGCAGCTCAGTTTCAGGGTCTTGGCAATCTTCTTATAGCCTAGGCCATCTTTATTTAGAGCAACAATTCTTTTTTTTCAGATCCTCAGAGAGTTCTTTGCCATGAGGCGCCATGTTGAACTTCCAGTGACCAGTATGAGAGAGTGAGAGCGATAACACCAAATTTCACACACCTGCTCCCCATTCACACCTGAAACCATGTAACACTAATGAGTCACATGACACCGGTGAGGGAAAATGGCTAATTGGGCCCAATTTGGACATTTTCACTTAGGGATGTACTCACTTTTGTTGCCAGCGGTTTAGACATTAATGGCTGTGTGTTGAATTATTGGGTCACCCAATCCTGTAAAGTTGCTCTCTCTCCTGGCCTCTGAATCAAATCAGAGGCCAGGACTAACAGCCGTCTGTTGGGAAGAGATCACTCCGCCTGAAAACTGATTATTTTAGTCAAGTGGCTATGTGTTGAGTTATGTCGAGGGGACAGAAAATTTACACTGTTATACAAGCTGTACATTGTAGCAAAGTGTCATTTTGTCAGTGTTGTTACATGAAAAGATATAATAAAATATTTACAAAAATGTGAGAGGTGTACTCAGTTTTGTGAGATACTGTATATATATATATATATATATATATATAATGTTTGGAGGTTCTAAGTGATTTTCTAGCAAAGAATTCAGATGTATTTGTAAACAACAAATGTCAGAAAAAGCCAGGGTCAGCAAGTGGCTATTCTGTTTACTCAGAAGTTTTGGTTTACATTTATTTGGTCTTACCAAGTGCATTCAGTGATTGGAAGCACTCATTTGCCCACAAGACCCTAGATAGTTACACTTTGCAGGTGCATCATTATGCCATTTGCTGCAGATAACTAGTCTGTTTATTTACTTCACTATGTATCAAATGTAATTTCTAAATCCAAATATATGCATATTCCTGCAGGTCAAACATTTAAAATCACGTGGCATAGAGTTTCTTTCTGCTCCTGACACCTATTACGATGATCTAAGGAAAAACCTTAAAACTGCCAAGATCACAGTGAAGGAAGATTTGAGCGTGCTACAGGTATTATTTGATTAAAGCGTAAATTATATAAATCATACAGTTTTGCGTTTGATTGATGTTGTTTATTTCTTACTCGCAGGAACTCAGAATATTAGTTGATTATGATGACAAAGGCTACCTTCTTCAAATCTTCACCAAGCCAATGCAGGACAGGCCTACTCTCTTCATAGAAGTTATACAAAGATACAATCATTATGTGAGTTATATTATACTTTCCCTTTGAATGTTGTAAGAGTGTACAGTAACACAAAAGGAGAAAACAATAAGAATGCACTTCTGCATTTCGGATTAGCATAGATGAAGTATGAATTCTGAATAGGGATCGACCAATATTGTTTTTCAGGTCCATCCCTATCCCTATTTTGTTAGAGGTGGCTTCCATATTCTGATAAGCCCCCTGCCTGCAGACCCCTACAACCACTGACCAGGGTTGTGGGAAAGAAGCCCTTATCCTCATCAACATAGGGACAAGGTGCTTTGGGGGAGGGGCCCCCCTTCTCCCAAAGCACCTCCCTATATGTTGAGGGCATGTGGCTGGTATGGTCTAGGAAGTGGGCACTTGCTTGCCCCCCCCTTCCTGACCTGCCAGGATGCATGCTCAGACAAGTATGGTATGGGATTTGGGGGGGGGGGACCCCACATTTTTTTTTTTTTTTAGTTTTGGCCCCCACGCTTTTTTTTTCTCAATTTCTTTTATTGCTGGCAATTGTTCATTTTTTATTCAGCTATCAGCGGGGAACCCCGCTGACAGCTGCTGAGTAATGTAAAGTAAAGATGCAGCGTCCAGCTTCCTGGCCTGCTCCTTAACAACCAGCTGTTCACTGGTTGTCAAGAAATCCAGGGAATGCCTTCTCCTTAAGGAAAACGCTACCGCTCCTTAACACTTTTAAAGGTTCCTAAACACTGCTAAAAATACTGTTTTTTATCAAGTGTTTTTTGAGGGTCTTGTGTGCATGGAGCCTAAATGTGCTAAACAGAAAAAAAATCTAAAATGTATTTTCGGGAATCTTGAAAGTAGAAAATACCCATCACTATAATATTGCTCTGCATACAGCTACATAAATACATTTTGGAAAGAAAGAACAATAATGCAGATATTCATATTGCAGGGCTTTGGAGCTGGTAATTTCAAGTCTTTGTTCGAAGCAATAGAAAAGGATCAAGATGCCAGAGGAAACCTAACGGTGTATACAAGTAATGGAGAACAACAACCATTCAACTAAAAACGGAGGAAATGAAATGGATAACTGAGTGGGCACACACTTATAAAAGGGAATATTTGAATACATGCAGTAACTACATAAATCAATAAAGTCTAAAATGTTTCATTTATTACCTATAATATGTTTGTAAGAATAAAGTTGTTGCTATCAAATGACTACAGCTGTTAACGGTATACTTTAAACTGTAAAGGAAGAGCATACACTCTCTTTTTTGTCACTATATTTAAAGTAAATACACAAAACAAAATCAAAAGGTTAATTCACCTTTACCAAACAACTGCCTATGCAGATAAAATTGTAGCTCTAATTAAAGTTGTGCAGCTCTAATTAAAGTTGAATAATAATAATAATAATAATACCCTTGCTATAGGTGTAGGCCAATTATGTACCTCCTGAAGCCTGACTGGAATACTCCCAGGACATTGCTAAGTGAGGCCTAGCCATTACATTTTTACCTCCTCCATCACAGAAGCAAACTTTTAGGCTGCATTCACACTTGAGCGTAGCATTTTCGCACGTTTTTTTACCGCAATGTTTACCGCGATTTTCAGGCATTTTTTTCAGGCGTTTTTGGAGGCAGGCATTGACATCTATCAAAAACGCTGGTAATCAGCCCAAAAAGAAGCTTGTGCACTTTTTTCAGCTACAGGCGTTTTGCTTCAGGCGTTAAAATACTCAGATGTGAACAGGGGCCATTTAAATGAATGGGGTTTTACTTGTTGGGCGTTTTGGAACGTTTTTTTTTTAGCGTTTTTGGAGCTGAAAAACGCCCAGGTGTGAATGGAGCCTTAAACACTGAGCTCAGAGCTAATGCATCAGGGAAGAGAAAAAGCATGTGTGTGTGTGTGTGTGTGTGTGTGTGTGTGTGTGTGTGTGTGTGCGGGGGTGGGCAGTTGAATCAGAGAAAAAGCTCACTCCTGTGATGGTGAAGGTTAGCAGCATTGACTAGGCCTCACTTGGCAACGTCTTGGAAGTTTTTCAGTCAGGCTTTGGGTATGTAAATGGCCTACATCCATAGCAAGAGCACTATTCAATTTTAGTCAGAGCTGCACAGCTTTTTTATCTACAAACAGCCCCTATCTGCACAGGCAGTTTTAGTAAAGTTGACATAACCCTTTAAATGTCATATTCTACCAGGCAAGATATGAATAGCACTGTTGGAAGAAAGCCAAGCAAAGGAATATGGGTGGCTACTAGTGCTGATCTCCTTTTTAAAATGCTAGTTTCCTGGCTGTCTCTGACCTCAACACTATCAGTCAATGGCCTGGAACAAGAATGCAGTAAGTGATGTTGGAAACCTTAATATGCTTTCTTTATTGGTTGGTGAATCAGTATAGCAACCAGGTAAATAGCAACTTTAAATGGAAGTCAGCCATAGCAAGCTATGTATGTCTCCATTCATATTTACTTTATTTTTTGCCAAAATAAATTAAAAACTCTTAAAAGTGAAGTATGAACTTGTAAAAAAAAGGAAAACATTTATACTCACGTAGATGGACACAACGTTGATCCCAGCTGGCTCTAAGACTTAGTACTGGTTAGAGAAAGTCAGTGAGTGACCAAAGGCTTCAAATCGCTCAGTTCTCAGCCTTCGGTGATCAACCAAAAAACAGAATGTCTCCACATAGTGTAAAACCGTAAAGTAACAGAATTTATTTAAAAAGTACAGAACACTTGCATTTCATCAGAAAATTGAGCGCTCAAACAATGAATTCCATAGATCTATCAGACATGTAGTTTCGCATTGGCCTGGATGGGACCCGACCGAATGTGGAGACATTCTGTTTTTTTGGTTGTCTGGACCATATGATATTACCGTGAGAGTGGAGAGTGAAATCTTAGTTACAGCCTGGCAGTGTGAGACCCTTGGATTCACCTAAAAGACTACTCTACTGTGGAGATGTATCTCCTAGCTGGCTTGTCGGATTCAGCACCATAAGGTCTCTGAGTCCCCGCTTTTTGGTAAGCGTATTCATTTATTTTGGCAGTGGATATCACTCCCCTGGTGATTGATTTAAAGTCTTATGTGGGACTCTCTACTATCATGGGATTATCTACACTCTGCGGATTTATATATCTACATATGTGTCACCTAACACTGGACTGTTTACACTGTCTAATTTTTGTTATATGCATGTTGCACCTTAATGTGCACCTGTGTGGATGTTTTTCTTCACATATACTTGCTGTCTTCTCCGGTGCTGTAAACTGAGCAGCACATGCGCAGCTCAGCTTACAGAGCTGGGTCGGTCTCTGAATACCGAGATGACATCCTCCTGTACACGCACAGAAGTGACGTCATCCTTCACTGGTCAATGAAGCAGCCTGAAGACTGGCAATCCGAAGAAGATCCTGGTGCATTGCTGTTGGACAGGTAAGTATTTAACCTTTAGTTCCACTTTAATCACAGAGGAGATAAACAGCCAATTTATGTGTATGAAAATTAAGCATTCAATAGTAAAATGTTAATTTTATGCTGAAGAAAAAAAAATATCTTAGTAAAGTTTGTTTGTGAATTGAACATTTTTGGAGAGTAGATTATAAAAAATGTTAACATATTTCCTCCAACCCTAAAAATTGTGATTTAAATCCCACATATATAATCAAATAGAGTGGGAATCCTATCCTGTGTTCTCCATTGAACTTGCAACTAGGATTGCATATGAATTAGTCACACGGCTTGTTTGACAGATGCAATTCTAAAGCTCATGAAATAATGTCATAATACAAAATGGTTAAATAAAAAACTAAAAATTTAAAAAAAAATAGCAATTATGTTACTTAAAGCCTAACATTAATCAAATTGATTAAAAATTTAATTTTTTTGTCATGTTTACATTTCTGTCCATCACAGTGTGGGGAGGGGGGGTTCCTCTTACCTTCAGTCCCTGGGACATACATAACAAAGGAGCGGCAGTTGTCACCACAAGAGAGCCAGAAAATCATTGTTGTAATTCTCTCCACCATTGTTTGCATTGCCATTGGAGAGATTCTCCATCACTTGAGGAAGAGGAAGAGAGGGGAAAATATCACAATCATAAGGGACAGAGATGACAATAAATTACTGACAAATGTTCTAACCTAGGCCCCAAACTGCAGCCTACCTTTACTTCTACTCATTCCTTGAGGTCTATTCCTTCAGCTGACCCCAACAATAGAATACGCTTGTTCCCATGGTCCCAACAATAAGGCACAACCCCTCCCACTGTCACCACTGACAGAGCCCTTTTACTTTCCACTGACAATGATAAGGGGAACTATTCCTCCCCATGTCACAAACAATGGAGCCCTATTTCTCTTCTCACTAACACCAACGATGGGCACTATTTCATTATCCACTTCCTGGAACTCAGTGAGAGGGAATTGATGATGTTCCTCCCACTATGTGACATCAGAAACTGGAAGCGAGGAAGATTTTGTCACTTCCAGTATAATTTTCATGCAATCGAGCCATTACTGGCTAATAGACCCCAGATCTCTCCATAAAGAAGACTTGTCATGACCCATTTAATCACAAGGCATGTTGTTTATCCCTTGTGATAGTAATAAAAGTGATCAAAAAAAATGTTTTAATAAAATAAATAAAAAAACTTAAACCGCCTATGTTCCCCCTTGCAAAAGCGTATGTGCACGTCAGTCCTGCACACATATGTAAACAGTGATCACACCAACACGTGAGGTATTGCCGCGAACATCAGAATTAGAACGATAATTCTAGAACAAGACCTCTTGTGTAACTCTAAACAGGTAACCTACAAAGGAATTTAACCACTTAAGGTCCTCCTATAGCAGTTTTACTGCTACAGGACGGTACCCGTGCACCAGATCACGTTTATATATGTGATCCGACTCTTCTGGGTAGGAGGCGCACATGCGCGCCACCGGTGGCTTGCTTCCATTGAGATTAAACACAGCAGAAGCCGATCGATGGGTGAAAGGTGCCCGATGTCTTTCGGCATGATCGTTAGGCAGAGAGGCAGAACAGCGATCTGCCTATATAAACAAGGCAGATCGCTATTCTAACGGAAGGGAAGGGATGGACCTTGTATCCCTGCAAAGCTGGGAATAAATTCCAACTCTTCCCCTAGTAAAGTGGTTCTTAACCTTGTTGGAGGAACTGAACCCCACCAGTTTCATACGCGCATTCACCGAACCCTTCTTAATTGGAAAAGTAAAATATGGTTTTTTCAAATTCAAAACATAGGTATATATTATTTTAGGTATATATGACCAGCGTGCCCCCTTTCAATGCACAGTGACCAGCGTGCCCACTTTCAATGCAGAATGACAAGCGTGCCCCCTTTCAATGTACATTGACCAGCGTTGCCCCCCTTTCAATGCACAGTGACCAGCATGCCCCCTTTCAATGCAGAGCGACCAGCGTGACCCCTTTCAATGCAGAGACCAGTGTGCCCCTTTCAATGCAGAGACCAGTGTTCCCCCTTTCAATGCAGATACCAGCGTGCGGTGTGCCCCCTTTAATGCAGAGATCATCATTCGTGCCCCCTTTCAATGCAGAGACCAGAGTGCTGCGTGCCCCCTTCAATGCAGAGTGAACAGCGTGCCAACTTGCCAAGCCCCCCCGAGACCAGTGCACTTGACTTACCTGTTGTAGCGGCGGCTTCTTCTCTTCATTCCCTGCGTCTCCTCAAGTCCTCCCGCCTCCTCCACAGCCAATGCCATTGGCCGAGGAGATGTGACAATAGCGAATTTTCATTCGCTATTGCCACACAATGGGTGGGCTCATGGCGCACTGCTCTGCGCCCCGGGTCCACCCTTTCCTACTAGAGTCAAATTGTAATAGGCGGGGAGTCGGGGACTGTCTGGGAGGCGAAGGCCTGGAGGAGAAAGGGGTGACGTCACTGGTTGCTAGATGCTAAGCGGCTCTAGCCTAGAAACCAGTGCAGTGTGTGAGCTCCGGCCGCCTCCCTGCAGAGAGAGAGCACCGACAGAGGACAGAGAGAGCAGCAGCAGAGCGGTCAGCGGATCAGGAGGATGATATACTGAATCACACCACTGTGCGTGTCATCACGAATCATATGAGTCGGGTGTGCCTCCGCCGAACCCACGAGACTGACTCACCGAACCCCTGGGGTTCGATCGAACCCAGGTTAAGAACCAGTGCCCTAGTAAAAACACCCTTACATAGTGTAGTAAAACACTGGCTAGGCACACAGTTAACCCTTTGATTGCCCCTAATGTTAACCCCTTCCCAGCCAGTGTCATAAGTACAGTGACAGTGCATATTTTTTTAGCACTAATCACTGTATTAGTGTCACTGGAACCCAAAAAGTGTCAAAAGTGTCAGTTAATGTCATAATGCAATATTAACCACTTAAGCCCCGGAGAATTTGGCTGCTAAACGACCAGGGGGTATTTTGCGATTCGGCACTGCGTGACTTTAACGGACAATTGCGCGGTCGTGCGACGCTGTACCTAAACGAATTTGGCGTCCTTTTTTTCCCACAAACAGAGCTTTCTTTTGGCGGTATTTGATCACCTGTGCGATTTTTTGATCACGCGCTATAAACAAAAAAAGAGCGTAAATTTTGCAAAAATAGCAATATTTTTCACTTTTTTTATATGAAATTCCCCCCCAAAAAAATGTAAAAATCAAAATTTTTTAACATTTTCGGCCAATTTGTTTTATGCTACCTATGTTTGGTAAAAAAAAAATCGCAAAAAGCGTATTTTGATTGGTTTGCGCAAAAGTTATTGCGTTTACTAACTAAGGGAAAGATTTTTGTCATTTTTGTTGTTTTTTTTTTAACGCGTAATGGCGGCGATCTGCAATTTTTTTGCGGTACTGCGACATTGCGGCGGACAGATCGGACCCTTGACTGACATTTTTGACACTTTTGGGGTTACCAGTGACATTTCTACAGTAATCAGTGCTATATATATGCACTGTTACTGTAAAAATACACTGGTAGTGAAGGGGTTAACTTTATTTGAGAGGGAGGGGCTGTGTGTGTCCCTAGGGGCGTAATTCTTACTGTGATTGGCTGTGGCTTCAGCTGTATGCAGAGTGATCAACGGATCTACATAGTAGATCCGTATGATCATCTCTCATACAGAGGGGAGAATGACAGGCAGCTTGTTTACACGATGCGATGCGGAAATTGGCACTGAATCGCAGGGTTTCTCGCATCGCACCAGTGTGAACCTAGGACTAAAAAACCTTCTGACTTTACAACCACTTTAAGCTGCTGGAACATGCGGCGCAGGAGCAGAATGCACTGAACATGCGCCTGAAAATGAAAAAAGTCCCTCCACTCCCACCAGCAAAAATCATCAGAGGGGCCCAGAAAATAGCATAATACACCCCCCAGGCTAGCAGGAGAGGTTGAGTGGGGCTGTCATTTAGAAAACCCAATTTTTTTTTTCCTGTGAGGCTGCCCATGCCCCTCCTGTTGATCTGAGGATGCCGGTTGTACTGGCTTATCAGTGGCCCTGTTTGGGGGTCCTAAATAGTTTTCAGGCAAAAAAAGAATGCTGATTTTTACGTGTAGGACAGGAATGTCAGAATTCCCCCTGAATGGAATTGGTCAAATAACCCCTTCCCAATGACGTAACGCAAATATGCTGCCTCGGCTTCAAGGGGTTGTCCTAGGGTGATGCCTGCAGCATCCTGGTACTGTTTTTTAGAGCAGACGGTCAGCTTTCTTGTAATAGCAACCGATGCGGCTAATCAGCCACTCGGCTTATATTACAAGCCACAGGAGGGGACGTCCCCCCCTCCCGCAGCTCCTCCGGGTCTCCCGTCCTACCGGGAGGACCCAAACAAATCCGTAGTCAGCTTTGATCGGGTCTCCGATGTAGAACCTCGGAAGCAATGTCAGGACATCACTTCCGGTTACTGGAGCCTTAAAGGCAACAGATTTAAAAAAAGGACAGTATTCAAAACAGCCAAACTTGGCGTTTTGAATGCTTTTAAGTGCAAAGGAGGGATTTGGGGTCTTTTAGAGATCAAAGGAGGGATTTGGGGTCATAAAGAGTACCTGTCACTGCTTATAACTGTCACAAGCAATGTTTATATTCCTTGTGACAGCAATAAAGTGATCAAAAAAAGTATGATTTTTTAAAGGGAGAGTGTAAAAATAAAAATAAAATAAATAAGAAACGAGCGCATACGCAAATGGTCGCAAGTGGTCCCAAAGCGACAACAGAGACCGCACTGGAGGGGCCAAGTGCCTCACTCCCTGAAGAAAGGCACGCACCAGGGCTGTTGAAAGAAGACCGCTAAGGCAGACACCTGACCCTTTATAGTACTCAAAGCCAGTTTCTGCTCAACCCCCCGTTGAAGAAAGGTCAAGATCCGAGCCTTCCCGAGAAAGAGCGAGGATGAACCCCAAGAGACTCACACCACGCAATGTACGACTTCCACGTACAATGGTAGATCTTCCTAGAAGTAGATTTCCTACCTTTTAACAGGGTTGGAATCACCTACTCAGACAAACCTCTATCCATCAGCACCTGGCGTTCAACAGCCAAGCCGTCAAAGTCAGCGACTGTAAAGCAGGATGGAATATTGGCCCTTGGGACAGCAGATCCTCCCTGAGAGGAAGCTTCCAAGGAACGTTGGCGACCAGCCGCACCAGATCGGTGTACCAAGCCCGGCAAGGCCAGTCCAGAGCCACTAAGATGACCGGTATCCCCTCTGCCTCTATCCTGTGTATAAGTCTTGGCAGAAGCTGGAGAGGAGGAAAGGTATAAATCAGACGATACTGACCCCATGGGGCCACCAATGCATATGTGGCGTCCTCCAGAGGATCCTGTGACCGAGCCCCAAACCTATGCACCTTTCTTTTGAGCGAAGATGCCAACAGATCCACCTTGGGGATGACCCACCGGAGACTCAACTGATAAAACACCTCCGGATGAAGGGACCACTCCCCTTGGTGCAATGCCTGCGGACTGAGGTAATCCCCCTGCCAGTTTTCCACCCCCGGAATGTGTACAGCAGACAGGGCCGGAATGAGCCGTTCTGCCCAGCTTAGAATTCCCGCTACCTCCAGAGCCACCAGGACACTAATTGTGCCCCTTGGTGATTGACATAGTCCACGGCTGTGGCATTGTCTGATTGAATGCGCACTGGACATCCCTGAAGACAATCCGTCCAATGGTCCAGACACAGTCTGATCGCTCAGAGTTCAAAGACATTGATCGGTAGTCTGGACTCTTCCAGTGTCCAGATCCCCTGAGCAGAATTTTTGCCAAGGACGCCTCCCCAGCCGGACAATACAAGAGGAAGAAGGATGCCAAGACCCAAGGAGCAGAGGCGAGACCAAAGGGTAACGCCACAAACTGTTAATGCTCCTCTCCCACGGCAAAGCGGAGAAAGCGCTGGTGACTGGCATCCTTGATGTCAATAGAAGCAAGGAAATCCCCCTGATGCAGGGATGCCACCACCGTGCAAATGGACATTCTGAACTTCTGCACCCGCACAAAGCAGATCAGCGCCTTGGGTCCAGGATTGGATGTCGGAACTGGGACAATCCCCCCTTGAAGTAACAGGTCTTGTAACGCCCCAAACAGACCCTGTACAGGGTCCGGGGACAGGCGCAAGTTGGAAGGAAAGAGCCTTGCCGGGGGACAAGAGCGAAACTTGATCTTGTAGTTGGACCGAATTCGTGGACCCACTTGTTTTGTGCTAGGGAAGTCCACGGGTCCGGAAACCAGTGAATATGTCCACCCACCCCCGATACGGGTGAGGGTGCACCTTTATGCTGAAGGAGCCTTGTCTATGGGTCTGGAGAAGCCCGCTCTCGGCTTGCCAGACCACGTTCCTTTGGAAACTCCAGAGGAGGCCCTGAAAGGCTTCAAGCCCTTGTTAGTCAACCCTGAGTGACAGAAAAAATTTCTTATGAGCTGAGAAGGAGGATCCACGTCTACGACGAGGGTCTTTGCCCTTAGTAGCCTGCGGAAGAAAGGTACTCTTACCCCCCTGTGAGACCTTTAATGATGTTATCCAGGGCAGCTCCAAATAGGTGATCTCCTTGAAAGGGGAGATCAGTCAAGGCCTTTTGAGAAGTCTGGTCCACAGACCAGCATTTGAGCAAAAAGACATGCCAAAGGACCACTGCCGAAACAGAGAGCCGAGCCACTAGGGGAGCTGCATCCAAAGAGGCATCACAGATAAACTGCAGCCAATGGAACAGCTGGTCCGCCAGCTCAGTATAGGCAGGGGGGAGCTGTTCTCCCTCCAGGTCACGGCGTAAAAGCTTACCCACTCAGTCAGAGTTTACGACACCAAGGCAATGGTGAATACCGGCCTCAGTGCCGAACCAGCCAGAGTGTACATATTGCGGGCCACAGCTTCCGCCTTCCTGTCAGCCGGATTCTTAAAGGCCGGGGACTCTTCACCTGGAATCATAGATGCCTTGTTCAATCTGGAAACCGGAGGGTGCACCACCGGTGGAACAGTCAACTTCTTAATAAGGAACTCTTCGTAGGGGTATTGCCTAGCAACTCGCTTAGGGACCCCAGGGGGACGCTTTGGTCGTCCACACTCTTTAGCATCAATTCTGTCAAAATAGGAGGGGAAAGGAAACACCTTTGCCGCTCTGGATGGCTTGTGAGTGCCGAAGGGAACCTGCGCCTCTGTCACAGCTGCATCCTCTATCTTTAAGGTCTCACGCACAGATACAATCAGTGCTTCCACCAGCGCCTTTTCATGTGCGGTTGCAGATGTGGAGGAATTGTCCTCACTATCTGAGGATTCCGGGCGTGTGGTCGCAGACCCAACAGGGTGGCCGACACATCCGTGGCGGCCGAATCAGATTCAGGATCTGATGAGACATGGGGAAGGCGGGGGTGCTTTTTGCTAGCCCGTCAATCGAAAGCCACCTCCACCTGGGACACAAAGGACTACAGGACCGCCATCAGTGCATCGATGGATGTTTGGGACCTGGAGGGCCCTGCAGCCTTAGAGAGGGGATCATGTGGGGGGATGTGCTCCAAAAACTCCATGAGTCACCAGGGGGACCCCACAAAAAGTGTAAAACACTGCAAAGGAACAACCCCAACCGTGCTGGAAGCACCACCCAGTCACCAGGCACAAAGCACTAAGCAATCCTCAGCAGAGAGGGAGAGGACCCCACCAGACTCACCACCCAGCAGAAACAGGCACCTGCAGCCACCAGGATAATCTGTACTCCACGGGCGGTGATCAGGAAGTGAAAAAATCCAGAAATCAGCACTATGTGATGAGGAGGGGCTCCCACCGCCAAAATAGCAAAGCCAAACTACTCTTTTATTATTTTTTAATGAAAAAAAGTGAATTTTTTCCCAAACAATTGCGTTTGGCAGACCGCTGCGCAAATATGGTGTGATAAAAAAGTTTGCAACAATCTCCATTTTATTCTCTAGGGTCTCTGCTAAAAAAAAAATATATATAATGTTTGGGGGTTCTAAGTAGTATTCTAGCAATAAAAAATAATTTTAGCTTGTAAACACCAAGTGTCAAAAATAGGCCTGGTCTTAAAGTGGTTAATGAACGGAGAAACAATATTTTTTACTTTCTGTTTAAAAACACAGCCAATAAAAAAGTTTACAAAAGATCTATTTTTTTTATCAATTTAGGCCAATATGTATTCTGCTACATATTTTTGGTAAAAAAATCCCAATAAGTGTATGTTGATTGCTTCGCGCAAAAGCATCTACAAAAGATGCAATATTTTTATGGAATTTGTATTTACTTATTTTTTTACTAGCAATGGTGGGAGATCAGCGATTTTTAGCAGCACTGCGGACGAAACGGACATATAACTGACACTTTTGGGGGACCAGTGACATTATTACAGTGATCAGTATTAAAAAAAAATGCACTGTTACTGCACTAATGCCACTGGTAGGCAAGGGGTTTACATCAGGGGTGATCAAAGGGTTAAGTGTGTCCCTAGGGGGTGCTTACTAACTGTGGGGGGGGGAGTTACACTGATTGGGGGAAGACAGAGATCTGTGTTCCTGCTTAGCAGGAACACAAGATCTCCATCTTGTGTCCTTGCAGAATCTGCCTTATTTACATAGGTAGATTGCTGTTCTGCCTCTCCCGGGGATGATCGCGGGTGGCCGACGGACATCGGGTCCGCCGGACCTGTTGATTGACATCCCCGCTAGCAAGTCACGGCGCGATCGTGCCTCTGGGGGCGCCATCTAGTGGCTTTTGAACGAAATAACGTAGATATGCCGTTCCGCGCAACAGCGCCACTTTTCTGCGGCGGACGGTCCGCAAGTGGTTAAAGCATGACATGTTAGGTATCAATTTACTCGTAACATCATCTTTCACATTATACAAAAAAAAGGGAGCATTCCTTGTATATTTACTCCGGAGGTTAGTTTCCATTCGTTTTCCAGCACTGTTATACAATATTTTATTATAAAATGTATGAAATATATGTACCAACCCTTGTATGTAAAGTATGTTGTTTTTATCTATAGATGAGCACTATAGGGTCTTTGAAGCCCAGAAGAAGCGTGCATTGGCAGTGAAGACCCCCATCATCTAGTGCCTATCTAAGTATTCTTCATATACTTCCCTCCCTTTCAGGGATTGTTTTTATAAAACTTGTTTATTTTGCATTGTTTTTATTACATTTTGATATAAACAAAACATGAATTTTATTTAACGATGAAAAGCCCTCTATTTGGCCTGTACAGTCTCTTTCTCCCTTAAAGCTGAGTCGTCGCAAAAATTAAAAGTCAGCAGCTACACACACTGTAGCTGCTGACTTTTAACCACTTAAGCCCCGGAAGATTTTACTCCCTTCCTGACCAGGGCCTATTTTGCGATTCGGCACTGCGTTGCTTTAACAGACAATTGCGTGGTCGTGCGACGCTGTACCTAAACTAATTTCACGACTTATTTTTTCCCACAAATATAGCTTTCTTTTGGTGGTATTTGATCACCTGTGCGATTTTTTGATCATGCGCTATAAACAAAAAAAGAGCGTCAATTTTGCAAAAATAACAATATTTTTCAATTTTTTTTATATGAAATTCCCAAAAAAAAAAAATGTAAAAATCAAAATTTTTTAACATTTTAGGCCAATTTGTTTTCTGCTACATATGTTTGGTAAAAAGAAATTGCAAAAAAGCATATTTTGATTGGTTTGCGCAAAAGTTATTGCGTTTACTAACTAAGGGAAAGATTTTTGTTGTTTTTTTTTAAACGAGTAATGGCGGCGATCTGCAATTTTTATTGCGGGACTGCCACATTGCGGCGGACAGATCGGACCCTTGACTGACATTTTTGACACTTTTGGGGTTACCAGTGACATTACTACAGTAATAAGTGCTATACATATGCACTGTTACTGTAAAAATGACACTGGGAGGGAAGGGGTTAACTTTATTTGAGAGGGAGGGGTTAAGTGTGTCCCTAGGGGCGTGTTTCTAACTGTGATTGGATGTGGCTGTGTGTGTAAGAACAAAGATCAACGGTCCTACATAGTAGAACCGTATGATCTTCATTCTTACACAGGGGAGAATGACAGGTGGTTGTGTTTACATTAGCCACCTGCCTTTCTCCCGCTCTAACAGACGATCGTGAGTGCCCGGTGGACATCGGGTCCCCCGGGCACACGCGTGGGGGGGGTCCGTGAGCGAGCGGGAGCGCGCCTCCGGCGGCGCTCGCTCGCTCCCCAGAACCCCACAGGCTAGCGACATAGACCTACGTTGCTTTGCCTGTGAGGGGCTGACTGCAGACGTAGATCTACATTAGGCAGTGGGCAAGTGGTTAATATTAGAACACTTACCTGTCCTGGAGTCCAGCGATGTCGGCACCACAGCCGATGTTTCCATCTGCTGCCGGGTGCTGCCGCCGCCATCGCTGGTAAGGGAACCCGGCAGTGAAGTCTTGCGGCTTCACGAGCGGGTCCTTACTGCGCATGTGTGAAGCCCGCTGCGCATTCCGATTGGCTCAGTGGCAGGGGGGTAACAGGAGGGGACTAAACTTCGCCGCAGCGCCATTTCCAGGAAGTGGGGAAGGGTACCTGTCAAAAACAGGTACCCATTCCCCCCTCCCCCCTCAAAGGTGCCAAATGTCGCACCGGAGGGGGGAAGGAAGCAAACTAGTGGAAGTTCCACATTTAGACCCGGTCCACACTAGCGCGACTTGTCAGCCTGACAAGTCACGATCCCTTGCAGTCCATTGACTGCTACATGACCCGTTCTAATAGGAGCGACACAAGTCGCTCCGACTTAGAAAAAGGGTCCTGTACTACTTCGGGGCGACCTCGGAGCGACTTGCATAGACTTCCATTATGTGAAGTCCCTGCAAGTCGCCCTGAAGTCGTGGTGCATGGGAATGCACAAGTCGCCCCCGAAGTAGTACAGAGTCGTGTCGCCCCAGTGTGAACCGACTCTTAATATATATTTATATATTTAATAACATATATAATTACGGATGAATGCCACATATGTCACGGATATTTCTAAAATTGTACAAAAAAAATGGGCTGACTTTACCGTTTTGTTTTTTAAATTATGAAAGTGTATTTCTTCCAAAACAATTGCGTTTGAAAGACCGCAACGCAAATACCGTGCAACATAAAATATTGCAACAATCGCCATTTTATTCTCTAGGTGCTCTGCTAAAAAAAAAAAAAAATACATATAATGTTTGAGGATTCTAAGTCGTTTTTTAGCAAGAAATACTTATTTTAATTTGTATTTTTCACATCAGAAACAGGCTTGGGCACAGTGGCGGCTGGTGCTCAAAATTTTTGGGGGGGCGCAAAAAGAAAAATGTAATAGGTATTGCTTCGCGTCAAAAAACGCAGTAAAAAATTGCGTGACTTTGAAGTCATGGTACAGGCATGGCACAGGTGATGGTATAGGCATGGCATAGGTGATGGTACAGGCATGGCACAGGTGATGGTATAGGCATGGCACAGATATGGTATAGGCATGGCACAGATATGGTATAGGCATGGCACAGGTCATGGTACAGGAGATGGTATATGCCCCCTTTCAATGCAGAGACCAGTGTACATGCCCCCTTCAATGCAGAGTTCAGCGTGCGTGCCCCCTTCAATGCAATGAACATTGTGCTGTGCCCCCTTCAATGCAATGAACACTGTGCTATGCCCCCTTCAATGCAATAAACACTGTGCTGTGCCCCCACAATGCAGAGTTCAGCGTGCATGCCCCCTTCAATGCAACTGTGCTGTGCCCCCTTCAATGCAATGAACAATGTGCTGTGCCCCCTTCAATGCAATAAACACTGTGCTGTGCCCCCTTCAATGCAATAAACACTGTTCTGTGCCCCCTTCAATGCAATGAACACTGTGCTATGCCCCCTTCAATGCAATGAACACTGTGCTGTGCCCCAACAATGCAGAGTTCAGCGTGCATGCCCCCTTCAATGCAACACTGTGCTGTGCCCCCTTCAATGCAACACTGTGCTGTGCCCCCTTCAATGCAATAAACACTGTGCTGTGCCCCCTTCAATGCAATAAACACTGTGCTGTGCCCCCTTCAATGCAATAAACACTGTGCTGTGCCCCTTCAATGCAATAAACACTGTGCTCTGCCCCCTTCAATGCAATGAACACTGCTATGCCCCCTTCAATGCAATAAACACTGTGCTGTGCCCCCTTCAATGCAATGAACACTGTGCTGTGCCCCCACAATGCAATGAACACTGTGCTGTGCCCCCTTCAATGCAATAAACACTGTGCTGTGCCCCCTTCAATGCAATAAACACTGTGCCCCCTTCAATGCAATGAACTCTGTGCTGTGCCCCAACAATGCAGAGTTCAGCTTGCATGCCCCCTTCAATGCAACTGTGCTGTGCCCCCTTCAATGCAATGAACACTGTGCTGTGCCCCCACAATGCAGAGTTCAGCTTGCATGCCCCCTTCAATGCAACTGTGCTGTGCCCCCTTCAATGCAATAAACACTGTGCAGAGTTCAGCGTGCGTGCCCCCTTCAATGCAACTGTTCCGTGCCCCCATTAATGCAGAGTTCAGCGTGCGAGCCCCTTTCAATGCAGAGCGCCACAGCATTGTCCCCAATCACTGCAGAGCGCCACAGCATTGTCCCCAATCACTGCAGAGCGCCACAGCATTGTCCCCAATCACTGCAGAGCGCCACAGCATTGTCCCCAATGATTGCAGAGTGCCACAGCATTGTACCCCAATGATTGCAGAGTGCCACAGCATTGTCCCCCAATGATTGCAGAGCGCCACAGCATTGTCCCCCAATGATTGCAGAGTGCCCACAGCATTGTCCCCAATGGTTGCAGAGTGCCACAGTATTGTACCCCAATGATTGCAGAGTGCCCACAGCATTGTCCCCCCAATGATTGCAGAGCGCCACAGCATTGTCCCCCAATGATTGCAGAGTGCCACAGCATTGTCCCCCAATGATTGCAGAGCGCCACAGCATTGTCCCCCAATGATTGCAGAGTGCCACAGCATTGTCCCCCAATGATTGCAGAGTGCCACAGCATTGTACCCCAATGATTGCAGAGTGGCCACAGCATTGTCCCCCAATGATTGCAGAGCGCCACAGCATTGTCCCCCAATGATTGCAGAGCGCCACAGCATTGTCCCCCAATGATTGCAGAGCCCCACAGCATTGTCCCCCAATGATTGCAGAGCGCCACAGCATTGTCCCCCAATGATTGCAGAGCGCCACAGCATTGTCCCCCAATTATTGCAGAGTGCCAGCATTGTCCCCCAATGATTGCAGAGTGCCAGCATTGTCCCCCAATGATTGCAGAGCGCCAGCTTTGTCCCCCAATGATTGCAGAGTGCCCACAGCATTGTCCCCCAATGATTGCAGAGCGCCAGCTTTGTCCCCCAATGATTGCAGAGTGCCAGCATTGTCCCCCAATGATTGCAGAGCGCCAGCATTGTCCCCCAATGATTGCAGAGTGCCAGCATTGTCCCCCAATGATTGCAGAGTGCCAGCCAGCATTGTCCGCCAATGATTGCAGAGTGCCAGCATTGTACCCCAATCGATGCAGAGACCAGCGTGCGTGCTCCCTTCAAACTTACCTGGCGGCGGGGCGGCTCAGCTTCTTCCTCTTCTGCGGCGGGTCCTTCTCCCTCGTCTCGGCGGCGGGAACTGGTGGGCAGCCTGCTCCCTTCAAACTTACCTGGCGGCGGCGCGGCTCAGCTTCTTCCTCCTCTTCTGCGGCGGGTCCTTCTCCCTCGTCTCGGCGGCGGGAACCGGCGGGCGGCCTCTCCTTTTCTCTGAGCGGTGGTGACGGTGAGTGACTGACGCACGCACCGGCACCGCCCCCATTGCGACGTCAGCGATATCCTGGATGATGATTGGTCCAGACTGGACCAATCACAGCCAGAATATCAGAAAGTGGGGGTGTCCAATCGCAAAGACTTGCGCCCAGGATACCCCCCTACCCCCCAGAAGGCAGCCAATCGGCGCCTCTTCTGGGACGTAACCCCCCCCCCAGCCACCAGTCCCTTCAGGCGAGGCCAGCGAACCCAATTTTTTTTTTTGGACAACTTTATTTTTTCGTTTTGTTTTTTTTTTTTTCTTTTTTTTTTTTTTAAGGGGTAGGGGGGCGGCGCCCTGGCGCCCCCTATGCACGGACCGCCACTGCTTGGGCATGAAGGGTTCAAAATAACAAAGCAATCCTCCCTGTATTATTGTACATTGTTCTCACACACGCTGTATACATACATGTATATAACAGGGACATCTTCCTCAATGATTACACACTGTTTTCTTCTCAATAAAGTACAAAAAATGTCTGCCAGTCTGTAGAAAGAAGGATGCCGAGCTCACCCTGTGCACTGGAAGTCAGCTTCATGTCCCTCATACAGCCTCGGCTCTTCTAGAACGTTCTATACCCGCCTATGGAGAACGGCAGAACTTCCTCCACGTTTCCTCCAGCTGCTCTCAGACGCTGGCGGGACCGAGCGGGCGGGGCCAAAGGTGACGTAGCGGGAACGCGCACCACGGCTGGAATTAACTCGAAGTCAATTGGTTGGGGCTCGGGGAGGGGCGGGGCGGCAGTGACAGTTCGGATAGAACGTGACGCAGTAAGAAGAGATCGTGAGTGATGAGAGGGATCTGATCTCTGCTGCTTCCACCTTCTGATCTAACAACATCTAACCGGGTGTTGAGGTGTTCTAGGAAAATAGAAGTTATAGAAAAATTATTATTCTATAGAAGTTAAAGAAAAATGACTATTCTATAGAAGAAATTATAGTTTGATAGGAGAGATCAAACAAAATATCTGGGGGTACCTAGAAAGGGGTCAGCTGGTGTTATATTGATTATTATCTATATTGTATGTACAAGTCCTTCCCATGGCTGTAGAGCAGTGTAACCTCCCTGCTGAAATGACCCCCCATACTTTTCCAGCCAAGCTATGGCGAATTGTGAATGACCCCCGCTACCATTCTATGCAATGGGACTCGCGCGGAGAAGGGATCATCATCGATCAGGAGTTTTTTGAGAGCGAGATACTAGTCCCCAGAGGGATCCTTGTGGCCAAGGACTCCTTTAAGATAAGTAGCTTTGGCAGCTTTATCCGTCAGCTCAATCTGTACGGTTTCAGGAAAGTGGCATTCGCAGCTGGCAGTTCCAGTCACAATGCCAGGAAGCAAGGAGATGGCACTCGCAATCTTCATCACTTCTGTAATGCCTTCTTCCGCAGGGATCATCCACAGCTTCTGTTCAATTTAAAGAGACAGACGAACATTAACAAGGCAAAGATGGCGGCAGGATTTAAAGGGCATGCCAGGTCTCAGAACCGATTCCAGAGAATACTTCCAAATCAACAGGAAGAGCAGAGAAAGGCGAAGAGTCAAGGTGAGATCCAGGTTGGTTTAAAAGGTTAGTTCACCTTTACCAAGAAACTGCCTATGCAGATAAGGGGCAACTGTAGATAAAAACAAGCTTTGACCAAAGTTGGGTAATGTCCTTGCAATAGGTGTAGGCCCTTTTTAATCTCATGAAGCCTGACTGGTTAACTCCCAGAATGTTTCTAAGGACATTACTAAGAGATGCCTAGCTGTTACTATTCACCTTCATTAACCACTTGCCAACCGCCCACTGCATATATACTGCGGCAGGCTGGCTCGGCTGCGTGAATCGCCATACCTGTACTCCTGGGGGTGAGAATGCGCTTCCGGTGCTGCACTCCAGCCCCCACTAGGCAGCGAGGATGCCGATCCATGGGACCGGTGGCACCAATTGCTGCCAGGCACTTGCGATCGCTCCCTGCTTAGAGAGAACACCGGTCAGCTGTTGAAAACTTATCTGACCGGTGTTCTCTCTGAAATGATCACAGAGTGCCTGTGATCCTTCTATATAGCATCAAAGGTCTCTATGATTATTTCACAAGTCCATCCCCCCACAGTTAGAAAACACTCCCCTAGGCACACAATTAACCCTTTGATCACCCCTAGGTTAACCCCTTCCCTGCCAGTGTCATTATTACAGTAACAGTGCATATTTTTAGCACTGATTACTGTAGTAATGTCACTGTCCCCGCAAAAATGTCAGGGGTCCGATCTGTCTGCCGCAATGTTGCAGGTTTCTATGATTATTTCACAAGTCCATCCCCCCACAGTTAGAAAACACTCCCCTAGGCACACAATTAACCATTTGATCACCCCTAGGTTAACCCCTTCCCTGCCAGTGTCATTATTACAGTAACAGTGCATATTTTTAGCACTGATTACTGTAGTAATGTCACTGGTTTCCCCACAAATGTCAGGGGTCCGATCTGTCCTCCGAAATGTTGCTGTCCCGCTAAAAGTCGCAGCTCGCCACCACTACTAGTAAATAAAAAAATAAAAATGACATAAATCTTTCCCCTAGTTTGTAGACGCGATAACTTTTGCGCAAACTAATCAAAATACGCTTGTTGCAATTTTTTTTACTAAAAATATGTAGCAGAATACAAATTGGCCTAAAAGGATGAAAAAAAATGATTTCTAATTTTTTTGGGGAATGTTATAAAGCAGAAAGTGAAAAATATTTATAATTTTCTTTCAGAATTGTCGCTCTTTTTTTGTTTATAGCGCAAAAAATAAAAATCGCACAGGTGATCAAATACCACTAAAAGAAAGCTCTATTAGTGGGGTAAAAAGAACATCCAGAACTAGATCCGGTCCAGATCCAGTTCCGGTCCAGAACTGGTTAATACAGGAGTAAGCTCTCAAATGATGAGCTAAGAGCTACTGCATCAGAGGAGAGAATAAACATGTGAGGGGGTTTAAATCAGAGAAAAGCTCCCTACTGTAATGGTAGAGGTGAAGAGTAACAGCTAGGTCTATCAGCAACATTCTGGGAGTTTTCCAGTTAGGCTTCATGAGGTACGTAAATGGCCTACATCTATATGCTCAACTCTGGTCAAAGCTGCACAATTCGTTTTTATCTACAGACATCCCTTATCTGCATAGGTAGTTTTTTGGTAAAGGTGACCTATGTCTTTAGGGCCGGTTCACACTAGTGCAATGCCAGACATCGCATGTGATTCGCACCACATTGCTGTGCAGGTCACATGCGATGTCTGTGCGATGCAAATTCAGCCATACAAACTCTTGTAGGACCTTTTTTTGTCTGCAACGGAATCGAATCGCATGGGTGTTCACACCTATGCAATCCAATTCTCGCTGTGTTTTGCAAACTGATTGCGGGATGTCATTACCTTAACCACTTGCCGACCGCCGCACAACCATTTACTGCGGCAGTCAGCCGCTCCTGGGCAAAGCGACGTAGACCTACGTCGCTTGCCCAGGAGCCTGTAGGGGGTGAGCGCGCGCCACCGGAGGCCGCCGATCATTCCCTGCCTTTCCCGTGCGTGTGACTGGCGGCTCCGATGTCCGCCGGCCACTCGCGATCTTCCACAGGAGAGGGAGAGGGACGGACGGCTGATGTAAACACAGCCGTCTGTCATTCTCCCTGATGTAAGCACAGAGGCTATGTAGGATCGTATGTCTCTGTGGTTACATCACAAGTCACGCCCCCCCCCCCCCACAGTTAGAATCACGCCCCTAGGGATACATTTAGCCCACTGATCACCAATAAAGTTAACCCCTTCCCTGCCAGTGTCATTTTTACAGTAACAGTGCATATTTATAGCACTGATTACTGTAGTAATGTCACTGGTACTCCCAAAAGTGTCAAAAATGTCAGTCAGGGGTCCGATCTGTCCCCCGCAATGTCGCAATCCTTCAAAAAAAAAATCGCAGATTGCCGCCATTACTAGTTTAAAAAAAAACAATAAAAATGACATAAATCTTTCCCGTAGTTAGTAAACGCAATAACTTTTGCACAAACCAATCAAAATAAGCTTATTAAGATTTTTTTTACCAAAAATGAGTAGCAGAAAACAAATTGGCCTAAAATGTTAAACAATTTTGATTTTTACATTTTTTTTTGTTGAGAATTTCATATAAAAATGTGAAAAATATTGTTATTTTATGAAAATTGTCACTCTTTTTTTGTTTATAGCGCAAAAAATAAAAATCGCACAGGTGATCAAATACCACCAAAAGAAAGCTTTGTTAGTGGGAAAAAAAAGGACACCAATTTAATTTGGGTACAGGGTCACACGACCGCGCAATTGTCCGTTAAAGTCACGCAGTGCCGAATCGCAAAATAGGGCCTGGTCTTTGAGCAGCCAAATCCTCCGGGGCTTAAGTGGTTAACATACAATCTGCAATCAGTTCGCATGAACAGGTTGTGGTTTTGATTCCGTGCAAATTGGCAGCAAATTCACGGTGAATTCGCACCACATCTACTGTGAACTGGCCCGTAAAGTTTCTGAAGCCTAATGTTTTTGTTGAATATTTGCATGGCATGGCAAAAGGTCGGGGCTTGTTCACACTATGTACGTTGAGCAGCATTGATCTACATAGATTAGCACAGGGGCACTTCGAAAACAATTGTTTTCTATGTACCCTGTTCCATAATATTGTGTTGAGGTAAGTTACAGAAAAGCTGCGATTTTTTGCAGCATATTTCTCAGCACGACATGTGTGTCGCAATGTGCTGTGGTGCATAGACTTGAACAAATGGTTTTTTTTTTACTAAAACTGGAGTGTGCAAAATCAGGTGCAGCTCTGCACAAAAACCAATCAGGTTCCAGGTTTTATTGTCAAAGTTTAATTGAACAAGCTGAAGTTAGAAGCTGATTGGCTACCATGAACAGCTGCACCCGATTCTGAGTGCTCTAGTTTTAGTAAATCTGCCCCACAGTGTCCTTCTGTGACACTTCAATAAAGTAAAAACAAAAGATAAACAGTGCCTTGCATTGTAACAAAGCAGACACATTGGGGGAGATTTAGAGCAGGTTCACACTGAGGCGACACGACTCCCTACTACTTCGGGGGCGACTTGTGCATTACCATGCACCACGACTTCGGAGCGACTTGCAGGGACTTCACATAATGGAAGTCTATGCAAGTCGCTCCGAGGTCGCCCCGAAGTAGTACAGGACCCTTTTTCTAAGTTGTAGCGACTTATGTCGCTCCTATTAGAACGGGTCCTGTAGCGGTCAATGGACCGTGAGGGAGCGCGACTTGTCAGGCTGACAATTCGCCTGACAAGTCGCGCTAGTGTGAACCGACTCTTACTAAAGCTAGTGCACACATAATCTGGTGCAGCTGTGCATAGTAACCAATCGGCTTCTAACTTCCAGTGTTCTGTCAGAAAACCCTGCCCCATCAGATTTCCCTACCTATGTCATTTCAGGTTCGTCATGCACAAGCTGTAGCCGCGTCACACGTCCTACTGCACATGCGTGGAATAGGTAGGGAATTTTGCTAACATCGTAAGAGGTGAGGCACAAGTCCTACTGGGCTTGAGCAGGCGCATGCGCACCAACAGATCGGTCAGCGGCATCTCTTATAACAAACATACATCCAATCTCCATGGCCCACACTGCGCCGAGCCGACAATGGGACAATCCTATTCCCTACCCACACGCGCACGCCCACTGTCTTATTGTCGGGTTTGCGCAGTGTGGGTCATGGAGATCAGATTGTCTGGTCGGTGCAGCGTCGGATCAGTGCAGTGTGGGCCATGGAGATCGGATGGATGTTTGTTATAAGAGATCCCGCTGCCCGACCCATTGGTGCGCATGCGCCTGCTCATGCACAGTAGGACTTGTGCCTTACCTCTTACGATGTTATCAAAATTCCCTACCTATTCTGCGAATGCGCAGTAGGACGCGTGACGCGGCTACAGCTGGTGCATGACAAATCCACAGCTGATCTCAACCGGAAATGACCTAGGTAGGGAAATCTGATGGGGTAGGGAAATCTGATAGAACACCAGCATAAAATACATTTCGACCGCGCTTCAGCATTTAAAGGATAAAACTTATCTCTTTATTCCTAATGTAGATCAATGTTGACAATACCAAAAACAGACAAACCACAGGGTAAGTTGATGCGTTTCACAAACTAAATTCGCTTAATCATAACTCTAGTTATGATTAAGCGAATTTTGTTAGTGAAACGCGTCAACTTACCCTGTGGTTTGTCTGTTTTTGGTATTGTCAAGATTGATTCACATTAGGAATAAAGAGATAAGTTTTATCCTTTACATGCTGGAGTGCAGTCAAAGTTTCTTTTATGCCTGGATATCTGCTCAGACCGCAGACTGACCCTGCACTTGGTCAATAGAGGGAGGACGGGCGGTGTAACCTTGCTTTTGTATCAGTTTCTCAGCTTCTAACTTCAGCTTGTTCAATTAAAGAGGTTGTAAACCTCTAAAAAAATAAATAAATAAACCTCAAAGACAAATGCATTGCATACTAGCTTATTATGAAATACTTACCCTAGAACGAAGCCCCCGCAGCGCCGCCCGCTCACCGCTGACACGCCCGACATGTTCACCAGTCTTCCTTCCGGGTTTGCGTCCTCTGGCCATCTGATTGGCCGGAGCCGCGATGACATCACTCCCACGCATGCACGTGGGAGCCGCCGTTCACGGCACAGGGCTCTGAAGGAATGGCACGGGCGGCCATTTCTTCAGAGCGCATACCCCAGTGATGTGACTGGCTGCATGCAAAGTAAATATCTCCTAAACGGTGCATGTTTCGGAGATATTTACAGTACCTATAGGTAAGTCTTATCATAGGCTTAGCTATAGGTACAAGTTACAGAGGAAAAAAGAGATAAATAACCTCGCGCTTATGGTAAATAGATATAAATAATTGGATAATGTGAAATTGTAGCTGCCGCTGAAAAATAGTGCTGGTGCCTTTAAAGTGATAAGTAACGAAAAGTGATCAGCGCTGCTAACTTAGTGCAGATTTTCCGTATATTTTAAATAATATGTAACTAGAAAATAAAAATGCGTGTGCAAAATTACCAATGTTTAGTGACAATGTATAAATAATTCAAATAAATTCTTTATGCGATGAAAAATAGATAGCGCTTAATAGATAAATAAATAAATTGTTCATCGCATAAAGAATTTATTTTTTCGTTACTTATCAAGTTACCGAGGAAGCTTTGCTTTGACAGGTCAAATTGCATGACAAGTTGCAGCTTATTGCCTGCAATTGCACTGTTTAAATCAGTGCATTGCCAACTTTGTGGTGCCCCAGCGATTGAAAAAAGTAGTTCCTGCACTACTTTTGGTGATTTTGGGTGTGACTTGCATAGACATCTGTGCAGGAAGCCACAAAGATGTCTTCCAAGTGGCACCAGAGGTCGCACTGACATGCAGCTTTGAAACTGTGCGGTTATATATGAAGTCGCACAATTTCAAAGCCACAGTTAATGTGAACGGGGGCTTAAACCTATAAGCTGATTGAATACTATGCACGGCTGCTTCAGACTCTGTGTGCACCAGTTTTAGGAAATCTCCCCCTTGAGTTGTGCTGGCTGGTGTGAATGATCCCTTGGAATACCTGTCAGTTTTTTATTGCTACCTGTGTCCATGTTAGGAGTAATCAGTGCCCCTTTTTTTCTTGTATCCGCTATCTGGACTGTAGGTGAGGATGAATGTAAAAATTTGAGTTGTCCCCAGCACAGGTGGGAAAAATCTTTCAGTAGGTACCCGTGCTCTGGTGACAACTAATGCTCCTTTCATACGGGCAGTTTACAGTCTTTCAGAAAAAGAGATCTGTGGTGAGTCCCAAGATGTATTTTGCCTTTAAATACTATGCTGCAACTGCCTGGCAAGCGTTTGGCACAAGGTTGCTGTGGATTCCCATTGACCTCAATGGGTACATTTGGCAAGTAGCACTACCTACCAAATGGAACAATCCACGTTAAATTTGACGATCATGAAGCATCGTGGGCACGGCAATGCGTATGAACTTGAGCGGCCATCATGTTAATTTTTGGAAATGGGGGGGCGGTAAAAACAGTGACACCTACTTTTTTTTATCACACCTTTGTTGTTTATGTGAAAAGGGCCTAAAAGGTGATTTCTCTAATTTTGGAGAGATTAACACTCAGGCCCCATTCACACCTGAGCGTATCGTTTTTGGGCGTTTTTTTCAGGTGCTTTTTTACAGGTGTTTGGAGGCAGGCATTGACATATAACAAAAACTCTTGTAATCTGCCAAAAAAGAAGCTCATGTACTTTTTTGATCTTCAGGCGTTTTGCTTGAGGCGACAAAACGCTCATTTGTGAACAGGGGCCATTGAAACTAATGGGATTTTGCTTGTTGGGCGTTTTGAGACTTCAGAGATGAGCGTTTTACAAGCTGAAAAATGCTCAGGTGTGAACAGGGCCTCACTTTTTATCTATAGGACAGGAAGTGAAGAGAAATATCCCTAAATTGATAAAATGACTAATGGGATTTAAATATTTTAACCATTCCTTACTCTAGCCAAAATGAAGTTTCATCTTTAGATATACTTTAAACAAGTAGTAATATGTTTACATGAGATATTAAATAGAAAAGAAAATGATCAGCATTACTGAAAAAAAAAACTTTAAATATCAATCTCTAAATAAAAAAAATAGTATTGTACTTTATATTTACGTTCTGTTGTAAACTGTGATTCCTACAGTTCACATACCTCTGGCTGTTTTTTTTTTTCAGTGGTTGCATTGTTTATAAAATTGGGTCAAAATTTTTTACTAGTCTGTATCCACCATTGCCATAACATCAATGGAAAATGGTGGAAAATGGCTGTTGTTTTCATATTAGGACCTGTAAAGCCTAGTACACACGCAACGATTATCGGCCGACCGATCGTCCGTCTTTTGTCCAGAGTTGTGTTTTGTTGGTTGGAATGTGCCTAGACTGCACACAAATTTTCTCGCCCAACAAAATTCTACTTCAGAAGTAAAGTCATGTGTTGGATTGCTTTCTTTGTGTTCTTTCTTTTCTGAGCATGCCCAGACTTGCTCATTAGATTCTTCCCTGTCGAAATCTGTACTGACTGCAGGAAAATCGGACGTGTTTTGACGGCGGACAAAAATTATATAGCCTGCACACCAGATTTTTTTCGTCCGAAAAGTCGGAGTCGGTTGTCGGATGCATCATACTAACAAGCCGAAAATCGGCAGATCGGTGTTCGGACGAAAATTCCCTGCCAATTTTCAACGTGTGTGTACGAGGCTTAAGACGTTCACTGGAGGCACACTTCTCCAGTGACATCAACACTCCTTCTGTTTGAACCTAACCTGAGTGTCTAGCTCTAAATTCTGGTAGATGTAGTCCCAGGACCCAGTTTTAGAACACATGACTCTGATGTGTAACTTCACCTTGTCCCCCCCAGCTCCAAGGCATCTTCATTTAAAATTTGCAGCAAGTGCAAAGGATCACTGATATCAATGGTAATTGCAAAATGTAAAGCATTTCAATTTGCTTTAATTCATTTTTAACAGAAAGTTTTTTTTTTATTGAATAAAAATCAAAAACAAAACACAACGTATTGACAATTAGACCCCGTTCACACTGGGGCGATCCGACTTGCCGGGGCGACCTCACAGGTCACGGCGCACAGCTCGCACCGTGACCTCGGAGCGGCCGGCATGGACTTCATAACATTGAAGTCTATGCAGGTCGCTCCAGGTCGCCCCAAAGAAGCTCCGGACCCTTTTTCTAAGTCGGAGCGACTTGTGTCGCTCCTATTAGAACGGGTCCACAGCTTCTCTATGGCAGGCGACCTACAGCGACCTGTCAGGCGACCAGGTCGCCTGACAGGTCGCCCCAGTGTGAACGGGGTCTTAGTTAGATTGCATAACAGTACAGTTCACAAGGAAAGTTCCAGGTGTAGGTACTAAACCTAGGTTATACATCATACAGCAGAAAACATTTACCATCATATATGGAAAAGGGGAGTATACCCTCCATTCGCCACCACTCAACCTTTTTGTGGATCATCGATGCCAAATACCCGAGGGATTGGGGGATAGGAAATGGGGGGGGGCGGAAGGGGAAAGAGGGGGGAAGGGGAGAGAAAAGGGGGGGAGTGGGGGAGCAATATAGACTATAGGAAGTGAAGGAGAGAGCAGGAGAGGAAGGGGGAAAGGGGGGAGAAGATAGGGGGGGAGGGAAGGAACAGAGGAGGAAATGGTCGAACGTAGGATTCACAGGCCGGTTACAATTTGCTCATTAATGAGTCTTAAGCCCCGTACACACGTACCGATCGTCGGCATACAAACGTTCGTCTTTTCTCCCCGGGATGTCGGTGTCTGTTGAAAAGTGCAAAGACTGCCCAAGAATTTTGTCCGCCGACTACAGCCGACTGCAGAAGTGATGTCATGTAATGGTTAACTTTCCCTGTGTTTTTTCTTTTCTGAGCATGCCCAGTCTTGCAAATCTGCGGTCTGTCGGCAGAATTCTGTACTGACTGGCGAACAATCGTCCGTTCTGGTGTCGGCATACAAAAATTTAAATGCTTGCAAGAAAGACTCTTGTCCGCAGAATGTGCGCAGACAGCTGTCGGAGGCACCATACTAACAAGCATACAATCGGCAGATCTTTCGTCCGCCGACGTTTGTATGCCGACGATCGGTACGTGTGTACGGGCCTTTAACCACAAGCAATTGGACCAAATTTTATCAAACTTCTTCAGACAATTTCTACTCTCATAAAGCTGCTTTAATTATTACATACTGTATATCATTTTTGTCATTTGCTCTTTTAGATCTAGAGTTCATTATTATCCCAGAGTTCCACCTTAACATGAACTCATTTTATCATTAAAAAAAAAAAAATCCTCTTCAGTGTGTTCTTCTGATTTAGTTTCACCTTATTACTGGAGACTGACTTTTTACTGACATCATGCCTAAGACCTGTACACAAATATGCTACTGCTGTTATCCAATGAGATTAAGGCAGGCCATACGCGGTGCAAATTTCACACGAAATTCACACGATTCTTCCATCAATCTAGACAGTGCTGACGGGAATCCTTCCTGCCAAGCAATTGTCTGTTCCGGGCGGGGGAAGCCATCCCAGCAGGAGTAAGACCGTGAATATCACTAGTGGCTATAGCAGCCACTAGTGATAATTGTAAGAGAATTCAGCAAGGTGGTTCTACCCAAGTTGATCGATCGATCAACTTGGTATATTCAGCCTGCCCATTAATGGTTAGAATCTCGGCCGGTGCCTGCTGGACCGGCTGAGATTCGAACTGTGCATGGCCAGCTGGCTTAGTCTCAGGGATTGGCAGTTGGTAAAACTCATCCAAGAAGTACCGTAAGAGTAATCAGAAATGAAAGCCCAAACAAGGGCTGGCAAAAAAAAAAAAAATCTGTCTGTTTCCCCAGTTTAGGGTATAATGATACTTTTGTCTTGGGGCGCTCCAATAAAGAGGATTACACACCCTATTGCATAGCTTCCTCTCCACCAGTTCCAGCACCAGTCCCAGTAGTGATGACCTGTTCCCCAAAGACACTTCTCTTCCTAGGTCGTGTCATGTAGATTCTTGTTGATGCCGTGTAGCAGTGGCCACTGGTACTGCATTGTATGTAATAATGTAGAAGGCACAAACACATTCCTGGACGGGAGAGAAGACTGAACATCAGCTGCTGCAAACCCATGTTAATGCACCCTAGACTAAACAAAAATTTTATTCTGAATATGCTGGGAAAAGGTGGGGACTAGGGGTTCTAGCCAGATTTTATATTTTGGGTCAGCTTGGCGTTCAGCGTAATTAGGTAGGTACACTAAAAAGAGTTTAAAGAGTGATAGCAACCATCTTGTGCTGTCTACTTGTTGACATAATGTTTACCTTTAAAAGTTTTAAGGTTTATTTTAAAGGGATTCTGTCACCTTGCCCATGCAGGCTAAAGTGTCTGTGTCTTTGTAAAGAGCCCCCACCAGTTATAATTACCTTACCAGCTCTAAATGGCAGCTCCTGCATCCTCTGTAACCAGGACTAAAGGGTGTTGGCTGGTGTCAGGTGCTAAGGAGAATGTAATTAACAGCTAGACCTCAGCAAAATCACATTTTCTCTTTCATTCATTGACAGACACAGCTCCGGATCTTCTTAACCATTGGGTTATACTGCCCCTCTACAGGAGTAGGACACTAGGCAGAAAAAAAGTCTGGCTACGCCTATGGGCAGTCCCAGGGGGTATACTCCCTCTCTCTGCTATAGGTACTCAGTTTTTTTCTGCCTAGTCAGTAGTAAGGACCTTGTTCCTTGCTGGGATCTCTGGTCCTGGCAAATGTTACTTTTTAAGTATAATTTTTTCTCCTGTTTTTTTTCCTGTGAGATCTACAATCAATTGCTGGACTGGGCGATGGGCTGGATAATCTTGATCCAGGGGTCACCCCAGTCTGGCCAGCGAGTGTGTATGCAGACCTCAGCTCCGCGCTAGGTTTACCGCGACATAGCCCTACCGGACGGGGGCCAGTCTGCGAGTTTAACGCCTCGCAAAGTCGCAAATGATCGGGTCTCAGCCCGAGTCGCATAGTCCCTACTGGCCGACAGCCCCCCCCCCCCATTTAGATGGAGAGGAGGTTCTGTCTGGAGCGGTGCCTGCCTGGTTCCTGGTATGGAAAGTGACGGCCCCCCTCTCCCCCTGGAGGGTTTTGGGGTGAACGTGGACCCCTCGATGGGACATTTGAACCCCTGGGTCCTCTCTTTCCTGTTAGGCACCCCCTCGTCGGTCTGGTGGACTCCCCATAGGGGTACTGCATAGCAAATCGCTTAGGGACCACAAGGGGACGTTTTGGCTGTTGCCACTTTTTAGCGACAATTCTGTCAAAATAGGCGGGGAAAGGAAACACCTTTGCGGCTCTGGATGGCTTGTGAGTGCCAAAGGGAACCAACGCCTCCATGGCAGCTTCCCATTTTTAAGGTCTCATGCACCAGCGCCTTTTCATGCGCTGTTGCAGAAGTGGAGGAATCCCACCCACTATCTGAGAACTCGTGGTCGCAGACCCAGCATAGTGTCTAATGTCCGCAGTGGCCAAATCAGATTTAGGATCTGAGGAGACAGATGAGGCAGGGAAAGCCAGGGGGGCGCTTTTTGCTAGCCCGTCGCCCAAAAACCACCTCCACCTGGGACACAAAGGACTCCAGGACCGCCCGTCAGTGCATCGTTGGATGGTTGGGACCCCCAGGGCCCCACAGCGTCTAAGAGGGTATCAGGTTGGGAAACATGCTCCAAAGACTCCATGAGTCAATAGGGGGACCCCACAAAAAAGGTGTAAAAACACTGCTAAGGGACACCCCCTCCGCTCCGGCAGCACCACACGGTTGCCAGTAACAAAGCACCTAAATGAACCACAGCAGAGAGGGAGAGGCCCCTACCAGACTTACCACTCAGCAGAAACAGGCACCTGCAGCCACCAGGATAATCTGCACTCAACGTGCGGCAATCAGAAAGTGAAAAGATCCAGGAGTCAGCACCAGGGTATGAGGAGGGGCTCCCACCACCAAAATCGCCGCCACTGTCATGGCCGCTGCTATTTTCAATGGCAAACCCCTGCAAATAGGCCGCCAAACTACATAAACATGGCTGCCATGCATTTAGCACACAGGCTACAGCAAAATGGTGGCCCCGCGCAGCACCACAAGGCTCCCAGGAACCCAGGAGGGATCCCTAGGCCTCAGAAAACAGGACAGGCAGGAAGGTGGGGCCCCTGGCAGGAGTCCCCCACCATGTACAGCCCCCCCACTGCCGATCGCCCGGTCACTGGCGGCACACCACCCCCCCCCCGCCCCCATCGCCAGCACAGCACCCTGCCCCCACCCAAGGTGGTGGACTAGGACACCCCACAGCTCCAACGTCAGTAAAGGAGGGGTTTAACTGGTCAGAGCATTGATTACCAGTGCAGACCCTTGGGGGGGGTGCCACTAGAACCACCAGGGATGCCCACCCATGACCCCAGGGATGCCCACCATGGCCACCAGGGCTCAGGGAGCCCGCCAGTGCCCTCCCCATCCGTGCTGCCCGCTAGTGCCGCCTATTAGTGCCACCCATCAGTGCCCATCAGTGCCGCCTATCAGTGCCCATCAGAGCTACCTATCAGTGCTCATCAGTGCCGCCTATCAATGCTGCCTATCAGTGCCCATCAATGCTGCCTATCAGTGCCCAGCAGTGCCGTCTATCAGTGCCCACCAATGCTGCATATCAGTGCTACCTATCAGTGCCACATATCAGTGCCCATCAGTGCTGCATATCAGTGCTGCCTATCAGTGCCTGTTAGTGCGGCCTCATCAGTGCTCATCAGTGCAGGAAAAAACGTATCTATTTACAAAATTGTATAACATAAACAAAAAAACTTTTTTTTTTTTCAAACTTTTCGGTCTTTTTTTATTTGTTTAGCAAAAAAAGAAAAAACCTTGATCAAACACCACTAAAACAAAGCTCTGTTTGTGGGGGGAAAAATGACATAAATTTGGTTTAGGTACAGTGTTGCATGACTGCGCAATTGTCATTCAAAATGCAACAGCGCTAAAAGCTATACTGTAATTTGGCCTGGGCAGGAAGGGGGAAAAGTGACCGGTATTGAAGTGGTTAAGGGTCTCACAGGGGGTAAGAGTACCTTTCTTCCGCAGGCTACTAGGGGCAAGGACCCTCTTCACAGATGTGGGCCATCCTTCTCGGTTCATAAGAAGTTTTTTTATCCCTCAGGGGTGACTAACAAGCGGTCAAAGCCATTCAGGGCCTCCTCTGGTGCATCCAAGCGAACCTGGTCAGTTGAGAGCAGGCTTATCCAGACCTGCGGACAAGACTCCTTTAGCATGAAGGTGCGCCCTCACCCGTATCGGGTGTGGGGGGACGTCTTCGCTGGTTCCCAGACCCATAGACTTCCCCGGTACAAGACAAGTGCGTCTACGAAGTCATAAGGTCCGGCTACAAGATTGAGTTTTGCTCTTACCCCCCGACAAGGTTCTTTCCTTCCAATCTGCGCCTGTCCCCAGACCGATTACAGGGTCTGTTTGGGGCGGTACAAGACCTGTTACTTCAAGGGGTGATTGTCCCGGTTCCGACATCGGAGTGTTTTCAGGGTTTTTACTCAAACCTGTTTACAGTCCCAGGAAGGAAGACAAGGTGTGTCCAATCCTGGACCTCAAGGCGCTGAACTGCTTTGTGCGAGTGCATAAGTTCAGAATGGAGTCAATTTGCACGGTGGTGGCATTCCTGCATCAGGGGGATTTTCTTGCCTCTATCGATATCAAGGATGCTTACTTTCGCATTCCAATATGTGCCAGGCACCAGGGCTTTCTCCACTTTGCCGTGGGAGAGGAGCATAATCAGTTTGTGGCATTAGCCTTTGGTTTTTTGTGTTCACAGATCGGTCTCGGAAAGGGTTGTCTGCCTCCTCTGCAACCATTTCCAGATGGATCAGACAGACGGTGGTTCAGGCCTATTCCATCAAGGGTCAGGTTCCTCCTTTCCCTGTTAAGGCGCATTCTACTCGGCGCTCAGTGCCTCCTGGGCCTTCCGTCATCAGGCGTCAGGGACGCAGGTTTGCCTGTTCGTCGGTGCACACTTTCAGTGCAAGTTCTATAAAGTGGATGTGTTGGCATCTGCAGATGCTTTCTTTGGCCACAGGGTTTTGCAGGCTGCTGTTTAGAGGACCTGGTCCTTTTTGAGGGTGTATTGTGTTTTTCAGGTGAACTCCAATTGTTTTGGATGAGCTTCTGTTTACCTGGTTGGCTACAGTTAGCCTTGGAAATGTATTTTTCGCTGTTCCCACTGTAATTCTTCTGACATTGCTTGTAACAAAATTGAGTACCTATAGCAGAGAGAGGGAGATGGGACTGCCCATAGGCATAGCCAGACTTTTTTTCCGCCTAGTGTCCTACTCCTGTAGGGGGCAGTATAACCCAATGGTTAAGAAGGTCAGGAGCTGTGTCTGCTAATGAACATCGGAGAAATGGATTTTACGGTAAGTCAAAAATCCAAATTTTCCCCATACCGGAAAACAGAAGCAATGAGTATTGTCACCAGCTGCAACAAAGGAGTTGTGAAAGAAGGCTGATAAGGTGAGTAAAACTGGTGGGGGGTGGGGGTAGGTAAGCTGCCAGTGTCTTTAAAGTACAGTACAGTATATGTCAATCCAGAAACTTTTTTTTCCTAGTTTTGGATAAAGTGGAGAAGGATTAGAACATGCTAGTGATATATGGGGGGGGGGGGGGTTGTTATAGAGATTTACCCCCACTACCTGTCCTGCTGACAATGATTTCACCAGACAGATAATGGTGGATAATCTGTGACAGGGGCACAGACAGAAATAAAAATAGTTCTAAGTTCCCCCTACTCTACTAAAGCGTTTTTATTTTTGTCTCTGTCACTGTTAAAGAGTAAAGCAGCCCATAGATGACTCAATTTTTTTTCCTTCCACCATGGGTAGAACAGTGGGTTCCAGAATGCAAGGACTACTGCTAACATCTATAACCACTAGCAGTAATCGCATGTAAACCGACAGGCTTATAATTTCCAAGTCAGTCGATGGATCAATCTGGGTACAATCAGCCTGCCCATAGATGGATCGTCTCTCAGCTGGTCCCTGCTGAACCGGCCGAATTTCGATCCATGTATGGCTGGCTTTATCCTCACTTTCTGTCTGGTAAAACATTGCTAGCAGGAATGGAAGTGAGGGAAATCCTCTCAAACAGACTTCTAAAAAGCCTGATATTGGTTCCAAAACTAAGAAAAACATGTTTATAGGACATACATTTTAACTATTGTGCTTTGTTGTCTCATACTGTTATGCACTCTCAGAAGCTTTGAGACCTGATTTATTGTTTAGCCTACACTGGAAAAAGTAGGTGGTTATTAAGTTTCTTGACCACTACTACAGGTTTGCATTACTGCTTTTTGCTTTAGACATGACCATCAGCTGTCATTCACCTCAGATCGTCCTTATTGGCCACTGAGGCACTCTCATTGGCAAAGGGGATGGCAGTCCCCTACTTGCCACTAAAAAGCTCTTATTGCGTAAGGATGACAGTGAGCAGTGTTTGTTCCCCTCCCTCACCTTCCTAAGTGTGACCCCAAAGTAAAACTATTTTCAAAAATGACTCTCAAAACAGAAATGCATGAGTGGATTTTTTTTTTCTTAAGTTTAATGTTTTCATTATCTGTCTTATCTAACGTCTGCTGTTTCTGATCTGTAGGTCCAATCCTGGAACAGAATAAGTGTTTTCCTAAGCAAGAAAACCATTCTCTATATTCCTATGCTGGTCCAGTATCCCAAAGCCATTCTGCGTCTTCTATAAAAGAGTTTGTTGATATCCCACTGTCTACTAGGATGTTACCAAGTTCATTGGGACCTCATCAAGGGTACTTAAGTGTTCCATTACCATTTCCAGAAAGGCCAGACCTTTTTCCTTTCATCCAGCAAGTTCCAGCTCAAGTTGCATATACACTGCAATCTTCTCTTCATGTCCAACAAAGTCACTCTGTCATGATGGAATCTGTACATAATTATGGAAGCTCACTCACAATGCAGTATCCTAATGCATATTATCCAGCAGGTGAGTCTTTAGTCTCTAGACAACAAGATGTTCTGCTTGAAGCGTTCATCAAATACATTTTATATATAGATAAGAAAAAATGTATTTCTTCCATAACTGGTGAAGTTAAGGATATTGCAAAGAGTTTTACATACAGAAGTGTCAATAGGAAGAAGAAGTAATGTGTAGAATTTTGTACTAAAGGAGTAATTGCAGTAATCTCTGCAGTAGAGGAGCAATGGAAGGTATGACAGTAGTAGTATGTGCAGGAGAGAAGTGTAGAGGGTATGTCAATGGCCAGTATATGTAGGAAAGGAGTAGCGGAAGGTAGTATGTGCTGATTTATGTAAGGAAATATGTGCTAAAGAGGAGTACCGGAAGTTTTGAAAGTTTCCACTATGTGCAGGAAAGATGCGAAGGGCACAATATAAGCCAGTACTTGTAGGAAAGATGTATTGAGGGTAAGAAAGTTGGCAAAATGTCCTGGAGAGAAGTGTAGAGGATATGGTAGAAAGTAGTACATGCAGGAAAAGAGTCTGGAGGGTATGATAGAAAGTATTTTTAGGACGGCGTTGTGGAGGGTATGATCAGTATGTTGCTGATATTACAGCCAGCATCATGTGCAGAAAGGAGTGCAAGTGGTATGACGTTAGGTAGAATGTATTTGCAATTTGCGTAATTTCACAGTTTTAGTGAACATCAGCTAACACAACACTAAAATTACTGGTAATAGAAGCAGGGGAGAGGAGCAGGCTGTTTCTAGAGTCATCCGCAAAATTTTTTAAGGACATAACCCCTATGCCTAAAATCCTAGTAGGGCTGCTTTGTGCCATTTGGAATTACCACTATCAGTCAATGTTCTGTGGAAGGCGTTAGCGCTAAGGGAGTGAGTGCTGACATCATGTGCTGGGTGGAGGGTTGGAAGTATGTTCTGCCCTCTTTTTTCCGACATTTATCACTAAGGAAGCATGTTTCTACTGCTGCTCTGACTACAAGTGATGTGGATCTATCTTTGATAGGCATCGAAGTTTATGACATCATCAGAGTCTTCTCCAGCTCCATCAGGCATTGTCCCCTCCTCAGGTCTTGCGCAGAAGGATCACAGTCATGAAGGCCTATATGGGCAAAAGTATAACTTTCAAAGTGGCCTCTGAACCTTTAGCCACCAAGACTCTTTCTCAGGCAGAGTCTCTAAGGGTCCTTAATTGATAAATCTACACCTAAGAAGTCTCAGTCCACTGCCATTATTCCCAGACTAGAGAGACCATAAAGACTTATACTGACATCATTTGCACCACTTTAAAACTTGAAGATTAGCCTGCAGCTTTCACGAGTTGTGTCCTCATTCTTGTCTCTTTTAGGATCCATAAGACTGCCATGACTTTTCTGGTGCACTTACTGTTCTCAGCCATGGTTTTTTTTTTTTTTTTTGAGATTGGAAGAACCCTGACAAGCTGTTCTCTCCTCCCATATTGCATCCATGTACCTATTTGAGATTTGAGCTCTTTGTTAAAAAGTCGACTGCCCTCGCTGTGGATCCAGCAATGTCCTGTCTCAAAGCCTTGATGCTCCCTGTGGAGGATGCACCTGTGTTTAAGGCCCCCATCAACAAGTGATTGGAGGCCCTCTCTAAAACCTTGTTTTCTCTAATAGGTCATGTTTTACAACATGTCCTGAGTCCTGACCATTACACTAGTCTACCAAACTTTATAAGACTGGAATAAGGCTACAAGAATGGTTTGGTTACTTTATGTCTCATTTTCTATATGAGTCTACTGTCAGTTACCATAAGGAGGATTCTGTGTCTGAACTGTTGCACTGCTGAACCGGCATGCAAAAATTGCCTGCTATGCATGTTCTGTGAGGAACAGTGTCTCATTGAAGCTGTTTTGGACACCCTTATTAAGGATGTCCCTGAGGGCAGAAGTATCCATTTGTCCCAGCAGGAGAAGAAACCTAGGGCTGAGTCCTCCTCAGAGTCTAGGAACAATCTGCCCAGCACCCAGTCCACGCTCATACCCTGGACTTCCAAGTCCCCCAAATCCCAACTCTCCCCCTCAAATCTTCTTCAACATAAGGGGGTGCTCCCACTTTCTAAAGTGGAGAGATGTCTGTTAGCTTCTGCAGACATTTGGACAACCAGCATCTCAGATGCTTGGGTGGAGGATTTGGTTGCCAGGGGCTGCAAGCTAGAAATCTTTTCCAAGCCTGCTCCTCATTTTATGTCTTCCAACCTGCCTGTCTCACTCCATCGCAGCCCTTGCAGGTCTTCTGGAACAAGCACTCCATGCCCCAGTACCTGTGGTGGGACAGCTCAAGAGGTTACATTCCAATTAGTACACAGTTCATGGACCAAAATAGGATATATACTTCATTATGGATCTCAAAACTCTTACAATTACAATTTACAGCACATTCAAGCACATCAATTCTTCCTGAATTTCACTAGGTTACCCACAGTCACTCTTTGGCTTTTGTGAAAATCAAGTATGCATACTTCCATGTCCCCATTTTTCCATAAGCAATTACTTTGCTTTGCTGTGGGTTCCCAGCATTTCCAGTTTGTATCCTGCCATTCAGCCTATGCACTGCACCATTAGTGTTCATCAAGAGCCTGGCCACTCTGCTGGCCTTGATATGCTCCATAGACACACCTATTGTGGGTTATCTGGATGACCTGCTGTTTAGGGATCAGTCAGCACAGGTTCTGGCTTGCAGTGTAGATTGGGCCATCCAGATCTCGCAAAGGTTCGGTTGGGTCCGAAACCTTCAGAAATCAGCACTGGAACTGACTTATTGTTTGGAATATCTGGGTTTTGTCCTAGAAACAGCTTAGGGCAGAGTTTTTCCTCCTTAGGAGAAAATTCAAACCATCCACTCCCAGACCTGGACTCTTCAATTCAGAAGTTACCCAAATCTTTGCTTCTGCATGAGAGTTCTGTGGCTGATGGTAACCTATTTCGAGGGAGTCCCATTTTCCTCATTCTACTTTAGACGCCTGGAACACAACATTCTGTCATTGTGGCACAAGTCAGTTCAGTCTTTGGACAGACTGATTCACCTGGCACCGAAGACCAGGTTGTCCCTGAGCCACGATGCCAGGGTGCTACTCTTGAGTTGGAGAAGTCCTATTTTCTGGTCTCATGGAAAATCCTCAAAATGGATGTAAGTGGGTTGGGCTGAGGAGGAGTGCTAGACACCTTATCACTGCAGGAGTCTTGGTTGTCGATGCAATCCCATCTTCTGATCACAACTTTGGAACTTCAAGCAACTTGGTTGTCCCTGTAACGATGGACATCCTGACTGGAGGGTCATCAGATCAGACAGTGCCAGTGCAGTGTCATACATCAACCATCAGGGAGGAATCACAGGCCTTGACATCTCACCATCACAAGAGAGGTAGAAATAATCCTGTCCTAGGCAGACCTTCATGTTCTAACCTTGTCCACAATTTACATACTAGGCATGGACAATTGGCAGACAGACCACCTTGGCTTGGAGCACCTGGACTCATAAGAATGATTCCTACACCCAGAGGTGTTCCAGAATCTGTGCCCTATGATTAAGGTGCGAGGTGAAATGCATCAGGGTGTGCATCAGATTTGCAAGGCTGCTACCAAGTCTTGTGTTCACGCAGTCTCCAAATTTTACCAGGTGGATGTTCAAGCCCCATTTGATACCAGCTTCCGATGTAAGGTCAGGCAGTCTTCAGATGCAAGCAATCCCCAGTTATGTTGTGGGCCTGTTTTTGTTGCCATTGCCCACCCCACAGTTGGACTGTTTTTGGAGGTCCCAACAGTCTTTTAATTCCTGTGTCCCTAATTAGATGAGAAAGAAAATGGAATGTGTATACTTATCAGAAATTCCCATTATTTAGGGACATAGGTCCTACCCCGATTTGTCTATGATCATGCTTTTGGTACTGCTAAACTAAGACATGATGGGAGTAGGGAGAAGGAAAGTAGGTAATGTACATAACATGCATTGCGATGCCATTCAGTTTGCATGACACCTCAACACAATAAGGTAACCCATGTTGTAGTGCACTGCAACACTCAGTAATTAACAGTAGTACTTAGCATTAGAAGAAAAGGCTTATATGATATTTAAGATTGTTAGAGTGCGTTGGCAGCATATTTATTGAAAGGCTGCTTTAATGCAGTGCATGTTGCATGCAGTGAACTGGAAATAAATAAATCGGCCCTCAGTGTTATGTTCAGCAAACCAAAAGGGAGTAAATAAGAGATGTTTCATGGTAAGGTTTACACACACTTTTAAGCCTCTGGCATTTGTTTGATATGGCACCCCAACAGACCTAACCAGAGCACTACAATGCAAAAGCTTTTTAGCATTGTAGTCAGCTTCATTTAAATAAACGCTGCAGGTATGATAAAAACTGGTTTGAGGTAAGTGTATTGCTACCCCCTAGAGGGCCCCTGGACTTTTGGGTCCCCCTATTCCTGCACAGCCAGGCAACACACATTTTTCAACTTTCATTCTGACACAGTAAACAGTCCATGGCCTTGTTTTTGTTGTGCTATCGGGGAAAACAACTTGTATTGGATAAAGGGATTATGGGATGTCCAACTTGGCTCAAAAGAAAGAATTGAGGACAACTTCCTTCACTATGTACACCACAAAAATGACAAATCCACAACTGTATTCCTTCTGGAATAACAACAGTCTTTCAGGAATTGGAGATAAAAATTCCCTTTGTAGGAGCCTTAGTGGAAATTTAGCAATGTCCCAAACTGGCAGAAGCTCTATGTCCCCTCTCTTGAAACTTCCAGCCCACCTGGCTGCTTGGTAAAGTGTCCCAGAACAAGATATTGGGTTAAGCTTGTTGGCACTGTCCCAGAAAAGCTTGCTGGATATTGTATCAGGCAGCTTTCTCCCTTTTATGCCCTGGGGGTGTAGAGGTACTTTTATTGTCCTTGTAATCCTTCTGCTTTTGAGAAGACTGCTGTTCAGGCCTCCTGCTGTCCAGGTCCTTCCATGCTAGTCAGGTTGTCCCATAGAAGAGACTGTAGGTTAGTGGAGATCCCTCTGTCCTTCTTCCTTTCTACCTCAGCTCCCAGCCTGGAGTCAGAACCCCCCATTTAGCCCCAGGATCCCCTTCCAGGCTACACGACACAGCCTCAGCACTCCATTTTCCATCCGACTCCCCTGCTGGCCAGGCTCCACAATATTATGGGCTGATCCAGCCACTCTGCCAGGTCTCCTTCCTGGGGATTGGCCAGATTTCAATTATTATGCAGATCATGACCTCTGCATCCACCCTCTAGCTTCTAGAAACTTATAGCAGCTTCTAGAACCAGGGGAAGGTACCAAAGGCCTGACCTGTGGAGCACTCCAGTCTGACTTATAGTAACCCCAATCAATTAACCAGACTCACACAGGCTACTGTGAGTCAAAATAAATTTCCCTCTAAACTCTACACTAGAGGTTGCTACATAAGCTTTCAGCCTATTCAAAACCAATAGGATGCTTTTCCCTCATGCATAACCATTCACAACACACCACAATGCAAATCTGTTTTAGAGTTTAAAATGTAATATATGGTAATTTTAAGTCAAATAGCTAAGTTTATAGAATGTTATTTAAAGGTATGGAAGGGTAATGAGTAATGGAACAATGGAAAGTAACACAATGAAACAAGTGGGCATGTTCTGCACATATTGCCTTTAAAATATTGGACTAAAGCGCAGATTGTGATTTATTTCATACATCATTTGAGACAGTGTCATACATTTGTATCCAAAAAAACTAATTTACTGACAAAAGAGTATTGGTATCCCTTTGAGCACTTAAGGAAGTAAGGTTACAGCACAGTAGCTTGAAGTGACAATTGAAGGGTGATTTGATTACTTTCTTGTTTGGCTTTGAAGCTCTACTGCTGAATTATGTGGAATGTTTGCAACAAAGCTACAATGTAACTTAAACTTTTCTCATGTTCTAATGCTGAATTCCAAGGCATATATAAAAGGCGGGATAGAAATTACTGTAGATCTGCATGAATTAATACATCAGTAATGTATATTTTAACACAATGTATATTTGTAAATGTAGGTATTTAAGTACAAGAATTTGACGTTGTATAAGGTTTTTTTTTTTTTTTTTTTTTGCTTTTTTTTCTTTGCTTTTTTCTTTTTCAATCCACCGTTCAGCAGAAATTAAGCTCGGGGAGGAGAAGCAGCAAAAGAAGTCAATCAGTTTTTCTGCGGTGACCATGCGCTAACAAGGGACATGTTGATAGGAAAAGAGAGCATAGAGATGAGCTCTTCAGTCTGCTGCTTTTCATGTCACTGTCCAGTAACGGACTGGGAGGAGAGAGGAAGTGTAACTTAAAATGACATTAAAGCGGAGTTTCGGCCTCAAAATTTTTTTTTTGATAAAAATATCCCCGGGACAGTCAGGGCTAGTGCATTTCAGCAATGATAACCTCTGAACTGTCCCCAGGTTCACTTACCTGTTAGAAGAAATACTTACCTTGAAAATGTCTTGCCCAGTGCTGCCATCTCAGGTGTGGACAGCTGAAGCCAGAACGTCCTCTTCAGTGTCCTCTTCTGTGACATCGGAAGTCCCAGAATGCCCTGCATCGGCCCTGCTCGTCACTTCCGGTGCACATCCCTGCATGCCCAGAAGCTGTTTAACATGGAATGACGTGCCTGCACCGGAAGTGATGAGCAGGCCCGGTGCAGGCGCATTGACTCCTGGGAGCGATGACGTTCAGCTCCCAGGAGTCAATGCAAGAAGGAAGAGACGGCCGCAGAGGGAGGAAGTGTAAGGAAGGTAAGTATATTTTCCTCAAAAACAAGGTAAGTAAAGCAAAAAAAATAAAAAATTGTGATCATCCAATTCTTTTTCAGGTTACTTAGAGCAAGTGGATGTCAATTTTTCGTTTGTAGGCTGGAACTCCACTTTAAATTATATTCCCTATTCTCCAAAAATAATCTATACACATCCACTACTTAATGGCCCTGTAATTTTTTTCATGAAATAATTTCTTACTGTGTTGTTCTGCCTCCTTGTAACATTCTTGATGAGCTCCCAACGCTCTCCTTTTCTCTTTTCTTTCATTTTCATATAATTGGAATGAGCAGTGGATGTTATTTGTAGTCGTGTGCAATTCTCTATGGAAAATCTGCATTCTCGGTCAGTATTTTACGCCGGTGCACGTTACAAAATATGCGCATATAAGCATAAATATGAATGACTTTTCCCTAGGAAGGTATTGCACCTGCAAATTCGCACAAAACAAATACCTGAAATTACATCCAAAAAAGCAGAAGCTCAAACATCAGTACTGTTTGCAAGAGGCCTAATAGGAAGTCAGATCCTGCATTTCAGCCCTATGGAAGCAGCCTGCCATCTTCTCCATATCCCTCTGGCTAGCCAGTCATAGATATTGAACATGTAGAAAGTCTCATGGCATCCCTGTATAGTAGAGAGGGAAAATATTGTGACACCTGGTATCCTTGGACTATTTTTTCCTGCTCCTCTGCATAGCAAGAGTTGCTTCATCCCTCTTCAGACAGGCAGCCCCGATGTGGTTTGGGTCATGGCTCAACTGACACGGCCAGGCTTTAACCACTTTACCACTAGAGCATTTTGCTGTCTTACGTCTGGGCCACTTTTTGCGATTCGGCGCTGTGCAACTTTAACTGACAATTGCGCGGTCATGCGACGCTGTACCCAAACGAAATTTACGTCCTTTTTTTCCGACAAACAGAGCTTTCTTTTGGTGGTATTTGATCACCTGTGCAATTTTTACTTTTTGCGCTATAAACAAAAAAAGAGCGTTTATTTTGAAAAAATAACAATATTTTTCACATTGTTTTATATGAAATTCCCCCCAAAAAAGATGTAAAAACCAATTTTTTTTAAAATTTTTGGCCAATTTGTTTTCTGCTACCCATGTTTGGTAAAAAATAACGCAATAAGCGTATTTTGATTGGTTTGCGCAAAAGTTATTGCGTTTACTAACTAAGGGAAAGATTTTTGTCATTTTTGGTGTTTTTTTTTTTTAACGAGTAATGCCGGCGATCTGCGATTTTTTTTGTGGGACTGCGACATTGCGGCGGACAGATCGGACCCTTGACTGACATTTTTTACACTTTTGGGGTTACCAGTGGCATTACTGCAGTAATCAGTGCTATACATATGCACTGTTACTGTAAAAATGACACTGGCAGGGAAGGGGATAATTTTATTGGAGAGGGAGGGGTTAATGTATGCCTGGTGCTTACTGACGTGTGGGGGGGGAGGTGACTGTGTGAGCCAGGGACAGATCGGATGTTCAGCTATGCTGAACCCTGCAATCTGACCCTGCCTGTCACTTAGGAGATTCGCCCGCTCTGTTTACACAGGCGGGCGGATCTCCAAACTGGATTCCCCGACGATTGGGGCAGAGCAGCGGCGATCGCCGCCGCTCCTCCCCTGACCCGACTCCCGCTGTGAATGAAAACAGCGGGAGCGCGCCTCCGGCGGTGCGCGAGCGCCGCCTACAGGGGAGGAGTCTAGCGACGTAGGTCTACATCGCTAGACGATAACGAGCCACTGTGCCGCAGTAGCAGCACAGTGGCTAGTGGGAAAGTGGTTAAAGTGACAAAATTCGCCTACTCTGTTATGATGGGCTTCCCTGCTATTGACTCTTCTCCCCTGCCTCTCCTTCTTCTCTCCCCTCTTTGAACCCCTTTTTCTCATCCTCTTTCCCCCCTCCTTTTTTTTTCTTTGTTGGTTCTCATCCTTTATTATTCATCTTCTTTGATGACAATTGGTACAGGCTTTAGAGAACATCATACAGTTGAAAATGAACCATGAAGGTTTTCTAATGGCTCTAGTTTTACAAGCATTTTCCCTTGATGTCACTTGACTTCACTGTATGCTAGAGCTGCACGATTCTGGCCAAAATGAGAATCACAATTTTTTTAGCTTGGAATAAAGATCACGATTCTCTCACGATTCTCTGTGTAACAAAAAAAAATTGGGATAACTTTACTGTTACGTTTTTTTTTTTATTCATTAAAGTCTATTAATTGCGTTCGAAAGACTGCTGCGCAAATACAGTGTGACATAAAATATTACAACGATCGCCATTTTATTCTGTAGGGTCTCTGCTAAAAAAATATATAAAATGTTTGGGGGTTTTAAGTACTTTTCTAGCAAAAAAAAACTGATTTTAACTTGCAAGCAACAAATGTCAGAAAAAGATCCAGTCTTTAAGAGGTTAAACTTTCTTTCTCCCTGGCAGAGGGAAGAAAAAGATACAATGTAATCATTTTTGTTTATAGTTACTGGGAGACTTTGCTGATAGTGTTTGCCGGGAGGCTTTTTTTTTTTTTCCACAGCTGTTCTCTCTGCTATGCAGCTATGCAAAGAATCGACCATATCTCAGGGTTAGATCGTCAGGAGGGGTGAATCGAGATCGCGATTTTCATACGATTAATCGTGCAGCTCTACTGTATGCTTTGTCAGTCTTGCCTCTGAAAGACCAATATACCCAATAGTCGGTTCTAAGTGGTCTCTCTATAACTCAGCTGCGCCTGAGTTCTCATGACATGCACTTATGTTTGTTATCCTTTGCATTTCCTAAATAAAGGATTTAAAAAATAAAATAAAATTTAGAGGAGGCTGAGGATAATAGAAGGTATTTTTTTTAGGTTAGAATACATACTTTTTTAGTGTCACTGTAACGCCTTGGCGCTGGCCACGCGCATATATGCGGCCTCTTGGTGGGTGGGCCTTGGCGCAGAGCTGATGCATATTGGCATTCATTAGTGTAAATACAGCTGTGCCGAGGGCACACGCCCTGCATGCTCCCAACACAGTTACCGGCGGCTAACGGAAAGTTACCGATCATGAATTGCGATCATTGGACTGCCGTGACAGCCAATCACGGTGATCACATGATAATAAACCCCCGCCCCACCTGCCAGCACCCTAAACCTCCTAAAGGGCTGGGAGGTGCCGGCTCCAAGGTGTTAAGTACAGCAGAGAAAAAATTGATTTCTTGACTACCAGAAAGGGATGTGCTGTGGGGCAGAACTGTGTAAGCGCCCATTCAGACTGGCGCGACACGACTTGCTGAGGCGACCTGTGAAGTCGCGGTGCACAGCGTGCACCACGACCTCAGCGCGACTTGCAGGGACTTCATATAATTGAAGTCAATGCAAGTCGCCTCCAGGTTGCCCCAAAGTAGTACAGGACCCTTTTTCTAAGTCGGAGCGACTTGTGTCGCTCCTATTAGAACGGGTCCTGTACTATTCAATGGCAAGCGACCGACCGCGACTTGTCAGGCGACCAAGTCGCCTGACAAGTCGCGCTAGTGTGAATGGACCCTAAATCTCAGGACTGAGTTAACAGAGATACAAATCATTTAGCGGGTAAATCAGCTTCAGTGTACAGTATGTACAGTGGATATAAAAAAGTCTACAAACCCCTGTTAAAAATTTCATGTTTCAATGAGACAAAGCTAAATAATTTCAGAACGTTTTCCACCTTTAATATTACCTAGTTGAACAACAAACTGAAATCTTTAAGCTGGAGGGAAGTAAAAATAAAAAAATAAAATAATATGGTTGCATAAGTGTGCACACCCTTAAACTAATACTTTGTTGAAGCATCTTTTCATTTTTTTTACAGCACTTTTTGGGTATGAGTCTATCAGCATGGCACATCTCGATTTGGCAATATTTGCCCACTCTTCTTTGCAAAAACACTCAAAATCTGTCAGATTACGAGCAGTGCTGTATCCTGGCCTAGGCCAACAAGGCCCAGGCCTAGGGAGGCACTTTTCAGGGGGGCAGCAAAAAAAATATTTCATTATTTGTATAATGACTATGGACTTCCTATTTATTATACAAATAAGTGAAATAATCCTATGATTACAATCAGTGGCAACAAACACAAGTCCAAATATCCTAAAAGATCAATCTTACTAATCTTGTGACATATGGCTGTACTAATGGGCACTGATAAGACTGCACTGGTGGCCACTAATGGGGCTGCACTGGTGACCACTGATGAGGCCACACTGATATGCTGCACTGATGGGCAAAAAGAGGCAGCATTGATAAGGCTGCACTGATGAGGCTGAACTTATGGGAACTGATGAAGCTATGCTGATGGACACTGATAGACTGTGGTTATGGTCTGTGGTTTACAGATGACATTGTGGATTGTAAACAGGAAGGGGTGTGACGTAAACAGGAAGGGGTGTGGCCTTTACAGGAAGGGGTGGGTCATATTTAAATTAGGGGGTGCACAAGTTTAGTCAGGCCTAGGGCAGCACAATACCTAAATACACCACTGATTACGAGGGCATCTCCTGTGCAAAGCCCTCTTGAGATCACCCCACAGATTTCATAATCGGATTCAGGTGTCTGCTCTGGCTGGGCCATTCCAAAATTTTAATCTTCTTCTAGTGAAGACATTTCTTTGTTTATTTGGATGTATGCTTTGGGTCATTGTCATGCTAAAAGATGAAGCTCCTCTTCATGTTCAGCTTTCTAGCAGAAGCCTGAAGGTTTTGTGCCAATATTGACTTGCATTTGGAACTGTTTATAATTCCCTCTATCTTGACTAAAGCCCCCGTTCCAGCTAAAGAAAAACAGCCCCAAAGCATGATGCTGCCACCACCATGCTTCACTGTGGGTATGGTGTTCTTTTGGTGATGTGCAGTGTTGTTTTTGCGCCAAACATATCTTTTGGAATTATGGGCAAAAAGTTCAACCTTGGTTTCACCAGACCATAACACATTTTCCCACATTCTTTTGAGAGACTTCAGATATGTTTTTGGAAAATTTAGCTGGGCTTGGATGTTTTTCTTTGTAAGAAAAGGCTTCTGTCTTGCCACTCTACCCCATAGCCCAGACATATAAAGAATATGGGAGATTGTTGTCACATCTACCACACAGCCAGTACTTGACAATCAATTATGTCAATCAATTTTGGAGGGACATTCAGTTCTGGGTAATGTCACTGTTGTGCCATATTTTCTCCACTCGATGATGACTGTCTTCACTGTGTTCCATGGTATATCTAATGCCTTGGAAATTCTTTTGTACCCTTCTCCTGACTGATACCTTTTAACAATGAGATCCCTCTGATGCTTTGGAAGTGCTCTGTGGGCCATGGCTTTTGCTGTAGGATGCGACTAAATGTCAGGAAAGACCTACTAGAACAGCTGAACTTTATTTGGGGTTAATCAGAGACACTTTAAATGATGGCAGGTGTGTACCTAATCCTATTTACCATGAGTTTGATTGTGATTGCTTAACTCTGAACACAGCTACATCCCCAGTTATAAGAGGGTGTGCACACTTATAGAACCACGTTATTTTAGTTTTCTACTTTTACTTCCCCCCCCCCCCCCCAAAAGATTTCAGTTTGTTTTTTAATTGAGTTGTACAGTTTATAGGTCACATTAAAGGTGGAAAAAGTTCTGAAATGATTTAACTTTGTCTCATTTTCTTACATCACTGACGTTTTAACGGGTGTGTAGACTTTTTATATCCACTGTATTTCATCTGTGTATTTAGTTGTTTGCCTGGATTTCATGTTGAACGTGAACTTGCAGGAGCCCATAGTGTAATGCGCTAATTGCAGCTTAGCAAAGCAGACACAACAATGCAGTGCATTTACACTAGTTTAAAGACTTACCATAAATGCCTTCATAATTAGGCTCACAATCTTAAAATTCCTTATCATTTTTTACACACAAAGGTAAGTATAATAATGATAAACCAAAATAAATAAATAAAAACAGAATAGCCATATCTTTTTTGCCCCGTTGTCTTTTATAGAATAACTTATGTTATATAACCTGTTACAGCTTTCTTTGTTTTCTGCCTAGCTATGTTTCAGGGCTATCCACCATCATGCATGGAATGTCCCTCAAGCTTTTCTAATCCTGTTTTCTTATACAACCCTCACAATTATTATCAGGTAAGTAGAAGCACATTTTATGTAATACAAAAGCATAGTTTTGAAAGTTAAAGAGAAACAATATTGGTTTTGGGTGGGGTTTTCTTTTTATAATTATATGTTACATAAACTATTTTTTTTTAAATTTTCTATTCATAATTTTATAAACAATCTATAAAGGGTGCACATATGACAAAGTGCTTTATGCTTTCAGACTTCCTCTCTCTAATTGAAATTTCAGAGCAGACACAATTAAAAGAGGTTTGGGGGATGAGTCACTCTTTGGTGTGTACATTTCAGCCTTAGCTATTGAACTCTGTTAATGGGCTTTATTTTTCAGGAAAGCAAATATGGACAGACAAGTAAACATGTCTGAAAGTGCTTAAAGGTCCACCCACTTGCTAGGATACAGAATATTCACATGCCATATTTAACCCCTTCATGCCAATAGCCTCCCAGCCCTTTAACCACTTAAGCCCCAGGAGATTTTACCTCCTTCCTGACCAGGCCCTATTTTGCGATTCGGCACTGCGTGACTTTAACGGACAATTGCGCGGTAGTGCGGCGCTGTACCCAAATTAAATTGACGTCCTTTTTTTCCCACAAACAGAGCTTTCTTTTGGTGGTATTTGATCACCTGTGCGATTTTTACTTTTTGCGCTATAAACAAAAAAAGAGCGTAAATTTTGAAAAAATAACAATATTTTTCACATATTTTTATATGAAATTCCCCCAAAAAAATGTAAAAATCAAATTTTTTAAACATTTTTGGCCAATTTGTTTTCTGCTACATATGTTTGGTAAAAAAAATCGCAATAAGTGTATTTTGATTGGTTTGCGCAAAAGTTATTGCGTTTACTAACTAAGGGAAAGATTTCTGTCATTTTTGGTGTTTTTTTTTTTTTAATGAGTAATGGCGGCGATCTGCGATTTTTTTTTTGCAGGACTGCTACATTGCGGCGGACAGATCGGACCCTTGACTGACATTTTTGACACTTTTGGGGTTACCAGTGACATTACTACAGTAATCAGTGCTATACATATACACTGTTACTGTAAAAATTACACTGGCAGGGGTTAACTTTATTTGTGATCAAGGGGTTAAGTGTGTCCCTAGGGGCGTGGCTGTAAAGGGGCGTGGCTAGTGGTGTAACAACAGAGACATACGATCCTACATAGCAGGACCGTATGATCTCTGTTCTTACACAGGGGAGAGTGACAGGCGGCTTTGTTTACATTAGCCGCCTGCCTTTCTCCCTCTCCACGGGGAGGTCACTCGCGCGGACTGCTTAGGGAACGAGCGGGGGCAGGAGCGCGCCACCGGCGGCGCGCGCTCGCCCCCTAGAGCCTCAAAGGCGAGCGACGTAGTACTACGTCACTTTGCCTGTGAGGGGCTGACCGCCGCAGTAAATAGTCGCGCGGCGGTCGGCAAGCGGTTAAGATTTCTAAAATCCGGGAGGCAGAGGTGGGCATTCAGGTCATGTTACCTCTTTGATTGGCTGTCACAGTGGTCACATGATCGGAAAGCTCCCGATCGCAAGTATGCATCGGGAGTTTACCGATCCCCGCCAGCTCCTGTGCTGGGAGCACACAGGGAGCGCGCTCTCGGCACGGTAAGTGGTTTCCACAGGGCCTCATATATCCACCTTATCAGTGCCGCCTCATCAGTGCCCACAAGTGTAGCCTATCAGTGCCCATCAGTGAGGCCTCATCAGCACACATAAGTGAAGAAGAAAAAAAATACTTATTTGCTAAATTTTAAAACAGAAACAAAGAAAACGTTTTTTTCTTCAGAATTTTCATTTTTAATTTCTTTAGCAAAAATAAAAACCCAGTGGTGATGAAATGCCAATTAAAGAAAGCTCTAATTGTGTGAAAAGAATGTTGCTTGGGTACAGTGTTGCATTTGTCATTCAAAGTGCGACAGCACTGAAAGCTGAAGGGGTAAAAGTGCCAGGTAGGCAAGTGGTTAATTATTTGTTGGTAGTCAATTTATTTGCAGCAAACTGCATTTAATATCATGGTAATGAGATAAATGTTAGCAAGTAGTTGGATCTCTTAGCAAAGATATTTATTCACCTGTGTATATACAGCCCTGGGTCTAAATCAGATCAGGAATAGACAGAACATTATGCACCATGATAGCATGCACATTCAGCTGGTCTTGTTTTATATTTTTGAAAAATGTTCCACTACTCAAGCATTTTTGTTTCTAATGAGTGGCAGAAAAATACCCCAGCATTTATAGCCACATGTGGAACTTAGTCACCTAAGTCCAATTATCAAACAATGCTGCACTAGGCAGGGCTTATACTAATGCTTGAGATTTCAGTGTAGCAGAGGATCAACAGGTATTTTTTGTATTTCTAAAGATATGTAACAAAACACTTTTCAGGTTAGATTAAAAAGACCAAAAAGAGCAAATGTTAGAAGGTATTTTTTAAGGTTTGAATACACTTTAATCTACAATACATTATATAAGGGCTCCGTTTATGGAACCAGATCGCATGCGGTATTTAGATGTCTTCCCAAATACCGCATGTGATCCTGAAAATGTCAATTCATTAATTCTTTATGCGGTAATTATCTCATAAGGCAAAAATGCTCAGTAAATGAAGCGTAGGAGTAAAAAATAAGTCCCTGTTCACACTAGGGCGACCTGTGAGGCGACCTGGTCGCCTCACAGGTCGCCTCCCATAGGGAAGCTGCGGACCCGTTCTAATAGGAGCGACACAAGTCGCTCCGACTTAGAAAAAGGGTCCGGAGCTTCTTTGGGGCGACCAGGAGGCGACCGCCATAGACTTCAATGTTATGATGTCCGTGGCGGCCGCTCCGAGGTCGCGGCGCGCTGCTCGCACCGCGACCTCGGAGGTCGCGTTGCGAAGTAGCGTCGCTCGTATGTGAATGGGCAGTAAAGCAGGAGTAAAAGTCAATTCACAAAAGGAAAATAAAAAATAATAATAAAATAAAAAATTCATACAGTAAATAAGTAGTGGCCCTGGCATTAGATATTCAAGGAACTGGCAGCTGCCGTCATCCTTAACAACCAGTAAAGAACATGGCTGCTAAGGAGCGGGCGACTGCCGTGTCCTTGACAAGGGATGAACCCTGGCGACAGCTGAAAAGAAAATGCCGGCAATGGAAAATTTGGAAAACAAAAAGGTGTGCCCCCCCCCCCCCCCCCCAGATCATACCAGGCCCTTCTGGTGTGGTATAGATTTTAAAGTGGAACCCCCCATGTCAAATTATTTTTTTTAAAAATGGCATTTGCCTCCCCTCCCCCCAAAATTCATACCAGATTCTTATCTGAGCTTACAGCCCTGCAGGTCAGGAAAGGGAGGGCAAGAATGAGCATCCCACCTCCTGAACCATAGCAGGCCACATGCCCTCAACATGGGAGGGGTGCTTTGGGGCTGGAGGGGGATGCTGATGGGAACAAGGGCCTCTTCCCCACAACTATAGCCGGTGGTTGTGGGGGTCTGGAGGCGGGGGACTTATTGGAGTCAGGAAGCCCCCTTTAAAAAGGGGGCCCCAGATCCTGCTCTGCCCCTATGTGAATAAGTAGTGAGACATAGTCTCCCGACTTATTCACCAAAAAAAAGTTTAATGTAAAAAAGACAGTAGGCAGTTTTTGATAAGTCCTTTTTTTTATAAGCAAAATAAAAAAATGTCCCCTAGTGCAGATCCATCACCAATCACGGTGTCTGCCACCACCGATGACCCGAAGAAAAAAAAAACCTCTTCGCTTCCGACGAAGGCTCCCACCATCTGCCTCTTCCGCCGTCTGACAGCTCTTAACCACTTTAAGACCGGGCCTGTTTCTTACACTTCTTGTTTACAAGTTAAAATCAGTTATTTTTTTTGCTTCAAAATTGTGCTCCTGGAATGGCAACAAATATTGGTACTTAAAAATCCCCATAGACGACTCTTTAAAAATTTCTACAGGTTACTAGCTTAGAGTTACAGAGGAGGTCTAGGGCTCAAAATATTGCTCTCGCTCTAACTATTGCAGCAATACCTCACATTTGTGGTTTAAACACCGTTTACATATGTGGGTGGGACTTGCGTATGCGTTCGCTTCTGCATGCGAGCTAACGGGGACAGGGCGCATTCATTGTTTTTTTTCCTATTTATTTTATCTATTATTTTTTATTTATACACATTTTTAAAAAAAATATAATTTTTTTTCCTATTACAAGGAATGTAAACATCCCTTGTAATAGAAATAAGCATGACAGGACCTCTTTAATGTGAGATTTGGGGTAAAAAAAAAAAAAAAAACCTCAGATCTCACATCTACACTAAAAAAAAAAAAAAAAAAAAAAGTCATGATGAAAAAAAATGGGCTCTTTAGATCCGTTGCTAGGAAACAATGTTTGACGTCGATCCGGTCCTCCAAGGCCATAAAGTCGAGTGAGGTCTATCTTGCCCACACTCGACTTCCTGCCTGTGAGGAGCACAGACCGGATAATTTTCCGCTCTACCAGCGGATCCGGTAAGCGGGGAAAACGACCAGGAAGCGGCGAGAGGGGGGGGGGGGCACCTCTCGCGCCACACCATATGGGTGAATCCGCCGCTGGGACTCCCCTTATGTGAAAGAGGACCGCCGCCAGTTTGAAAAAATACCGGGGCTGCCATAACCCCAGTATTTAATGTCAAAGTACCGACGTATAAGTGCGGCGGGCGGTCTGGAAGTTGTTAAATAACTAAAGGGTGGTGCCACCCAGTGACGTCAGTGGGTGGCTCTGCCCCTTGTTACATCATCGACTGGGGGCATGCTGGGTCTGTGATGTCACAAGGGGGCACACTAAGGCTCCGTTTCCACTGCCGCGGCTACGAAGTCGTGCTACTTCTAGCGCGACTTCGTAGCGAAAGTAAACTGCGGCTTTCAGTGCGACTTGTCCCTCATTAGTAGTGCACAAACTACTTTTGAAGTCGCCGCAACTGAAGTCGCGGCAGTGGAAACGGGCCGAATTGAAATCAATGGCTTTTGACTTGCTGTGCGACTTGACATTTGTCAAGTCGCACAGCAAGTCGCACTAGTGGAAACCGGCACTTAGTGCTCTTAATTGAGAAAACTACACAGAAGAGATATGCTTTGTTCATATTTCACTTCTGAGGTTTACAACCATTTTAAGAAAAGAATGTAGCAACTGGATATCTGTAATGTTGGCATGTAAAATAATGTTCTTTATTCTTTTCAAATGTGATTTTAGGCACTTAACTTGAGCTGTCATCTCCCGATGTTATGCCTTTTTATAAAGCATTTTAGTTTACCCAAACTTGTTGCCTATAATGCTGTATGCTTTTCATTAAACAAAAAAGTAAATAGCAATAATTATGGGCGAATTGAAGTAATCCATCTCAAAGAGCTGCTTAACTGAAAGCATTTATAAATCTTTATGCAAGGTCCCGGCTCCCAGGTTTCTGACTTCAGGCTTTGGTGTCCTTGGTCATTCATATATCTTACCAAAAATCTTGGATGTTTTGAGACCAGGCTACCCTTTTCTGGATTGCTCACAGCCATGACCTGACATGACTTTTCTGTACAATTCAGACAACATTTTGTTGCAGCATATGTTCAGGAACAAACATCAGTACCTATGTGACAGACCGTAGGGGATTAATGCAGCAGCCTGTAGTTAGATTGTATGACCAAACTACACTAAAATCTGCTACTGATCAAATGTAATATTTTTATCCTCACAATTCTTATATTTTACTGCTAATATGTTTCTCTTCAGAATTTCATATTTTACTGTCGATTTGTATGACCTTTTGTGCTTTTCAGTTAAAAGTTCAACTAGAGCTTCCACCAAGAGAATCATTTTATCTATTAGTTCTCGTTTAGACCATAAGAAAAAAATAGAATTTTCCTGTAGGAGTGGGCATTTTTTTTCCATGCACAGTTTTTCTCTGTGGTCTGTAAAAGATATAAACTCATTTCCCTTTTTACACTTTATTATTGTGTCACTTGTCTTTTAACTGTCACGGAATGTGTATGCACTGGACAGATACCTAACCCCCTTAATGACCAGGCCATTTTTTGCGATTCGGCACTGTGTTACTTTAACCACTTGCCTACAGTGCACTTTCACCCCCTTCCTGCCCAGACTAATTTTCAGCTTTCAGCGCTCTCACACTTTGAATGACAATTACTCAGTCATGCAACACTGTACCCATAAAAAATTAGTGTCCTTTTTTTCACACAAATAGAGTTTTTTTTTGATGGTATTTAATCACTACTGGGTTTTTTATTTTTTGTGCTATAAATAAAAAAAGACTGAAAATATTGTGAAAAAACGCATTTTTCTTTGTTTCTGTCATAAAATTTAGCAAATGAGTAATTTTTCTTCACAAATTTTGGCCAAAATTTATACTGCTACTTATCTTTGGTAAAAATAACCCAAATAAGTATATATTATTTGGTCTTTGTGAAAGTTATAGAGTCCACAGGTTATGGTGCTAATTGGTGAAAATTGATCACACTTGATCACACCTGATGTACTGAAGGCCTATCTCATTTCTTGAGACACTAAAAAGTCAGGAAAGTACAAATACCCCCCAAATGACCCATTTTTGGAAAGTAGACATTCCAATGTATTTAATAAGGGGCATGGTGAGTTTTTTGAAGTTGTAATTTTTTCCCACAACTCTTTGCAAAATGAAATTTTTATTTTTTTATTTTTTTTACAAATTGACGTATTAACAGGTTATTTCTCTCACACAGCATATGTATACTTGCAACTACACCCCAAAACACATTCTACTACTCCTCCTGAGTATGGCGATACCACATGTGTGAGACTTTTTCACAGCCTGGCCACATACAGAGGCCTAACATCCAAGCAGCACCGTCCGGCATTCTAGGAGCACAAATTACACATATAATTTCCTGACAACCTATCGTACTTTTGAAGGCCCTGGAGCACCAGGACAATGGAAACCCCCATAAAATGACCCCATTTTGGAAAGCAAACAGCCCAACGTATAATTTTTGAGGCATAATGAGTCTTTTGAACTTGTCAGTTTTTTCCACAAGTTTTTGGAAACTGTGGAAAGAAAATGAAAACACATTTTTTTTTACACAAAGCTGTCCATTTATGCAATATTTCTAACACATAACATGTACATAGCAAAAATTGCACCCCAAAATACATTCTGCTATTCCTCCTGAGTATGGTGATACCACATGTGTAACACTTTTACACAGCCTGGCCACATACAGACGCCTAACATCCAAGTAGCCCTTTTCACAAAGTTGTCCATTTATCCACTTTAAGACTGGGCCTATTTTTGACACTTGGTCTTTACAAGCTAAAATCATTTTTTTTTTGCTAGAAAACTACTTAGAACCCCCAAACATTATATATTTTTTTTAGCAGAGACCCTAGAGAATAAAATGGAGATTGTTGCAATATTTTTTATCACACCATATTTGCATGTATGGTTTGAACACCGTTTACATATGTGGGCGGGACTTGCGTATGCGTTTGCTTCTGCGCGCGAGCTAACGGGGACAGGGCGCTTTAATTTTTTTTTTTTTTCCTATTTATTTTATTTATTATTTTTTTATTTTTACACAGTTTAAAAAAAAAATGTTTTGATCATTTTTATTCCTATTACAAGGAATTTAAACATCCCTTGTAATAGAAATAGGCATGACAGGTCCTCTTTATTGTGAGATCTGGGGTCAAAAAGACCTCACACCTCACAACTACACTAAAAAAGAAAAAAAAAAAATTTTTGAAAAAGGAAAGAAAAACAAAAACAAAAAACGTCCCTTTAAACCGGTTGCTAGGCAACGCCTTTTGACGTAGCTCCGGTCCTCCAAGACCATAGAGTCGACTGAGGGCCATCTTGCCCTCACTCGACTTCTCCCATTCTTCTTTGCAGGACCTCTCAAGCTCCATCAGGTTGGATTGAGAGCATCGGTGCACAGTCATTGTCAGATCTCTCCAGAGATGTTCAGTCTGGTTCAAGTCTGGGATCTGGCTGGGCCACTCAAGGACATCCACAGAGTTGTCCCATAGCCACTCCTTTGTTATCTTGGCTGTGTGCTTAGGGACGTTGTCCTGTTGGAAGATTAACTTTCGCCCCAGTCTGAGGTCCAGAGCACTCTGGAGCAGGTTTTCATCAAGGATGTCTCTGTACATTGCTGAATTCATCTTTTTCTCAATCCTGACTAGTCTCCTAGTTCTTGCCGCTGAAAAACCTCCCCACAGCATAATGCTGCCACCGCCATGTTTTACTGTAGGGATAGTAATAGCCAGGTGATGAGCGGTGCCTGGTTTCCTCCAGACATGATGCTTGCCATTAGGGCCGAAGAGTTCAATCTTTGGCAAACTCAAGGCGGGCTGTTACGTGCCTTTTACTGAGGAGTGGCTTCCGTCTGGCCACTCTTACCATACAGGCCTGATTGGTGGAATGCTGCAGAGATGGTTGTTCTTCTGGAAGGTTCTCCTCTCTCCAAAGAGAAATGCCGGAGCTCTGTCAGTGTGAATATTGGGTTCTTGGTCACCTCTCTGACTAAGACCCTTCTCCCCCAATCTCAAAGTTTGGCCGGGCGGCCCACTCTAGGAAGAGTCCTGGTGGTTCCAAACTTATTGCATTTATGGATGATGGAGGCTACTGTTCTCATTGGGACCTTCAATGCTACAGAAACTTTTCAGTACCCTTCACTAAGATCTGTGCCTCAATACAATCCTGTCTCAGAGGTCTACAGACAATTCCTTGGACTTTATGGCTTGGTTTGTGCTCTGACATGCACTGTTAACTGTGGGACCTTATATAGACAGGTGTGTGTCTTTCCAAATCATGCCCAATCAACTGAATTTACCAGGTGGGCTCTAATAAAGTTGTAGAAGCATCTCAAAGATGATCAGAAGAAACAGGATGCACCTGAGCTCAATGTCGAGTGTCATGGCAAAGACTGTGAGTATTTATGTACATGTGATTTTTCAGTTTTTTATTTTTAATAAATTTGCAAAAATGTCAAGCAAACTTCTTTCACGTTGTCATTATGGGGTATTATTTGTAGAATTTTGAGGAAAATAATGCATTTAATCATTTTTGGAATAAGGCTGCAACATAACAAAATTTGAAAAAAGTGAAGCGCTGTGAATACTTTCCGAATGTACTGTAAGTTGAATGACCTATGAACTTGGGTACAACCAGCCTGTTGGATTTCATATGTGTTTATTGCTAGCGGCTGTTATCAGGGCTGTTATGGTGGGAATTGAAAATCGCTCCATCTATGGCAGGAATAACTTGGTCTTAATGTGGATAAACATATATAAAAGCATTAAAATATTGTTGTGTGTGATTAAAATAGGTGTTTGGAGAGGAGAGCAGGAAATGAAGCACCTTGAAAGAAATAGGAGTTTCAATGGCTAAATGCTCAAAATTCTTTTTCTACACTTAAAGTGTTACTAAACCCAGGACCCTGCATTCACTATATCTGGTCTCCCACAGTACACAGAACGTGGAAATGCAATAATTTTAGTAAATATAAACTGCTAAATACCTTTTCTCATCAGTAGTATATAGCAGTCTTGTGACTTCTATCAGTGCCTGGTTAAAGCTTGTAGCAGGAGTTTTCATACTGCACTGGCTGTCCTATCAGGATGCAGGACCCTTGACCCTCTGTCGGGACAGGGCTGATTGGCCCTGTGCTAATCACATGCAAAAAAAAAACTCTCTTGCAATACACACTAAACTGAGCATGTGCAGCCTGACTCCAATAACTCTGTCTTATTCGGACATGTTATGGGGACAATGCAAGAAGAAGAGGATCTGTGCATACAGGATCAAACAGTATCTTTACACAATGTGCAGGATTAACCGCTTAGGTTCCACAGTGAGTATACCAAGAATGCTTAACTGCATATACAGACTGATTTTACTGTTGTGGGTTTAGTAACACTTTCAGAGATCTGTCTGTAAATATAAACCTTTTAAGACAATATTATCATTAGATAAATTGCAAAGGGTTTAAGATAACTCATTCATGTGACGGTTTCAGTTCACATTTTAGTAATGTAGTTTTAGAAGGAAGGAACTGTTATAAACTATGTTAGGTGTTTATTCTTGTCTTAAGCTGGATACACACTATACAACTTTTGTTGGTAGATTTCCTTAAAGGGCCATACACACTATGGATTTTTCCTTCAGACTTACCAAAACCATATAATATGAGGTCAAACCTAAACACTTTCAATTTGTATGCAATCAGGCAGGCCCTTGCACTACATAGAAAAGGTAAATCTAAAGGAAATCTGACAACGAAAGTTGTATAGTGTGTATCCAGCTTTAGATTTACCTTCAACTCTGTAGTGCAAGGGCCTTCCTGATTACAAATAAATTGAAAGTGTTTAGGTATGACCTCATATTATATGGTTTTGGTAAATTTAATGGAAAAAAATCTAAAGAAAATTGTATAGTGTGTATCCAGCTTTAGACTTAGCTGGGGAGAGCATCCCTCACTTCCTTTCTTGGAAACAAGGTTGTCAACAAGAAGTGTGGAAAGTTCACCATCTAATGGGCCATACACACTATGAGATTTTCTGACTTTTTCCTTTAGACTTACCAAAACCATATAATATGAGGTCAGACCTAAACACTTTCAATTTGTATGCAATCTGGCAGGCCCTTGCACTACATAGAAAAGGTAAATCTGAAGGAAATCTAACCACAAAAGTTGGATAGTGTGTATCCAGCTTAAGACATAGACAGAAATATAAAGCTATGGAGAGGGGGTTAGCCTGTTCCTATTTCACAAAGAAGGGGAGCTTTTCTGCTGTCTTTATTGAGGATATCCCTCGCTTCCTTTCCATCAACAGGACAGAAGGTAAGTGGAAATGTCCACAATGGAACAACAGGGAGTAGTACAAATTAACATACGAGTTCTCCACTCTGTACAAAAAAAAAATGTAAATACTGTATAAAAATTAAGCCTTATATTTGCAACAAATAGGAATATCTGTGGAAAACAAACCCCACAGTAGAGGTTCTCCTTCAAGTTTTAATTCTTTCATCTTACATAGTACATATGGTATTAATTAATGATCACATTATTGTCCGCATCATACAGGGACAACCAGTGCAGGCACCCTACCGTGTGGAATTCTACCATCCAAATTTGCCACACACTAACTACGATGATTTCAGGAGAGGCCAGGTGAATTTGGATACAGCTGTCTGGGTTGCAGATAACCTGCAGGCTTCACACCAACCTGCCATAGCTCGACTAGATGTTCAAGAAAATCACAAACAGCCATTGTCGTTTTCAAATTATGGTCATGTTCCAGAAACCTTTGAACATAGTCAAACACAGCAGTTGCAATACGTATGGCCTGTAAATATGGACATCACCAACTGTGCTGCGAGATCATACCAGGCTGCTCCTTTCTTGCATACACAGGCATCTGATGGTACATATCCTTCAAGCAGTACCTCTGAGGTAAGTGTCACTCTCTCTCCTGGTATTTTACATAAAATTGTGTGTACTGTAACATGGGGGTTCTTAGTTGGGCAAATGTTTTCTGTTGAGAACCTTAATGCCTCAGATTTCTGGCCAGATGACTTTGGCTGTCTTAGCTTAGCTTTCCAGCCCTACTATCTTAAATCAGGGATCTTCAAACTTTGTAAACAAAGGACCACTTTACTGCCCTTCAGACTGGAGCGGACTGTGGTCAATGGGATCAGAAATTTCCCCAGCAGTAAAATAGATTACACAGAGCCTGATGCCCCAACATCAGTGGAAGTAGACATTGGTGGTTAGTGGGAGTAATAAAATGACATAGATCCTGTGGTCAGTAGGAAGATCAGTGCCCCATCATTGGTATTATTAGTGGAAAGAATAGTGCCCCATTGATAGATGACAGCTGTGTCATCTATCCTTATACTCTCTCTTGTTCACCCCTCTTCTCCACCCCACTGCTTATATATATCACCCTCACTTCTGTCCTCTCCTTATTACTGCACTCACCATCTGCTGCTATTTCTAAATCCACACGCACACAAAACCTCTAGGACACTGGGGCATGTCCCTTCATATAAATCTCATATTACCTCCCTCATCTTTTTCTTCTCCTAACCTCTGGAGATATATCCCCAAACCCTGGGCCTCCATCATTTACCTGTGCTCAACACACCCATTACGCTGCACCCTCTGGCTGCAGTCAGCACAATTTAGTTCCCATCTCTCTTCTTCCCAAGACCAGACTCCCTCTCTCTTGCGCCCTTTGAAATGCCCGCTCTGTCTGTAATAAACTCACCTCTCTCCATGACCTTTTTATCGCTAACTCATTTAATCTACTCGCCATTACCGAAATCTGGCTTCATGAACCCCACACTGCATCCTCTGCTTCCCCAACCCAATGCGGTCTTCTCTGGACTCACTCCCCCCAGACCCAGTGGACACAAGGGAGGGGGTGTCGGGATCCTTTTAACCCCACATAGCACCTTTCAGGTACTTCACCCACCTCCCTTTCTGTCATTTTCCTCACTTGAGGCACACTGCATTCGTCTTTTCTCTCCTGTTTCTCCAAGGATAGCTGTGATCTACCACCCCATTGGACCTGTATCAACCTTTCTTGACAACTTCTCTGCCTGGCTACCCTGCTTTCTCTCTTCCAAAATCCCCACAATCCTTCTTGGCAACTTCAACACAACATCCCTATTAATACTAACACTCCTGCCACTTCCAAACTTCTCAGTCTAACCTCCTCCTTTGACCTGAAGCAATGGATACCTGCTTCTACTCACTCTGAAGGCAATATCCTTGACCTTGTTTTCTCCCACCTATGCACTCTGTACAACCTCTCAAACTATCCTTTCCCTCTCTCTGATCACTACCTTATTAGTTTCACTCTCTCCCTCTTCTCCACCTCCTCTTCCTCCAACTGCCTTACAGTTACCCGTAGAAACCTACACCATCTCAACCCTTCTCTTCTCTACTCTGCTACCGACCACCTCTATGACAAAATCGCACCCCTGTCCTGCACCAACCAAGCCACTTCTGTCTACAGTCTACAACGCTTCACTTTTAGCCTCCCTGGACATACTGACCCCCCTCACTTCACATATAATCAGGCCCCGACCCCTTCAACCTTGGCAAACAGATAACACTAGAAGTCTGAAAAAGTATAGCCGTGCTCTTGAGCACCTATGGAGTAAAACTAGGTCTCAGAAAGATTTCAACCAAAATAAATCTACCCTCCTAAAATACAATTCCAGTCTCCACACTGCCAAGCAGACCTATTTTATCACTCTCATTAACAACTTAATATCCTGCCCCCAACAACTATTTGCTTCCTTTAATTCTCTACTTCGTCCTCCTCTGCCTCCACCCACTAACTCACTCACTGCCCAGGAGATCGCCAACCACTTCAAACAGAAGATTGATACAATTTGTGAGGAGATCTCTGCTGTTCAAATACCGTCCATGCTTTACACTTCATGCCCACAGGTGCATTCACTACTTCCCTCATTCAACCTATAGTGTATATACACTATAGACGAGGTTGCTAAACTACTTGCTAACGTCCACCTAACCACCTGCCCTCTGGATCCTGTTCTGTCGCAAATGCTATGTTCACCCTTTGGCTCTATTCTACACTCTCTAACCCACATCTTCAATCTCTCCCTCTCTTCTGGAATCTTCCCCAACTCTCTAAAACATGCACTAGTCAGCCCCATACTTAAAAAGCCCTCACTGGACCAAACCAATCTTAACAACCTATGCCCTATTTCCTTGCTCCCCTTCTTATCCAAACTCCTTGATCATCTGGTCTACAACCGACTTAGCGACCACTTTGCCGAGAATAGCCTTCTTGATCCCCTTCAGTCTGGATTTTGGCCTCAACACTCCACAAACTGCTCTCCTAAAACTAACAAACAATCTACTAACGGCCAAAACCAATGGACACTATTCTGTACTCCTACTCCTGGACCTTTCTTCTGCCTTTGATACAGTTGACCACCCCCTCCTCCTCAAAAAACTCTATGCCTTTGGTCTCTGTAACTGTACTCATCGCTGGTTCTCTTCCTACTTATCCAACCGCACCTTTAGCGTTACTTACAATTCTACTTCCTCCTCTCCTCTTCTTTTCTCTGTTGGGGTCCCCCAAGGTTCTGTTCTTGGACCCCTCCTATTTTCAATCTACACCTCCTCTCTGGGTCAGCTGATAACCTCCCATGGCTTCCAATACCATCTCTATGCTGGCAATACTCAAATCTGTTTATCCACCCCTCAGCTCACTCCCTCAGTCTCCTCACGTATCACTAATTTACTATCAGATATATCAGTCTGGATGTCACACCACTTCCTCAAACTCAATCTATCCAAAAACCGAACTCATAATTGTTCCTTCACCATGTGCCCCTTCCCCCGATCTCTCTGTCAATATCGATGGCACAACTATCAGCCTATCCCCGCATGCCAAGGTCCTAGGTGTTGTCCTGGACTCTGAACTTCCCTTCAAGCCACACATCCAATTACTGTCCAAATCTTGCCGCCTCAGCCTCCACAACATCTCCAAAATACGCCCCTTTCAACCAATGACACAACAAAGCTCCTAGTTCACTCCCTGGTCATCTCGACTACTGCAATTCCCTTCTCATTGGCTAACCTCTACATAGGCTATCCCCCCTTCAATCCATCATGAATGCTGCTACCAGACTCATGCACCTTACCAATCGCTCAGTGTCCGCTACTCCTCTCTGTCAATCCATCCACTGGCTTCCGCTCACCCAACTAATTAAATTAAAAATACTAAAAACATCTTACAAAGCCATCCACAGTTTAGCCCCCAGCTACATCATTAGCATAGTCTCAAAATATCAACCTAATCGCTTTCTCGTCACCTTCTCCCATACTCGCCTCCAGGACTTTTCCAGAGCCTCTCCAATCCTATGGAACTCTTTATCCCAATCTGTCCGATTATCTCCTACTCTATTAGCTTTTAGACGATCCCTGAAAGCCCTCCTCTTCAGAGAAGCCTATCCTACCCACACCTAACAACTATACGTCCATTTTCTCCATCAGTTGATCCCCCACAGTTATTGCCTTTTGTGTCACTTGACCTTCCTTTCTAGATTTTAAGCTCTAACGAGCAGGGCCCTCCAATTCCTCCTGTATTAAATTGTATTGTAACTGTTTTGTCTTCCCTCATATCGTAAAGCGATGCGCAAACTGTTGGCGCTATATATATCCTGTATAATAATAATAATAATAACTTGCCTGCTAATGGTTTTACACAGAGCAGCCCGGAACCTCCTCTTCTCGGGTCCCCTGCCACCACTCCTTGCCCCTCCCTCCCGCGTGTCCATTTACAAATAGAGCCACGGCTTGACCCCGCCCCCTCCCTCTCCTGATTGGCTCACTGGCTGTGAATGACAGCAGCAGCTTCTGCTGCTGCCTCAGCCAATGAGGAGTGAGAGTCCCCAGAGAGCCAAGGCTCTGGTGCACATCGCTGGATCGGGATGGGGCTCATGTAACTATTAAGAGGGGCTGCGGGGGGGGGGGGCTGCTGCACACAGAAGGTTTTTTTTTTAGCTTCATGCAGAGAATGCATGAAGGTAAAATAAACCTTGAGCCTTTAGAACCACTATAAGTCAAATGTTCCTGCTGAAAAACCCTCTTTTGACCAGTGGCTTGCAGCCAATTGGCTGCAGCGCTGATCAGTGACTTCACTCAGCGGGCTGAATTCCTGCATCCAGTCTATCCAGCTTTAGACCTAGTTGGGGAGAGCTTCCCTCACTTCCTTTCCTGGAAACAAGGTTATCAACATTAACAAGACATGAGGGAAATTCACCAACTACAACATAGACATGCATCCATATAAAGCTATAGGGATTCTACCCTTCTATTTCACAAAAACGGAGAGCTTTTATTGCTGTCTTTATTGAAGATCTCCCTCGCTTCCTTTCTAAGTGACCCCTCAATAAGACAGGGTGTAAGGGGAAATGTCCACAATAGGACAACAGAAAGAGTAAAAACTTACATATGGTACCCAAACGTTCTCCACTTTGTCCAAAACTAAAAACTTTGGCTAGACATAGACAATAATAAATTAAGCCTCATATTGGAAAACCAGCCTGTAGGGGTTCTCCTTTAGGATTTAATTTTATTATCTTACACAGTACATACAGTCTGTTGTTACCTAAAGATCGCATTATTCTCCCCATCACACAGAGACCACTAATGCAGGCACCTTTACCTGTGGAGGTTTTCCATCCATATTTGCCACACACTAACTACGATGATATCAGGAGAGGCCAGGTGAATTTGGATACAGCTGTCCAGGTTGTAGATGACCGGAAGGCTTCACACCAGCCTGAAATGGCTCAACTAAATGTTCAAGAAAATCACAAAGAGCCATTATCATCCTCAAATTATGGTCATGTTCCAGGAACCTTTGAACATAGTCAAACACAGCAGTTAGAATGCTTACTACCTATAAATATGGACACCACCAACTGTGCTGCGAGATATGATGCTCCCTTCTTGCATACACAGGCATTGGATAGTGCATATCCTTCAAGCAGTACCACTGAGGTAAGTGGCAGTCTTTCCCTCTTATTTTATATAAAGTTGTATGTACTATTGCATGGGGGTTCTTAGCTGGGCAAATGTTTTCTGCTCAGGAACTTAGATTCCCTTAGATTCCTGTCCAGATTACTTTTGAATGTCTCAGTTTAGCTTCCTAGCTCTACTATCTTAAACCAGGGATCTCCAAACTTTGTAAACAATGGGCCACTTTACTGCTCTTCAGACTTAAGGGGAGCCGGACTGTGGCCAGTGGGAATATAAATTGCCCCAGCATCAGTGGCGGTAAAAAAGTTTACATAGAGCCTGTGATCAGTAGGAGGATTAGTGCCCCATCATTGATATTAGTGAGAGTAATAGTGCCCCACTGTTGGTGTCAGTGGAATAGTACCCCACTGTTGGTATCAGTAGAAGGAATAGTACCCCACTGTTGGTGTCAGTGGAAGGAACAGTGCTTCATCGTTGGTATCATGATTTTCCTATATCCCTTTTTTGTTATTTAAATTTTTTGTTATTATTTGTAAAATAAACTTTTTTAAGTATAAAAAAGTATATAGTTGTGAACTATAGTTAGTCCATGACTTTGTTCAACATAGGCTGCCTATATATAGACAGAAATTTCCCAAAGATTGATAGGCAGGGAACTTTCTGCCTGTTCTTGAATATAAGTAAACAAGGGGGTGCGCTATTCAGGTGTGGAATCAAGTGAAATAGCAAATCTCATAAAACAAATAAAAATAAGAAATATTTTCTTAATAAATCTCATCTCATAGTGATAAAAAAATATATAAAATTCTCTAAAAAAAATGCATCCATTCATGAAATCGCTTGTGATGTGACAAATATAATAAATCAAAGTCTATGAACAAGTTCATCCATTCATAAAGTCACTTGTGATGTGCTCTCACCTATAGAGCCAAGCCCAGTGAATAAAAAAAGTCTAATGCGACCTCCAAAAAATGTTTTTTCCATATACTTGCAGAAATACCTTTTTGGATCCTCATCCAGTCGCAGTGATGTTGTGAAAAAAGTCTCCTTGCTACGTGGTATATAAAGAAGGAAAAAACTAAATAATGTAATATTGTTACAGTGCAAGTGAAAAGGCAAAAAGACTCAAGTCGCTCCGACTTAGAAAAAGGTTCCTGCACAATTTTTTGGCTAAGTCGGAACAACTTGCATTGACTTCTATTATGAGAAGTCGTTTGCAAGCAGCGATGAAGTCGCGCTGCATGGGCGACTTCAAAGTCACCCAAAGTCGGGGCGACTTTGAGTCGGATTAGTGTGAACCAGCTCTTAAGGTAACTCAAGGTGATCATCTGGTTTAACTAGAATGACACCTCTCCTCACATTACCAGTTCACCATGTATGTTGAAAACAAGCGGGAAATCCATATTGTAATAAACATGAATAGATTTGTTGAATAAAATGCAAGACACACTTACATAAAACAAAGGGGAGGTATGTGGCGCTGCCTAATATTACAGAAAGGGGACAAACTTTTGAATGTGCATTCAACAAAAATAATAATACATACTTAGTAAACAAAACAATTGTTAGTGTACCTAGTATAATAATAAAGGGACAAATGTCCATGTATTATTGAAAAATCAATCCTATAGGTACCATCTAAAAAAGTAATGTATAGTGCTACAGTGCAATATCACAGTAAATTGCTAATTCGTGCAAATATGAAACAATGAACCATAAGTATAACAGCTGCAAAATTACTTAAAGTGACAGGTGAAAAAAGTGACTTCAGTGTAAACCAAGTCCAAAAAAACAGTCCATCTAAGAAAGAATAAATATATTAAAAAATCGAAAAATTGTAAAAGTATCTTGGTGTTCATATTTTTACAATTTTTCGATTTTTTAATTTATTTATTCTTTCTTAGATGGACTGTTTTTGCACTTAATTTACACCGAAGTCACATTTTTTCACCTGTAATTTTGCAGCTGTTATACTTATGGTTCATTATTGCATATTTGCACGATTTAGCAATTTACTGTTATATTGCACTGTGGCACTATACATTACTTTTTAGATGTTACCTATAGGATTGATTTTTCAATAATACATGCACATTTGTCACTTTTTTAATATACTAGGTGCACTAACAATTGTTTTTTTTACTAAGTATTTATTATTATTTTTGTTGAATGGACATTCAAAAGTTTGTCACCTTTCTGTAATATTAGGCAGCGCCACATACCTCCCCTTTGTTCTAATGTTTGCATATATCCCCTCGCGGGATTATATATGAGGTAGGCTGCAGCCAGATAGGCATATACTTAGCGCAGACTTTTTAATACACTTACATAAAAGTAAGCAGCTAGAAATGTATCTCCCCAGTAGGACTAAAATTATGGCCGTAACCAAGCGATCAGCTGCCCGACATCAACGGGTAGATACAGCGCCGCTGCTCTCTCTCTGGCCTCGCGCAGACGCTCAGCTGTTCTTAAATGTAATGTTGGAGCGCCCAGTAACTTCTGCCTATTATTGACTGGAATGAAGGAACTGGATTCTGATTCTTCCTCTTCCCCATGGGGAAAGATCAGGGCTTTTCCTTTCTGAAGGTTTTCTAACATTTCGGAGAAGCATTTTGTGGGAAAAGATGTGCTTTTTTGTCACAACCCCCCAAAATTAAACAATGCTTAAAGGCCTCACCGTTCACCTTTTTCCAGAAAATAGCCTATGCAATCAAAGGGCCCCAGTAAAGATGAAATAAAAAAAACTGTTCATCTTAGTAAAACATTGTTTAATTTTATTAGCATGCCTGTAGGCTATTTGGTCCCCCTGGAAGCCTGGACAAAAAACTCCCTGTTAGCAACCTTTATGTCCTGCCTTATTGCTAGCATGCAAAAACTGTTGGCTTTCCCTTCTCTAATCCTGGGAGTGAGTGTCCAGTAGTTTTCATGTTATAGCAACAAGGGAAGACATGGAAATTGCTAACTAGGAGTTTTTTTGTGCCAGGCTTCCGAGGGGACCAAATGACCTATAAGTATGACAATAAAATTCATAAATACCTTTAAAATCTTCACAGTTTTACATCCACTGGGGCTCTTGGACTGCATAGTCGATTTTCTGGAAAAGGTGAACTAGGGAGTTGATTTACTAAAGGCAAAAAGTTTGTACACTTTGCTCCAGATGACTGGATTTGGGCCCATCGGTATCTATAAATGGTCATTCTGTGGCTACCGATATTCAAATAAAAAAAACATTTTTGTTAAATTGTTTTGGCTTTTTTGAAAATTCTCTTTTTTTTTTAAGTTTTCAAAAGTAAAGAATATAGTTATATTATTACAACCCCCAAACAGGCAGTAATAAAGGCTGCATAAAACCCAACTGCTGCCAGCATTCTACCCCCTACCCCCTCTCTTTCTGTGAAATAGACCCTCCCTAATTATACCATAAAGTACAATAAGCAATATGATACTGTGCATACAAAGTTAGGACATTCAGACAGAACGTAGTATGCAAGCTCCAACGGAGTAAAGCCCCCACAGCCTGAGACAAGAGGAATTAAATCATATCAAGCTCAAAAAAACATCAGAGTATACAGTGTATTAAGCAAAGCATTGGAGAGGTGTACAGACCCACCATGACCAACCAAATTTATGGGCTTATTTGCCCTTTGCCCAGAATAGGAGTGTATTTATGCAAAACTATCCATTCGTACCTGTCACCAAGATCCAGCTACCCCATACCTTCTCAAATTTCCTGGGACAATTTAAATACCATATGTGGCCTTATAGATCGGGAGTGTCCTATTTACCAATCCCTTACAAGTGTTCAGTGTAGGAGCCACCCGGTTCATCGACTGCTGTAAATTTTTAACAATGATTATTTACTTTCCCCTATTATCCAGACATGTGCTACATCTTGAAATCATCCACTAAGTCGAGATCACAAGCATACGTTCTCTCTTGCAAATGTGCTCATGCATGCAAAAAGATGTACAATCTAGCATTGTCTTGTTAGCAAAGGAGAAGTTACAGTAATTACACTCATCACAGATTTTGTGCAGAGGCAAGGACAACTAAAGCTTTTGAGTTATTTTTTCAATACTAAGCATTTTCTCCCAATAAAACTGTATATCTTGAATCCATTCCTTTTTAATTTTATTGATGTCCTAGTGCTGTCCCTGGCTGCAGGTCTTCTCCCCTCTCTTACTGGTCTCACAGGAGCCATTAGCTCTCGCTGCTGTCAGTCAAATCTTGGGTGGTGGGGGAGTGGCTCTGTGTATGTCTAAAGATGCACACAGCCTTACTAGAGAGCATGCCCCTACGGGTGCCCCCATAGAACATGGCTTGCTATTTGGGCACCTGCCAGCAAAGGACTGCTAAAGAAGTGCTAAGGGACCACTCTGTGCAATATCATTGCCCAGAACAGCTAAGTATAAACCTCTTTTTTATTTTAATAAGAAAAAGAGATAAGCTTTAATATCACTTTAACCAAGAGATCGACCGATTATCGGCAACACCGATATATCAGGGGCCGATATGCACTTTCCCCGATATATCGGAATTGCCCCCTGAGGTTACTGATATTGCCGATATTTAGGGAAAGTGCATGTCCTGGGTTGATGCCTGCAGCTAGAGGCATCACCTCGGTACCAGTGTCCATAGCCGGCGGTCGGCTGACTTGTAATGGCAACCGATGTGGCTGAGAAGCCGCTCGGCTGTCATTACAAGGAGTGAGAGGGGACGTCCCCCCCTCCCGCCGCCTTCCACGGCTCACCTAGGTCTCCCGTCCCACCGGGAGACCCGGGCATCCTACCTCCACCGCAGCCTTCGAAGATAAGATCCAGTGTAGCATGAAGATGTGTCCCCGTGAAAGCCGGTATCCCTGCCGCAAGTGCGCATGAGCTGGTCTCCATGTAAAAAACCCAGAAGTGACATTACTTCCGGGTACTCGGCACCAAATTCAAAAAACTGACAGCATTCAAAACTTTTCAGTGCCGAGGAGGGGTTTAGGGTATTTTAGACCCCCAGATCCCTCCACAAGGAGTGCCTTTAGAAAAAAAAAATTTTTTTACATGTCTGAAAATATCGGCCGATACCGATATCCGATGACCAAAATATCAGTATCTGCATTAAAAAAACGATATCGGTAACCCCAATATACAAATTTTACAGGCCAAAGGTTCTAAACTTTACCCATCTCTGTATCAGTGTAGATAATTATGCAATGATAATTATGCAATGTAACAAACTAGGAGCACAGGGGGAAACAGGTTAAGACTAGGAAACAGGGACTTACCTTGCAGTATGTAGACTGAATTCATATAGGTTCCAACAAAACAATCACAGGCTATATAAACTACTAGAAAACACACGGATCCAGTTGAGTCCTGGACACTCCAATAAATTGTGAATGCATTAGTGGAGGTTGATGTCAGTCTACAATGAAAAAACAAGTCTATGGGCACTACCCAAGAAACCAACTTAAAGCGGAGTTCCAGCCATTTACTCACCTGTCCAACGGTCCAGCGATGCGGGCGCCGGAAGCCTCGATCCTCTCCCTCGGCGCCGGCATCACTGCTGTGGGCACCCGGCTGTTACAGTTTGCGGCTTCACAGCCGGTTACCCACTGCGCATGCGCGAGTCGCGCTGCGCGCCGTGATTGGCCGGCAATCTTCTGGGACCTCTGACGTGTCCCAGAAGATTGCAGGGAGGGAGGGGGAGAGGAGAACTTCCGCTCAGGGCGCCGCGGCGCTCCGAGCGGAAGTGGGAGCGGGTACCTGTCAAAACTAGGTACCCGCTCCCCCCCCCCCCAAAAAATGACATGCCAAATGTGGCATGTCGGGGGGTCAGGACTCCCTAAAGCGGAAGTTCCACTTTTGGGTGGAACTCCGCTTTCAGTGATGTGTTATTACCATTCTGAGAATGGAGCACACAGTAAAGGGATTACTGGATCCAACAGTTGACTCATAGGAGATGGCATACAGGTCCCAGGAAGCAACACACAGTGGATGGATTCTCAAGTTCTATTACAAGCTTCAACAAACAGCATACAACTGAGCACTGGCCAACCATGAACAATGGTTACTTACCAGATGTCCCCTTGCTACTTTGGCTCTCCATCCAGAGAGAGGACCTTGAACAGCAACAGCTGTGGGTCGATCACCAGTTTAGTTCTACATAGATACATTGTTAATCTGGTTGAAAAAAAGACACAGATCCATCCAGTTTAACCAACAAAGAAAAAAAAGCCCCAGACAAATCAAAAACTTCCATGTACACAATCCTAGATCACAGTTGATCCAGAGGAAGACAAAAAAAAAAAACCCCAGTAAATCATGATCAACTTGCTCTAGCGGGGTGAAAAAAACACTTCCTGAACCCCAAAGAGGCAATTGGATATTCCATGGATAAAATTTACCTAAAAAAGTTAGTATCCAGTTGTATTATGTGCAATTGGTAAAGAATCCAGGCCTTTTTAAAAACAATCTACAGAGCTAGCCAGAACCAGGGAGTCTATTCCACATTTCATTTTAACAGCTCTTACTGTAAAGAAGCCTTTCCATATTTCAAATTAAATTTCTACCCGCTCAGCCCTTTCATAGATCTTAAAAGTATTATGGGGGGGGGGGGACACATGCTTTGCCTACTACTGTGCAATAAGCTGGAATTTTATGGTGCAATGGACAACTAACATCTCATGTACTGTATATTAGATAATGGATTTGTTGATTTTTCTCCACAGACTGCACCCCTGTAGAAGAAGAACTCTCAAGTTTCCTAATGAAAGAAGAGATGTGATGCTGGTATTCATTCACTGAACTAGTCACATTTTATTGACAGTTGCAAATTGTAGACAGAAACTAAGTCTAAATTATTTATTGCTTGGTAATTAGTTTCATTTTTATTGCTACTGTAACCAAGTTCACAAATTTAGCATTATTTAGAACAGTTACAACATAGCTATATGTTTTCAGTTTAATTAAAGCAGAACTCCAGACAAAACATGTTTTCTAATTTTGAATACAGTAGGAAAGAACTAGAACTTAGTCTCAGTGATCGTCCATGAACAGCAAAGGAAGGGAAGGGAAATCACCTCCATTTTATGCAAAAACAAGGTTTTTATTATCGACAGACAGTTAGATATATTGCTTCTCATTTCCTTTTTAGGATGTGCACCTGTCACAAACACAAGAAGTGGGGGAAAATCTTCCTAATCAGAATATAGCATTAGCTAGTAGTTTCCTACTTTACCCAAAACAAAAGTTTAGTGGAGTTTCACTATAGAAATAATTCTACTAAGCACCATTATAATATAATATTAGCGATAATATTAGCGATAATATTGAAATTGCACCAAAGCCATTTTAGAAACACATTAACTCTTTCCCTACAGTTGTAAGCTCCTATACATGGGCAGATCAAGATGGTTGAGACTTCCTCTTAGCTGTGGGCAGCCCAGCCAATAAAATGTGGGTGTGCTGAGTAATGATTAAAGTTGTAAAGATATGGACATTCCAAGTAGATGCCATCAAACTGTATCACTCAAAGATTATTGGATGAGAAGATCAGGACGAAAGAAATGTAAATGCCGGTTGTTGATAAGGAGAACTACATGCCTTATCAATGCATGCCTGCGCATGATTTGACCATAAATGGTTATCTGTACATTTTATGGGGTTCACATGCCATGTGGGGTCGGTTCACAATGTGGTGCTTGGCACAGATTTCCATTGCCTTTCAAGTTTTTGCTCAGCAGAGGGGTTTGAAAAGATGTGCTGAGTTCAGTACACATTTCTAGATTTGTATTGTGTCACACTGCTCTAACCCAGACTGTGTTTCAGCAGTTGGGCTTTGCTTTTTCATTGATTTCAGGCCCCCCTACTTGGAGAGCATTCTCAGTGCAGGACATATTGGGCTTGTATAACATTGCCACGGCTTTTGCATCCAGCACCCATGTGAACTTTCTTTAATCAGCAGTCCTTCGTTTTTGCATGATACTTTGTAGATGCTAACTTCAAACATCTCATGTGTTCTGAAAAACATCCTCAGCACTCTTTTAGAAAAGAATTAAGACATTATATTTGTGAATGATTGAACACATGTGTCCTTTACCCTCTACATTTGGAGCTATGATAGATAATTCTGGCAGATTTGTCAAAATTAGTAATGATACATATAACCTGCTTGAGATCAGTGGTGTATTTTGGTTTTGTGCTGCCCTAGGAAAGACTAAAATTGGGCGCCCCCCCATCTAAATGTGTCCCACCCCTTCCTGTTTAAGATACCCCTTCATCTGTTATTATTATTGAAGCCCTCAGTTCTCCTTGCAGGCAGGCAGACTGGTGGACGGCCCCCTGACCCCCCCATTTTTTATTCACTGCCTCCCCATCACCCCATGTATTATATATACACTGACCCCCCATATATTATATATACACTGACCCGTATGTGTTATATATACACTGATCCCCTCCATCAGCCCATGTTTTATATATATACACTGACCCCCCATATATATTATATAAACTGACCCCCCATATATTATATATACACTGACCTCTGTGTGTTATATATACATTGAGCCCCCCATCACCCCATGTATTATATATACACTGAACCCCAATATTTTATATGTACACTGACCCCCCATGTAATATGTATACACTGATCCCCATGTATTATATATACACACTGATCCCCATTGTATTAGATATACATTGACCCCCATTGTATTATATATACAATGATCCTCAAATATTATATATACACTGACCCCCATGTATGATATGGGACTTTATGGCGGCACCAGACAGATTTTCCTGCCAACCCAGTCCACCCTTATAAGACGCAGGGGCATCTTTTGGTGACGCCCCCCCCCTGTAAAGTGCTGCCCAAGGCCTGGGCCTTGTCGGCCTAGGCCAAGATACAGCATTGCTTGAGATGTCTGGATCCTAAAAAAAAAAACTTTCCTCTGAGTAAGACTTTATTAGAACAGCTATGAACACCATCAACACAGTTCTTGGCTACTAATGACCACTTTTATAAGGTATGGTGTGGTATAAGGTATGAAGTCAACTTCACACTTTAAGCTGCCTGCTAAATAAAAGATTTACATCGCAAGATAACAGCTCATAGAAATAAGTTGACATACCCCATACCTGATGAAGTGTGGACCAGGAAACCTATTGAAGGTGTTTTTAGCGTTCTTTTAAACCTTTATCGTGGATACTGTTCCACTGCCACAGAGCATACCTTTAATTCACAATATGAAATAAGGAGCGTTTTGGCCAAAATTTTTAAATGCACATAAAAATTGTTTCCTTATGAATCAGATATCCGGGGCAATTCACATAGGACTCTTCCGATAAAGCTAAAGTGTTTCATCTCTCCTTTCTTCTGTTATGTTTTACTTTAACGGTCTTTTCTTGAGGATTTTTTTCAGAAGCAACCTGCTTGAGAAGCATATTTTAAATTTCTATAAAGCAAGGTAATTTGGGAAGTATAAGAATAAAGAAGAGCTTTTGATCTTTTTACTTTCAAAACTGAAACATTAAGGCTTTTTAATACAAAATGGGATAATTCAAAAACACTCAACAGCAGCCAGAGCATTAAAATACATCTAAAGAGAAACAGAGGAGCCTCTAAGTGTAGACTTTATGTATACATTTAATGGATAAAAATATGCATTATGCGCAAATATGCAATATGCGTCATCTTCATCCGACCGCCAACCAAACCTCGCTTTCAGTGACCACCGAGCCTGTTTCCTGATTCCAGCTCCGCCGTACTTGCCGGCCGCGGCGAGGAGATCTCGGCTCCAGCGAGATGGCTACCCAGGATTAGATGACAGTCCTCATTACCTTATCTCATCGGAACTACCTTAATGGTTTCCTTTATATGATTACACGCCTACTGATGTGAGTGCATATTTTTATCCATTAAATGTATACATAAAGTCTACACTTAGAGGCGCCTCTGTTTCTCTTTGTTTGTAGCCCTGTGGAACCCATGGCTTTGGTTTCTGGACGGCTGCCTTATTTGGTGGACTTTCTCCCCCTATGCCATTTATGACTTTTTCATCCCCATGGACTCTAGCCTCTATATGTGTGATTAATGCCCCTGTCACATTTCTTTATTAAAAAACATCTGCTAATGGTAAAAAAAAGTTTTTTACATGTTGGTCAAAGTAATATTAGCCAGTTTTGGTAAAAGTGAACTTACACAAAGGAAGTGATTTAGTTCAAGGTCATATTAGCATAGTAAACATTTTTATATACAGATAGCCAAAGATCCTAAATTTTATATTCCTAATTTATATTGATATAAGTATCCTGTACTTTACTGTACAACTGAATTGAGTCTGAGGTAAGGAGGGTCAGCATTAGAAGAGGCCTAGGAACAGGGTTAGCAGAGATTGCAAGTGTTCTCAGCCTCTGCTCTGGGGGGAGCACCTTGATCCTACCTAGCCACATTCACACTCTTCAGGAACATCACAATAAGTAAAAGATAAATTGCGGAGGGGGGGGGGGGGTTTATAGGAGTTTGGGGGGTTTGGAGGGCAGGTGTAACGTGAGAAAAGCATACCCCGAGAGAAATCCATACCCACGTCACTTCCTGTTAGAAACGAAATGGAACAGCTGAGGAGCAGACTAGTGCGCATGCTCGGAGGGTATGAAATTATCACGGTAGTGTGTGTAACGTTACACCGACTCAGCGGTTACATTAAAAGAGCTCGGCTGCAACATGAATCATCCCCGCTCGTACCCCTGTCACTTCCCTGATCTTGGCTAATAAATGTAAAAGCGGCGGCGGGTGTATGAAATCTAAATGACGGAGAACTCGGCTCTGTGATCCGCTTTTACATTTAGTAGCCGACATCAGGGAAGTGACAGGGGTAGGAGCGGAGATGATTGATGTTGCAGTGGAGATGTTTTAATGTAACCGCCGAAAAACAGCTGATGCGGTGTAACGTTATAACACACATTCCATACATTCCATACCCTCCGAGCATGCGCACTAGTAAGCTCCTCAGCTGTTCGCTGACCGGAAGTGACGAGGGTATGAAATTTTCACGGGTAGGTTTTTTTCACGGAACACCGGTCCTCGCCATACTTTCCTACAAGTGTCTTGAATCGCAACACTGTCTGAAATACTTAATTGTAAGGAAATGTCATATTTATGTATTTAATTGTTTAAAATGTGTTGGTCCTGAGTTTATTCCCATGTCAGTTTAACAAAAGGTTGTGCCACTTATACGCCATAGATCAGTTGTTTTAAGGGTGCCAACAAACAGCTCAGTTTTTTGCTGTGACACATCTTTGTCCATGTATACTCATGGAAATGAGTCTTGCTCAGAAAAAAGATGAGATAGCAGAATGAGACCCTTTTCAAACAGATTTACAGTATTGCAGTGGAACACAGTTATCACTCTTGATGGTATACTATAGGTGATTTAGCTGTCTTTAGCCACTGTAAGTCAGCCTGGACACTGGGTCTTATTCATGAAACCTCCTTTAAAGCTTTACAGTTGGGTAAGATTGATGTCAGTACAGACAGAATTTTAATGTTGATCTGCAGTGTGTCAGTTAATGCTGCTATATGTAATACATATGTTTATTAAAGTTGTTTTAACCCACGTTTAAAAGAGTCTATTTGTATGATTTTCGCCCACATACATGTAACACTGGCTCATAATATTTCATTTTTTGGGAGTTTGCTGTCATAAAAAGTAAACCTGCTTGATCTCATACTGTATAAGGGGCCAAATATGCAAAGCAAAGTGCAAGAAAACAATCATACTTAACTTTTTACAAAATGGACTATGTTCACCCAAGACATAGACTCTCAATTCAGCCTTTATTTCAGAATAATTGTAATTTGACAAATTTAACACAAACTGTCAACTACTGCTACTGCATAGATTAGCCTTAGGCTAAACCATGAATGAAATGGGAGTTTGGTTAGGAGGACAGAAAATACATTGGAAAAAAAAAGTAATAAAGTGGCCTTATTAAAGAAATTGAATTCCATCCGAAATTATCACAAATGTAAAGGTGCACCTAGGAAAGATTTATTTTTGCCCTGTTATGTAGCATAATTCACTATGCAAGTATGACTGCATTGACTGGGAGTTAGGGGTGAAAGGTCATATAAAGTCTGACAATCACTGCTTTGCCAGCTGCCTGATAGCAAATATCCACAGAGTATCAGAGCTTTTTTTTTTTTTTTTTGCAAGACCATTGTTCAGACTGTTTCATAAGCCCAATGAAAGGCTCGCTCCTGATGGATTATTTACATTGCAATGACTTTAGCAGATTTTTTGGGAAATGCTTCCCTTTCTTAAAGTGTAACTCCAATTTTGTTGAGAAAAAAAACATTTCCCTGTGGGTGATCTGTGTATATTACAAGGATTTTAACAAACCTTGTTATTCTGAAGAAATCCATGTTTGTCCCTCTGTTCTCCTGGGCTGAGTGGGTCTAATGGGAGAGGTTTCATAATTATCAATCAGCTGTGGCAGCTGCAGAGCACTAATGAGGAAAGCTGCTGGGTCTGCGTCCTTTTAGACGTGTTCCTTATTGGGGGTATCTCACCAAAAATGACATTTTTGTTTCAGGGGATGCCAGAAGTATCACTTGTATCTTAGGCAGACTTCTGGGAAAATTGGTGAGCCAATCACACAAGCAGGAAATTATGTTTCTGGGGTGTGGTCAGTACACATACTGTGTACAGAATGCCTCCAGGTAGCCATATTGCATTGCAATTTCAGAAAATGACAACAGCTGCAGATTGAAAAGTAAAGGTCATTTTTAATCACATTTAATTACAAAATTATTTGTGTCCCAATTGTATACACTATATTGTTTTTTTCTTTATTTGCTATTTTTTTTTCCCCACGAAAGTGGAGTTATACATTAAATTAATGTTGTTTTTCTGATCATATTTCTTCTTAAATTGACAGGAGAGGGGAGGTCTGCCTTCATTATTACTACCTAATCAGTCTTATTAGTAAGAAACGGAGCACCATTTGTATTATTTTGACAGAAGATGTACTTTACCTAAAATGAAGCTCCTATCACAGTGGATGCCTGAAATTAGATATAAACCTCTGTGCTGAATTTTTGAGTTTTTTTTACAAGTAGTTTTAGAAAATAACAGTAACTGCAGATCAAAATGCAAAAATACTTTGAATATTTTAAAATCATATACTGTACAGTAAGACAAGGTTTTCTTATAGGGTATTTCAAAAGGCAAACCAAAAAGTTCCAGTGTACAAGTCCATGTTGAGAGCCTAGCGCAGCCTTCTCCTGCACCTTGCTGTTGGTCTATAGCTATGATGGAATGACTCCCTGACCAATAGTGAAGCAAGAAAGACAGAACATATTTGTACAGTTGGGCACCCTATGACTAGGAAATCTAACCCAGCATTCAACCACTTAACTAGAGATGGTATTTTTACTATGAAAATTTCATTTTTTTATGGGTTGTGGTAAAAGGGAACTGTGGTCTTTTTATTGTTTTAGATATACGAGGAAAATATTGGCTTAAAATAAATAATGTTATCAGTGTGTACTACTACACTGAAAACGTTGTTTCTCTTACGTCCTCCGACAGTCGCCGCCATCTTCATATTCGTCACAATGGGGTATTAGACTTTGCTCCGTAGGAGTAGCTAGGCAACAGAATATGTCAATATTAAAGCTTTTAACATATCCCCACCCCAGGGGGTGGTCCCCTCAGTCTATACCCTCCTGCTTCCTGTTTCCTGCTTCAGTTTCAATGTCTAGCTTGTCAGGAGTAGCTGGATGTCTCTATGCTGGGGCATTTTGTCTCAGCCTTCTCTCTTTTTTGATTTTATTTGAGTTTTTTCTCTCTTTCTATATTTAGCTGTTATTTTTACCAGCAATAGTTAGATCTTCGGATGAAGAGGATAATGCGGGCTGCGTCTCGGGCTGACTCCCCTGGTCGCAGGTTGTGGGTCAGTGGCTTCTCAGCCCGCCATCGAGCGTTCAGTCAGGTACCGCTCCTGAGTTTTCTGAAAGACCCATCCCTGTTCCGTGCAGGGATGCTAGGGTGAGGTGGCTACCTCACTGGACGCTGTGCGGTTTCTCAAACCACCTTCTGCTGCGTCCTGGATGCGACTCTCCCTGTCTCATGTACAGCGGCTTGTTCGCCTGTGCGGGTCCCCCACGCCATGTAAGAGGTAAGTGTATTCATGTGGGGACCTGTCTGTCTGGGGGGTGTCAGTCTGGGACTGTGTTACCTTGCCCTGTGTTCACACTATTGATGTTTCCCTATCTCTCACACTGCATGCTGTGGGCTGCAAGGAGGGGGGGCTGTGCTGCACTTCTGTGTCAGTCTGAGTGTGTGAACGGCTGTGTGCTGTGGAACTTGATGCTATCATGTTTGGGGCACATTACAGCGCCGCTGCGGCGGTCCACCATGTTCTTTATAACTATGTGGTGTATTTTTATTCCACCTTCATGAGGAGGGGGAGCGGCGGTTTCGGCGCCATTTTGGCTGCACTCGCTCCGGCCGCATGGTACACATGCATGGCGGCCATTTTCTTGTAGCCTCCCATACGCTTTAATGGAGCGCCCTGAATATCAGCAATTCCTTTTCTACAGGAGCACCGATCTGGCCAGCAGCAGCAGCGGTCTCTCCAGGTTTTTCCCCTCTATTCTCTGTATCCTTGCCTGAGTATAACTTCTCCCTGTGGGGGTCCCTGGTGTGGGTGTGCTTGTGTGGCGGTGGGCTACGTTCGCAGCGCCTTATTTAAAGGGGCGGTCACCCATTTTATTTTACTCATTTTGGGGCATGGATTCTCAGGAAAGCAAATTTCCTGTCACATTGGTGGGAAGCCAGGGGACTGCGGTTTTCCCCCTCGGGGGGGGATTTGGCTGCGATTGTGGCTAGCCTTGCGACTCAGGTGCAATTGCTGATGGCTGCTCAATCCTCAAAAAGGCCCAGAGTTTTCAATTTCCTCTGATTCAGGGGGTGTTGGTGATGGGGCTGCTGTTGCTGGGGTCTCCATGTCGGGGTCCCGTTCCTCCCTGGACCTTGTAGGGTCAGAAATGGAGGCTGAGGTTGAGGGGGTTGATGTTTCTCCCCCTGGCTCGTCTGAAGAGCTTGCACTCATGGATGAATTGGTTGCTTCTATCAAGCAAACACTGCGTTTACAGGATGAACCTTGTCCTCCTGCTGCCTTGGCGGCTTATGGGACGCAGAAAAGACGCAAAACATCGCAGGTATTTCCCTGCACTGATGATTTTCAATGCGCTGTAAAGGAACATTGGCGTAATATACGCAAGCCTTTTGCTATACCAAGTAGGTTTAAGCTGCGCTATCCTTTTACGCCCGCTACTGATGGGCGTTGGTGTGTCCCACCTCCGGTGGATCACGCGATAGCGGTTCTGAATAAGCCCACTGCGATTCCTGCTGAGGATATCCCGGTGTTCCGGGATGCCACGGACAAACGGACGGAGTCCCTTGCCCGTCATGCCTATTCTATTATGGGTTCTATGCTGAAAGCTTTATTTGCTTCACTTATGGCGGCCCAGGCTGTCGCGAGCTGGACGCAGGTGCTTAATCACGTCCTGGTGGCTGATTCTGCCCTCCAGGCGACTTTGGATATGGTGGATCAAATCCACCAGGGTGTCATGTATTTGTGTGATGCGGACCTGGATATGGTTCCGTTGGCTGCACGTGTACATGGTGTGGCGGTATTGTCTCGCCGTTTTGGTTTGGTTGAAGTGTTGGTCGGTGGACCAATCTTCGCGTAAGACCTTGGCTAATCTGCCCTATGATGGTTCTCGCCTTTTTTGATGAGTCCCTAGATACGTTAATTAGGGGGATCACGGGTGGTAAGAGCACGCTCTTACCCTAATCCCACAAGGCTAAGACGGCTCCTAGTAAGAAGCCGTGGACTGGTAAGCAAAAGTCCGGCCAGTCCGGTTTAGCGGCCCACAACAGTGCGGCCTGAAGGGGCGCCCTCACCCGACTCTGGGGTGGGGGGACGCTTGCTCGGTTTCCTTCAGCCATGGCTGTCCCGGGTTCGGGACAGGTGGGTTCAGGAAATCGTTCGATCTGGCTACGAGATCGAGTTTCTCTATAGGCCGGATCGCAGATTTTTTCCCTCAAATCTTCTACTGTCCCCGGAGCGTTTGCGGGATCTGCATCTGGCGATGCAGGACCTGAGGGCTCAGGGAGTGGTGGTCCCGGTGCCTCATCGGGACAGGTTTCGGGGGTTCTATTCCAATCTGTTCACCGTGCCCGGGAAGGAGGGCAAGGTACGTCCGATTCTGGACTTAAAGGCGCTGAACCGCTTTGTGCGGGTGCGCAAGTTCCGCATGGAATCTCTGCGGTCGGTGGTGGCTGCCCTGGTTCCGGGGGAGTTCATGGCTTCCATCGACTTGAAGGATGCGTGTCTTCACATCCCGAATTTCGAGGGTCACCAGAGGTACCTTCGATTCGCCATAGCGGAGGATCACTACCAATTTGTGGCGTTGCCCTTTGGTCTCGCCTCGGCTCCACGGGTGTTCACCAAGGTGCGGCCTTGTTTTTGGCTTTGTTGGGAGCCCAGGGCGTCTCTGTCCTAGGGTATCTGGACGATATTCTGGTTCGGTCTGCGACCAGCCAGGGTCTGGAGAAGGCTCTGTCCGTTACGATGCAGTCTCTGCAGGAGTTTGGTTGGACGATAACTTTTCCAAAGTCAGCACTGTGCCCATCGGTTCGTCTCCCTTACCTGGGAATGGTTCTGGACTCTGTCCAGGCGAAGGTCTTCCTACCGGACGACAAACTCAGGACTCTTCAGGAAGGAAGTCAGGTCCCTCAGGGACGCTCCGTCCTCGTCCACTCGGACGTGCATGAGATGTCTGGGATTGATGGTCTCGGCTTTCGAGGCGATTCCCTTCGCCCAGTTTCACACGCGGGGTCTCCAAGCGGAGATCCTGTCCAGGTGGGACGGGCGACCGCAATCTCTGGATCCGGATTTCGTTGGGCCATCGCACCAGAAGGGTTCTTCTGTGGTGGCTCCTGTCCCCGCCGGTGTCAGGGGGCAAGTCTTTTCATCCTCTCTCATGGACGGTGGTCACCACGAATGCCAGCCTGTCGGGCTGGGGTGGTGTTCTGGGCGTTCTGTCCGCCCAGGGAACTTGGTCGGAGGGGGAATCCTCCCTTCCGGTCAGCATTCTGGAATTGCGTGCGATGATTCTCTGCCTTCAACGTTGGCCGGACAGGCTGCAGGGCTGTCCGGTTCGGGTGCAGACGGACATTGCCACAGCGGTGGCTTACGTCATTCGCCAAGGGGACACCAAGAGGGCCCGGGTGGCTCGGGAAGTGGCCGACATTCTGTCTTGGGCCGAGACGCATGTCCCGGCGATATCGGCGGTTCACATTCCAGGGGTTGGAGAACTGGAGGGCGGATTATCTGATTCCGCCAGTCCCTGGACCAGGGGGAATGGCCCCTCCGTCCGGGTGTTCTCCAGATGTTGTGCGCGACGTGGGGTCTTCCGGAGGTGGACCTGTTCGCGTCTCGTCTGTACAGCAAGGTGTACAGGTTCGTGCCAAGGCCACGCGATCCTCGGGCAGACGCGTCAGACGCGTTGGTAGCTCCGTGGCATCAGTACCGACTGATGTATGCGGTTTCACCGTTTCAATTGCTGCCCAGGTTCCTTCGCAGGTTGGTCTCGGAACCAAAACACGGTGATTCTTGTGACACCGGACTGGCCTCGCCGGTCCTGGTACGCAGACCTCGTGCATTTGGCGGTCGACGCCCCGTGGCGTCTGCCTCTTCGGGAAGATCTCCGGTCTCAAGGGCTGATATTTCATCCTGCCTTGCAGTCGCTGGCTTTGCCGGCCTGGCTGTTGAAACCGAGGCCTTGAGGGATAGGGGTCTCTCCCCTGAGGTCATTCACACTTTGATCGACGCGAGGAATTTTTTCCTCGGGGTAGGTCTTTTACCGTATTTCGGAGGCCTATTTTGCCTGGTGTGAGTTCAGGGGGTCTTCACCTCGCCCGTGGTCGGTGTCTGGGGTGTTGTCCTTCCTTCGAAAGGGTGTTGACAGCGTTTGGCGCTGGCTATGATCAAGGGTCAGGTGTCTGCGATGGCCGTTCTTTTTTCAACGTCCCATGGCATCTATCTCCTTGATTGGCACTTTTGTTCGGGGGCATCTGGTCCCTCCTAGGAGGGTGCCTCTGCCTCCTTGGGACTGGAATCTTGTTCTGTCCGTGTTACAACATGGTTCTTTTTTGAACGGATCGGGTAGATCTCGTTGTCTATGTTGTCCTAGAAGGTCACCTTTTTTGGTGGCGATCAATTCGGCTCGCAGAGTGTCGGAGCTGGCAGCCTGTCCTGCCATTGTCCGTATCTGGTCAATCACTTGGTTAAGGTGGTCTTGCGACCTAACCCTTCTTTTTTTCCGAAGAGGGTTTCGGAATTTCACCTCAATGAGGACATTGTCTTGACTTCGCAAAGTCTAAACATTCGGAGAAGGTGGTGTTGCACTCCTTGGATGCTGTTCATGGCGATTAGGGTTTATCTAAAATCGTCTGAATCTTTTCACAAGTCGGATTCTTTGTTTGTCCTTCCGGGGGTCCTCGGAAGGGCGTGGCGGCGTCGGCTTCTGCCGTCGCCAATTGGTTCAGACAGGCCGTTGAACAGGCCTATGCTTTGCGGGGAAAAGTTTCCCTTATGCCTGTGAGGGCGCGCTCTACCAGATCTCTGAGTACGTCTTGGGCCTGTCGTCATGGGGCTTCTGTGGCCCAGGTGTGTAGGGCGGCGACTTGGTCGACCGTGCACAACTTCACTCTTCCACAGAGTTGATGTTCAAGCATCGGCAGATGCTTCCTTTGGCCGCAAGGTTCTTAGTGCGGCGGTCCCTTAGGGTCCCTGGTTTTGGTCCTTTGGGCTGTTTGGGATTTCTTTGTATCCCTGGGTTATTTGTTTTTTTCCTGGGTTATTGCTCCCGTTGAGCAAATTTTTTCTCGTGTTGCCCAGCTGGTTTCCTTCCTTTGGTAAGGTTACTTTCTTGATGTGGAGACTGCGTTGCTTTAGGCGCGGCTGCGTTTCCCACCCCTCATGTTTGCACTGCTTTGGGACGTCCCCATTGTGACGAATATGAAGATGGCGGCGACTGTCGGAGGACGTAAGAGAAAACAGAATTTTTGTAAAATCTTACCTGTAAAATTCCTTTCTCTGAGTCCTCCGACAGTCGCCGCCCCCGCCCCTCTTTTGGGGTTTAGGTACTCTACTGCTATTCCACTGAAACTGAAGCAGGAAACAGGAAGCAGGAGGGTATAGACTGAGGGGACCACCCCCTGGGGTGGGGATATGTTAAAAGCTTTAATATTGACATATTCTGTTGCCTAGCTACTCCTACGGAGCAAAGTCTAATACCCCATTGTGACGAATATGAAGATGGCGGCGACTGTCGGAGGACTCAGAGAAAGGAATTTTACAGGTAAGATTTTACAAAAATTCAGTTTTTAGTGCCCAATATGTACTACAGGTAGTGGTTTCTTACACAATGTTGTACCTTGATGTTCCTCGTATCTTATTATAAGTCTACTGGACAAGGCCTGTTTGAATGGAAAAAAACATACTGCTGTCTTTAATGACATGAAATGTTCCCAGTAGGCAGAGAACAACTGACCTTTGCCTAGGCATTAGGTTTATGAGGGAGATGGAACACATGGCGCAGGGGAGGGAGCTCTGTGTATAACAGGAATAGCAAAGAGCTTACTCCGGTCTGATCACTGATCACTGGGCACATCCATCCCTGGGGAATGAGGTGTTCTTAAGACAAGCATCCTTCTTTATAAAGAACTCTGCAGGAAAGTTCTGGGTGATGTAGAAACTCTTTCTTTGGTCTATATTATTACTCATGACTTACTGCTGAGAAAAAAGGAGGATATAATCCCGGGGTGCCCTGGATGGTGGAGTCTGAGGAGGAGTGGAGATCCTTTTTCCTGTTTTAAGCGCACTTTGACCTGCCTATTTCATATTAGAGGTCATAAACATCTGGTGAGTGAGCACTACTGTGGTGCTGAAGAGTGTACACATAATGGGAAGAATATCTGTTGGCTACATCAGAGATGCAAAAGGACTGATGTAATGTTTAAACACAAGGACACTTTATCATGGATTGTGTTAGTCTATTTAGCACTGTGTTGATTTTCAGGCACAAAGAATAGTGCCAATTCAGCACAGAGCACTTTATTTGTGTTTGGTTTGAACTATATAGTACCAGCAGTCCCTGAGTTACACACATGCGACTTACAAACAACTCATAATTACAAATGGAGGGAGACAACAGGAAGTGAGAGGAAATCTCCCCCTAGGAAGGGAAATAAACTCCAGTAAGAGTTATTATGGGAATAAGGTGTCTCCACTGAAACTTTATCACCAATCCTTGTTTCCACAACAACCCAAAATGTTCAAAATCCAATTGTCTCAGGGACAGAAAGTGAAGTGAAATCTTCTAAACAGGGAAACGTTACAGAGGTGTTAAACCTTCCTTATGCTATCTGTCTAAAACGTAAAAATAATTTTTGGGCAAGAGTTACACTTAAATGTACCTGTTGCAATTTACATACAAATTCAACTTAAGAACAAACCTACAGAACCTATCTTGTTTGTAACCCGGTGACTGCCTGTATATTTAAAACTTATTTTTCTCTTTCGTTTATTAATGGACACAGCAACATATCTTCATTAGTCGAATGGGTTATGCTGCGCTTCCTAGGAGTAGGACACTAGACGGAAAAGTGTTAACAAAATTAACAGAACTTTAACTACACCCTGAGCAGTCCCAGGTGGTATACTCCCACTCCCTGCTCTAGGATTCAGTTTTTTTCTGCCTAGTCAGGAGTAAGGACCAGCGAGCGCGTGCAGGCTTCAGCTCTGCGCTAGGTCGGCTGCGACGCACACAACCTGGTCGTGGCCTGAGTCACAGCGTACCTCTAGACTTGTTTCTTGCTGTGTTTTTTTCCCACCCCTCATGCTGATACTGCTTTGGGACATCCATTAGACTAATGAAGATATGTCGCTGTGTCCATCAATGGATGAAAGAGAAAACTGGATTTTTGTCTTACCGTAAAATCCTTTTCTCTGATGTTCATTGACGGACACAGCACCCACCCCTTTGTGGAGTTTGTTTATGTATTCTTCTGACACTGCTTGTTACTAAACTGAATCCTAGAGCAGGAAGTGGGAGTATACCACCTGGGACTGCCCCATGGGTGTAGTTTAAGTTTTCTTAACTTTGTTAACCCTTTTCAGCCTAGTGTCCTACTCCTAGGAAACGCAGCATAACCCATTAACTAATGAAGATATGTCACTGTGTCCGTCAATGAACATCAAAGAAAAGGATTTTACGGTAAGACAAAAAAACAGTTATTCAGGGCCTTTTATGTGTATGGTAGTAATTTAAAGGGGTTGTGAAGTCAGAAGGTTTTCTTTATCTTAATGCATTCTATGCATTAAGATAAAAAACCTTCTGTGTGCAACAGCCCCCTCTGATGCTTACCTGAGCCCCCTCTTGATACAGCGATGTCAACGACTGTCTCAGCCATCTGGGATTCCCTTCCTGATTGGCTAAAACACAGCAGCAGCTCCATTGGCTTCTGCTGCTGTCAATCAAAGCTAGCTAGCCAATCAGGAGAGAGAGGGGGCAGAGCCGAACCACAGCTCTATGTCTGAATGGATACACAGAGCTTTGATTCAGCTCGGGTCCCCCCATAGCAAGCTGCTTGCTGTGGGGGGCGCTCAAAGGGAGGAAGGGGCCAGAAGAGCCTAAGTGGGACCCAAGAAGAGGAGGATCCAGTCTGCCCTGTGCAAAACCAATTGCACAGATCAGGTAAGTATAACATGTTTGTCATTTTTATTGAAAAAAATCGAGACTTTACAATCACTTTAAGTGCAAGAGGGTGCACATTGAAGTGGTGGCTGGGGTATTATTCAAAGAGTGGTTTATCTTTGTTTTTGTTTTTTCAAATAGCACAGGTATCTATTTGTATAATTTGGTATTTTAGGATGTCCAATGTCCTTAGCAGTATACGAAAACCCCCAGAGCCATGGATATCTCACACTAATTGATACTTCAAACTTGAAAATTGTAACTTTACTTTAAGCTGTTATTACACCACCTCAAGACTTTGGTGGAGCTAACAAGGAAGAACAGATTGCTAACTCTCCAGTGAGTGAGACTTGTTATATAGATTGAAAATTCTAAATCTTGTTAAGAACTGGATCCTACAAAACAATATGCTAGTGCTAAAAAAAGGACAGAGCAACCCTTCTTAAAGTGGAGTTCCGGCCACGAAAATGTTTTTTCAATAAACATACACCCGGGACAGTCAGGGCTAGTACATTCCACAATGGATAGCCTCTGTACTGTCCCGGGTCGCACTTACCTTTTAGAAGAAATACTTACCTTGAAAATTTCTTCTCCAGTGCTGCTATCTCGGATGTGGCAGCTGAAGCCAGCGCGTCCTCTTCTGCGTCCTCTTCCGTGTCCTCTTCTCCCAGAATGCACCTGCCCCGGCCCCGCTCGTCACTTCCGGTGCGGGCGCGTCATCCCTCCATTTAGCAGGGAATGAGGCATGGCACCGGAAGTGACGAGCGGGGCCGGTGCAGGAGCATTGATTCCTGGGAGTAATGACGTTCAGCTCCGAGGAATCAATGCAAAGAGGAAGTGACGGCGCGGGCCGCGGCCGCAGAGGGAGGAAGTGGAAGAAAGGTGAGTATATTTTTCTTCAATAACAAGGTAAGTAAACAAAAAAAATCGTAACTATCCATTTCTTTTTCAGGTGACCAAAAGCAAGCGGATGGCCCAAAATCGATTATGTCGATTTTGTGGCCAGAACTCCGCTTTAATTTGAAACCATGTTGGGTAGGAAACGTAGTATTCAGGATACTGGATTCTACAAAACAATATGCTACTGCTAGAAAAAGCATGTTTTGTTCACTACAGGACAACCCTTCTTAATTTGAAAGCAGATGGGGGTAGGTAACTTTGTATTCAGGTAGTCGTGTCCATGGAGTTGGTCCTTGATAAGCAATCAACCTATTATCTTCTCCAGCAATTTCCAATCCTTGTACTAAAAAATAACTAGTGATACCCCATATAAAACTCATATGATGCTGTTTTACTAAATGCTCACATGACTTTCTCTTTTAAATGAGAAGTTCTGTGTACACATTTGAAAATGGAAATATAACATGAATAAATTACTATAGAAAGCATGTTTGCTTTTCTGCTTTTAAATGAATTACATTTTTAACGCTTACATAAATAAAGCTTGATTTTAAAATATACTTCCAGGTAGGTTTCACAAGAATAACCGAAGATGTTTACTGGCTGGATATTTGTTCCCTTCACATTGTGGAACTTTGATTACAAATAAAGGATTATTCTGTTATACTACTGTTGCAGATTACATTGACACCAGGTGTGAGTCAATATACCATCAATACCTCAAAAAGATACCTCAAAGAATCACGTTTGTGTTTTCTTACCAGGAACGCTCATCCGTAAACTAAAAAGGGGGGTTATTGTTATTACAAAATATAGACGAAATGAAATGACTCGGAAAAGTAAGACAGATCACAGTAAGCATGCCTGGGCTAGCAGGTATGTTAACATTTCCAAAAAGCTTTTTCATGTAGCAATGGGTTTACCGCCCACCCTTATCAGAGGAACATTTGCAATGGTTTTATTCATATTCTAGAAAGATTCTTACTTTCACTGTGGTCATCCAACTGGTTCGTTGGAAAGCCTTTTTCTCGTAGTTTGTGAAGATAAAACAGAACAGATTTGCAATGGGTTATTTTTTTTTAATATTTACTGTGTTCTTTATGAGGTTAGAAATGTATTGTTTCCAGGCTGTCTAGGGTTTCTAAATTTAAAAAAAATCAAGCTCACTTGCCAAGTTTGGGTTTTAGTTTACATACTGTACATATGGACAACTTCCAGGGTGCTTTCAACTGTGTCATGGACGAATAGGCCCAAGAGGTCCTCAGGGTGACTTTGATACTCACATACATTGGAGCAACAGGCCCAACCATCTCACTAAAATGATGGTTTTCTTAAGTGCAGATCTTCCAACCTTGTCAAAAAAGGAAACAACTAGTCTCTATGGTTTCTGTATCCCAGCTGAAGGTCAAAAACATGATAATTGAGATAAGTAGAAAGGGAAGTTGCCTAGACCTGAACAACCTTTAGATTAAAGGAACATGCTACACCCCAAATTCTCAATGTAAGGCTGAAAATATCAGTTTTCTGAAGCATTCTCTACGACTAGGAACATTTATAGAAATTGCTAGTTTTATATACTGCTGATATGAAAAGGTACTTACGCTCAAGGACATTTCTTGATTCTGCCTGATAGTTGGGGGTGTTCTTGAGTTGATAGGGTGAAAAGATACAATATTATGGTTGATGTTCCTTGTTTAATCAGAGAACACCTTGTATTTATTGAGAAAATGCTAAGTGTTTTTCTAAATGGCGCCTGGGCCGAACAATCGACCTCCTGTGTTCAGTAAGCAGCAGGGCATTTGCTCAGCACAGGACCAAGAAGCTAGTGGCAATCGCTATAGCAGTGGTGCTCACAACAGTGATTTACACTAGCTATGCAAATTTAGCCTAAGGGCTAAAGCTCTGATGTTTCTGGAAAAACTGTGTATATGGGGATACATCAAAGAATTGCGGTGCATCCTAGTTTAGGGCGTGCAGTATTTTGACAGGTTTTTCAAATCCTTTCGGTTCCACTGGAGGTCTTGCACATACTGTGTGTAAATCGGACAATCTTACTGTCAGCTGTCAAGTGGAAATGATCAGGGGGCTGTACAGCTGCCCAGTCACTTCCACACACCCTGCAGACCTGAGACTGGCATGATGGGTGCCATCGCGTAGAGGGGAGCAAGGGGAGTGAATGTCCGTTCTCTGATCCCTTCTACCTAGTAAGAACCCTGAATTACATAACATTTGGGTTCCACTGTCACTTTCCTTACACTTTACCCAGCATTTTCACTATGCAATCTCATATTCAGATTGATCGAAAATATGATTGAACTCATAAACAAAGAATGTCAGTGCACTGATTGATGCAGCATGATCAATAGTTTTCCTCCCTGGCTGATCAACCAAATCAAATTTAAGTCTAAATCAATCAGCGGGGATGTTATGACTATTAGATTGTTTGCTGACTTGATTGTTTTAATTAACATGCACGTCAGTCAAATAATGAAATCAAAGTGTGTATGGCCACTAATAAAAGGGTGTACAGAGAATGTATTTACACAAAAGAGAAACACATTACCAGTCCCTGCGCAGATCCTGGAGATTAATTCTCAAGCTGGGGAACCTTGTAGTTTGGCCAGTGGTGAAACACATAAGTAAAAGCGTGGCAGCTCTCTTAACCCTCCATGGGATATGAGGCAGAGAAACTAGGCAGAAAACAAAAGAAAGAGAGTGCACACCGCCTTAGTGTAACACCATTTAATGAAAATAATTAGAGCCATAAAAATAGGTACTCACAAACAAGTATAGTGTCATGCATGGAAATGATATCCCCCGATCTGATGTGTGTAGGGTACTCTCCTCCTTGCTTTAGCTAAGGCAACCACCTCGGATGACTCAAGGTAGCTCAATGCGGTGCGCCTGCGCACGGTCCAGCCGCTCGCTGCACGCTCTGCAAGAGCCGGATACTGTAGCCGACAGTGCGGATACACAGAGGGGAGATCCCCGATCAGGACCCATGACATGACATTCATGGGGTTGCTAAAGACAACGTTTCGGAGGCGTGGCCTCCTTCTTCAGGTCTCAACACCCCAAACAATCTTATGCCCTCATATATATAGTAATATAGCGGCTCCTCCCCTCACAGTTTCTTAAAGGGACATAGCAAGAACGACCTATAATCAAGGGCAATCATATCAAAACATTAATATGTATCCATAAATTGTACAATTTTGATAAAAATTAATGACTAAATTCATAATACAATAAATACCATAAAAATACATATATACATATATATAAAAAGTACATGACACTGTGGAACCCAAACCAAAAACAAAACTATTTAAACAAAAAAAAAATGTTTTTAAAAATGTATATATATATATATATATATATATATATATATATATATATATATATATATATATATATATATATATAATATATAAAAACATATATATATATATATATATATATATATATATATATATATATATATATATATGTGTGTGACGCCCACCCATACATGTACGCATGTGTATCTCAACATACATCCGCAAGAATTGACTGGGTGCGTATAAATGGTCACACATGCACACATGTATATGTAATAACATCAAAAATAGAAGAGAATATATATGCTGACAAACCGTTAAGCTTAAGGGTATATAAACATGAGACTTCAAATCAGGGTGCCAACCTCCAGTTCCTCATTCAAGCCATCGGGGGACATAGAGTTAAGCGTGAATATCCAATACGTTTTGCGCATGCATAGACGTGAAAATCTTTCACCTTCTGATAATGTCATAGGAATGGCTTCAATACCAAATAACTCTAACCCCTCTGTGCTACCCCCATGTACTTGGCAAAAATTCCCGGGGAACACTATGTTTGTCTTTCTTTTGTTCGATGAACCGGCGGTGTTCACCAAATCTGGTTCTCATAGCCCTCACTGTTCTGCCCACGTAGAATAATCCACATGGGCACTGCAGACCATAAACAACAAATTGCGTGCTGCAACAGATAAACTGTTGAATATTGAATGTCCGCCCATCTTTACCAGTAAAGTACTTCTTCCCATGGTGCATGAAGTTGCAGGTCATGCACCTCCTGAGTCTGCATCTATAGGAACCCACCATATTAAGGAGCTGTGGGATACTATTTACTGACTGTTGTTTCTTGTTTTTAATTTGGATAGGTGCCACAATATTTCGGACACTTCTAGCCCGCTTAAAAACTACCTTAGGTTTAGTGGGAAGTGCTCTACATAGGGCAGAATCTTGCATAAGAATGGGCCAATGTTTTTGAATGGCCCTTTTAACTGCCTAATGTTGATTGGTAAACCTAGTGATGAACAAAGTATTAGAGGGTTCTTCACTTTTACCTTTAATCCTTCTACTCTCACCATCCGTAGCGTACCTATCAATGGCCTCATCAATATGCTCCTCACGGTAACCTGTTTTCTGCCTAGAGAATGTATTTAGCACTTCTTCATGCATAGCATTCATGATATTGATATAAAAGTCTTTGGATGGTCAATTTGTGTTATGTGCTGAGAGCGTTTTGCCCGTCTCCTACAATCTTGTGCCTGTAAATCACCTTATCACAGGTTCTGACAAAGGAAACTATAAGCTGCAGTGGCTAAGCACATTGTCCAGGCATATTCCACTGTCGCCACCATGTAAAAAAAATACTGTGAAAAAACAATTGCAGCTAGCAACAATTAGGAAATATGCCTTGTGAAAAAACACATGCAGCCTGTTATTACTGTAGCGCATGTGGATGGGGATAGGCTGCAAAGGTGAAAATAGGTAAAATTGGACCATTCACTCTAAACCCTAGAGATGGTTGTGCTTGAAAATCCCAGTAGATCAGCAGTTTTTGAAATACTCAGACCAGCCGATCTGGCACCAACAACCATGCCGCATTCAAAGTCACTTAAATCCCTTTTCTTCACCATTCTGATGCTCGATTTGAACTTCAGCCAGTCATCTTCACTACGTCTAGATGCCTAAATGCATTTAGTTGCTGCCATGTAAATGGCTGATTAGCAATTTGTGTTACCAAGCAATTGAACAGATGTACCGAATAAAGTGACCGATGAGTGTATTTGCCCCATGGTTTAGGAAGCACTTAGCAGGGGACACATGCCTAGCACCTTCTTTTATTGCCCATGTAAATCCTGACTAGGAAATCAACATAAATGTGAAAGGCATTTGCAAGTATAAATGAAAGCTACCCTGAGTTTAATATAAAATAAAAGAAAACATAATCTCTAACCATGCATTAATCCAGTCAATTCACCAAAAAGGGTGTAACACATGTCCCAGCCCCTGGAGTGTAGAAAAAGTAAAAAGAAAAAGTATAAAGAATCTTAATTAACCCCTTTGCCCAGGGGAAATTACTAGTGCTTTGAAAATATATGACTTTTCAGTCTGTGCTCACATGATGCAATGTAATAAAACAGGTTGCTTTGACAGTACCACTTGCCTTGTCTTTGTCCACCAGCAATGACTAAAGTGACCTTTTGTGTTTTTTCTTTTTTTATTCTGGCATTGGGGTAAACCTTTGGACAGAAACACACAGCTTAGCCATAAATAAAACCACTTAAATAAACCCACCCCTAGACAGTGCTCACCAGCCTTTTGGCCAGTTATTAAAAAAAGAAAAAAAATTCCATAGAATAAAATAATTCTATCAACAGTTATAAAAACAACACACACACACACACACCTGTAAGGCTGCATTCATACTTTACAAAAATACAAAAAAATGGGCCTGCAGCTTACACATGTATTTGCAAATGTGTGCAACTAAACCCCTGTTTTTAACGCATTAGACATTTGGTTGGTCGCAGACTGGTTGGTAAGTAGTGACTGGAAACCCCCTTGGCTTTTTTTGACATGCATTTGCCCTTCCAGTGCTCCTTGCTGTCAAGACCAGTTATAGGTGGGGAAGTGACCATTTTTTGTATTGTTGTTATATTAGTCAGGCAGCGCATTGACAACATTTGCTGGCATTGTGCAATGCGCTGGGTGTTCAGTGTGTTCCTGTGTCTTTAAGGAGGGGTGGGCTCCTTCCAGTCACCTGTCCTCCATCTATTCATCAGAATACATGTGCTCTCACTGTGGAGACTCTTTAAAGGTAGAGTTAGGGTCTGCAGATATCAAGGTGCCTTGCCGGGGCCTGCAGCTTACGCATGTATTTGCAAATGTGTGCAACTAAACCCCTGTGTTTAACGCATACTGTTAGACAGGTTAATTCGATTGGTCGCAAGCTGGTTAGTAAGTTGTGACTGGAAACTCTTTTGACATGCATTCATACTTAAGTGTTTTGTGCACATTTACAAGATTCATTGCCCAAATGCATCAAAAGAATATGGAACATTTAGAAATATTTATGTGTTTTTGTGCCTAAGCAGTACCCTGAAAATGGTTCTTTTGTCTTGAATTCCTCCTAAACTATAGCACTGCACTTTCTAGTGTGTGTGTGTGGGCCTAGGCCAGTGATGGCGAACCTTGGCACCCCAGATGTTTTGGAACTACATTTCCCTAGATGCTCATGCCCTCTGCAGTGTAGTTGAGCATCATGGGAAATGTTAAAGAAAGGTGACCAGCGCTATGGACTATAATATATGGTGGGAGAGTGAAAACGAAAAAGGTGTGAGCTGCCCCAATCAAACCTTAAGTGTAAAGGTGAAAAGTGCAAAAATGAAATGTGACGATTGGTGTTGGCGCTACCTTAGAAAATAAATAAAATCATATACAGTGCCCCAAATGGCGTGAATGGGGGTGTAAGGTACAGTGACCCACAAAATGTGAAGTGTTACCAAAAGGTATGAGTGAAGGTCTTTAAAATAAAAATATGAGAACAAGGTGTTTATTCACATATATCCAAACACAAATCAACAAACCATATAGTGATATGTGTAAACAAATGTATAAAATAAATTAAATAAAATAAATAAACGGATACCGTGAAAATGTTAACCCACAACCACAAGTGTGTAAACAGGTTACAAATATCTGATATATGTGCCACACAAATTGTGATTAAATGGTGAAGAATTAGGTGCTAATAGATAAAGTCCACGAGTGGCCACTGGGTGGCATTTGTGCTGATACAACCTGTATGATGGTACGTAGGGGGGTTCTTCTCCGTTACAGGGGAGCAATCATGAGCCGGTGGCGGATGCCCTAGATGCTCAAATAGGAAGAAGAAGGTCCCATAGTGAACAGATAATCCATACAATAATAAGCAAAGGCGTAGTAGACTCACTCGTTCAGATGATCAGGATCAGAAAAACAGTGCGCGCCGGGATGCTTCCGCGTTTCACGGCCGACAACCGGAAGTGACGTTTGACGTACAAGACTCGCCCTACGCGTTTCGTCAGAGGGACGTCAACTGGAGCGTCAACTAAGCGTACTCCCGGACTTATTATAGCCGCCCGTATCCAAGCAACGGAGGGGACGGAACAACACCGCCATCTTGCTAATCCCTCTCCGGAAGCCATGTTGCTCCTCCACTGACTTCACTTTTGGATGTGCAGGGGAACGGCCATGTGCAAAACGTGCTAAAAATTGCTAGGGAAATAATAATATACATATTGAATGACATCATGACATCATGACATGATATATTTCCCTAGCAATTTTTAGTACGTTTTGCACTTATCATCCAACATTAATTTGGTTTTCGCATAGCCACTTCCTCCCTATATTGTTACCTACTTTCAGATATTCATTTGTTTATTTATATATTTTTTATTTTTTTGCATTTAGCCTTCTCATCCAACATCCTCCTCACTGGCACAATGCACATTCATTTATGTTCTTTATCTCCCTATTACCTTATCCTCACCTGTCACCCTATGGACACACTTATTGTCCGAGTCAGCACATTTTTTTAACTACAAAGTTATATTGCCTTCGTCCGCATTGGCGTATCCCCTCCCCAATGTTGTGCACTGAGGGCAATTATTTTGTCATATTTTGGTATTTGCCCAGACTTCCCTTCAACATAAACATGCACTTATATATAAATAATCCTGCTTTGGATGGTTTAAAATAATTCATATATATTTTTATATATTTTTTATTTATTTTTTATGTTTCTCATTGTCCTTGTTTTTTACAAGTAGAACTCCGGATATGGTCCCCCTTTTTGCACCTGGGATTCCGGTTTAACAATAAAATTTATATGGCCTCTTTCATTTTTATTTTTTTAATTAGCAAATCTCTATTTTTTATTACGAGACCTTCTTTTTTAATGATATTAATAAATACATGTTTTTAGATTGCCAAAGGATCGTAGTACACTCGGTCACAATAAACTGATCAGACATGATGAAATATGGCCATTCCCCTGCACATCCAAAAGTGAAGTCAGTGGAGGAGCAACATGGCTTCCGGAGAGGGATTAGCAAGATGGCGATGTTGTTCCGTCCCCTCCGTTGCTTGGATACGGGCGGCTATAATAAGTCTGGGAGTACGCTTAGTTGACGCCGCTCCAGTTGACGTCCCTCTGACGAAACGCGTAGGGCGGAGTCTTGTACGTCAAACGTCACTTCCGGTTGTCGGCCGTGGAACGCGGAAGCATCCCGGCGCGCACTGTTTTTCTGATCCTGATCATCTGAATGAGTGAGTCTACTACGCCTTTGCTTATTATTGTATGGATTATCTGTTCACTATGGGGCCTTCTTCTTCCTATTTGAGCATCTAGGGCATCCGCCACCAGCTCATGATTGCTCCCCTGTAACGGAGAAGAACCCCCCTACGTACCATCATACAGGTTGTATCAGCACAAACGCCACCCAGTGGCTACTCGTGAACTTTATCTATTAGCACCTAATTCTTCACCATTTAATCACAATTTGTGTGGCACATATATCAGATATTTGTAACCTGTTTACACACTTGTGGTTGTGGGTTAACATTTTCACGGTATCCGTTTATTTATTTTATTTAATTTATTTTATACATTTGTTTACACATATCACTATATGGTTTGTTGATTTGTGTTTGGATATATGTGAATAAACACCTTGTTCTCATATTTTTATTTTAAAGACCTTCACTCATACCTTTTGGTAACACTTCACATTTTGTGGGTCACTGTACCTTACACCCCCATTCACGCCATTTGGGGCACTGTATATGATTTTATTTATTTTCTAAGGTAGCGCCAACACCAATCATCACATTTCATTTTTGCACATCATGGGAAATGTAGTTCCAAAACATTTGGGGTGCCAAGGTTCGCCATCACTGGCCTAGGCACTCCTGTGCCTACAGCCTCATAGCTGTTTATCTGCAGTGGGAGAACAAGGCCACTGCTGCCTCTGACTGCTAGTCCCAACAGTAGGGAGGAGCTGCCCATTCAAACTTAATGTTACCTATTTAGAGGTTTGGCCAAACTAAATAGGTCTTCCACTGAACCTAATCTTTGGCTCCAGCAGGATGTGAAACATTTAGCAGTGACTCATCCCAACCCATTCCATTCAGCTGTCAGCCGAGGATTCCCAACTGACAGGTGATTGTAAAAAAAGGGGTGGGAACAGTGTTAAAAAAAAACAAAAAACAATGGTCTTCCAAAATTTATAGCAGGCCCTTCAGGTCTGGTATGATTTTTTTTCCAAATCTGAGTCTTTTAGTGTTTAAACCACTACAGGGTACAGAATGCATGGAAAAGAGAAAAAAAGGGGTTGTGAGACAGGTCTCATAAAATTATCAGTTGTCCATAGTACGAACACAGGCAAACAGTTTAAGTCCAAGCTGGGACTCAAACTATGATCGTTGAGCATCAAGAACAACTGTACTTCCTAGGGCCCTCGATTACCTGTACAAAAGTTTTTTGGATTGAGTATGGGGGGGGGGGTTGGTCTTGTTGGTATAAGCACAAGAGGACAAAGTTCTGGAATATATAAAGAGTCTCCTGAGCCTATGACTTTGCCATAGAAAAAAAAAAAATAGGGAGTCCCCCAAATTCCACACTAGACCCTTCAGGTCTGCTAAACTTTGCTCCAATAACTAAAGTGATTGAAAACTCAAAGTTTTTTTTTCTAAAAAATTACAAAGAGATTTATACTTCCCTGCTCTGTTCAATGGAATTGCAATGAGCAGCCCTGATCCTCCTCTTCTCAGGTCCCCACCAGTACTCATGGCTTTTCTTCTTCTTGGTGTGTCACCAAAGAAAGGTGCTTCCTATCATGGCACCAATGCAGGCTCGATCCATAAACACACAGCGCAGCTCGGCCCCACCCCCTGCTCCCTCGTCACATTGGCTCCTCCTGCCTCTGCAAGGTCTGTTAGACCAGGAAGTGAGAGAAGAGACCTGCTACAGACGGGCACAGCACGTGACTCAAGTAAGTATAAGGGGGGGCGAGGGGGTAATACATTTATCTAAACTTTTTTTACCTTAACCACTTGCCTACTGGGCACTTTTACCCCCTTTCTGCCCAGGCCAATTTTCAGCTTTCAGTGCTGTCACACTGTGAATGACAATTGCACGGTCATGCAACACTGTACCCATATAAAATCTTTATCATTTTTTTTCACACAAATAGAGCTTTCTTTTGGTGATATTTGATCATCACTATTTTTTTTTTATTTTTGTCTAGATTGTTTTCGACATGTACTAAATGTACAAGCATGTTAAAGGAAGTAGCAATTAAGTAGGTTTTTTTTAGCACTGATTTTTTGTTTTTTTTACTATACATTTTTATATACAATAAAATATGTTAATTTCCCTTATTTTAGTTTACTGTACAGTAATGCATGTACTGCATTTGACAACAAGGCATTTGTGTTATAAGGCATAATTAAGAAAGGTAAACTTTGAATTACATTTTACATCCAGGCATTGCCCAAATTGACCAGCTCCCCCCTCTAAAACATGCCCCAGCATTACTTTTTTCCTTTTCTTTTTTACTCTTTGTGACATCAACTCCAGGCTTAAATTTTTTTTTCAGGGTTTGTTGCTAGGAGCTCAGTTCCTGCCAACATCAGCACACCCCCCAGAACTACTTCTCCCAGGGGCCCTTTTTTTCATATAGTTAGGGTGATTTACTTAAATTAATAATTTGTGAGAATATTTGTAAATATTCACTTCAATTATCCATTCATGCTGAAAGCAAATTCCTGCCTACTTGTTTGCTTTTTAGATAATCAGAAAATAAAAGTGAATATTTACAAAATGTATTGAGTGAGGAATCTCAACTTCTTTAGTAAATCTGCCTCAAAGTGGAGGCAGGGCTCTTGGGTATCAAAACAGAAATATGGTTTTGCTGGGAAAGAAATGGATACATACATGTGGAGAAGGGTGGGGCATAGGTGGTCTTCTTTAGTCCACCAATCCAAAGAGAAAGTTAAGACCACACTATATTTACACCAGATCAACAGTTATATTTTTGTACCCTTTCTAAATGGTTAAACATGGGCAAATTTGCATATATTGCTCTGATGTACTGCATCTGTTTTTTGTTTTTTTTGCTGGACCGGCGTATGATCTTGTATCGATTGAAGTGATGTGGGCTATGTTGTCCTTCGAGGGGGCTTGTAACTGATAAAGGTGTGGAGTGGATGAGCCTTGTTGGGGTTTGGCGCTGCTGCCTCTGAAGGCAACAGAAAAAGCACTACATAAAATACTTTTGGATGGGAAGTGCATACTTATACCATTTGACAGCACCAAACCAGCCATACTATTACCTAAATCTTGGCTCCAGGTCTGTTCCGACCACACTTACCATTACAGTGGGAAGCATTTCCCCTAAAATGCATTGGCTTTACTTATCACCTGTGAACTGTAAACTTCAACAGACTTCCTAAACATAACCACCTCAATTGTCACTAACCTTTTTATCGAGCACAACTCTGCACCCATCCACTAGTGAACAAGTAAAAGCATTCCATGGGCTACTAATTCTATTCACTAGACACGTCCATTATGCTAAACTCAGTTTTGTTTGGTTGTACCTTATGCATAGTTTGTGCAGTCCTCTGCAGTCTAACTTCAGAGAGCACCCTTCAAAGTCACTTGCAGTGCACCCTAATCACCCTGTGCAGCACAGATTCCCCCTACTGCCCAGGCCTCCTATCATAGTGCTGTCGGCTTACCTCCTCTCCTGCTACTGCAGAAAAAGGGACTGGTAAATCTTTGTCCCCAATCTTCTTTCTCTGTCTCAAAAGTGAGACATCAGGGTCTGTTTAGGCCCCTGATATTTCCCTAAAGCCCCCCAACTGGGCTACTAAAAAATAACAAAAAAATACTTTAAAAAATATAAAAAAAGTAAAATAATATGAAATAAAAAATTTTACTGACACCATCCACTGCCCTACTGATACCAATCTCTGCCCTACTGACAACGTCCACTGCCCTACTGACACCTTCCCTTCCTCTGCCCTACTGACACCATCCACTGCCCTACTGACTGACACCATCCATGTTTTTATAAAAATGTTTGCTTACATTTATTTATAAGAGTGTGTATATATATTTATATATATATATATATATATATATATATATATATATATATATATATACACACACACACACACACACATGCATGTGTGCTTAAGCTTTCGGGTGCACAGCCTAATGCAATAGGCTGATGTGACCAAGTTGTGCAGCAAATCCCTCCACCAATAACGGTATAAATAAGATTGCGCTCACCAAATGGCCACGGCTCACTTCCTGCCTAGCTCATTTGTAACCAGGTGATATGTTATATATAGAAGTGTTTCTATCTGCTGACACATATCTTTTGAAAAAGGCACGTATGCCGAAACATGTTAAGAGGACTCAGTCAGCACAGCTGTTTTATATACTCTACACGCTTTTCTGTCATGGATGTTTGTAAGTGTATCAGCCGTTTTTAGAAATAAATTGTTTTAGCAATATTACGCTATATGTCCCCCATTTTTCTTTTTTGATACACCCCCATTGTGGAAGTGGATTTCGTGATTGCTCTCATCTATTGGGGATCTACACGCTGTCCAACGTGGTCGGTGAATCTTGTGGGGACACTCCATCACTTCTTTCAAGCTTGGTTTGATTCCCATGCTATATGGCATTTGGAGTCCTATTCATTCGGTGAGCGCAATCTTTTTTATACCTTCACTGGTGTAGGGATTAGCTGCACTATGAGTTTTTCACATTTATTTTTAGCAATATTATGCTATGTGCTCCTCCTTTTGTCTTTTTGATGTACCATCTCTTGGGGAAGTGGAGTTTCCGTCTGATCCTCGTCATCAGTGATTGGCACGTTGCTCATCATGGACGGTGAATCCTGTGGAGACACTACAATATTTCCTTCAAGCCTGTTTGACCTCTTTGCCATAAGGTATTTGGGGTCCTTTCCATTTGGTGAGCGCAATCTTATTTATACCGTTATTGGTGGAGGGATTTGCTGCACAACTTGGTCACATCATTTGCCACCATCTTTCATGATTGGATTTTTCTTATCATTATTCTATGCACCTTATTGCTGGTTCAATTGGACTTTTTATGTTGTCGGACATTTACTCAGTTTTTAGCGCTATACATTTTTCTTTTTTTGTATTTTTCATCACTTTTTTGTCTAGTGATTGGTGTTAGCTGCTCATTCTCACATTTTAAGATAGCACAATATAATTTTTGGATTACACTAATGCAATAGGCTGCGCACACCTATGTTTCCAATACATGTTTGAGTCTAATTGGTGCCTGGAATAAACCTCTTTGACTGGACATGCATTGTCCCTGTTCCTGATGAACAATATAAAATTAATTTAGTGGGCAGCCCTGTCAGCCCACTCCCACCTGACATCCATCAAAATAAAAATCTAGCAGGTTGGGTGGAAAATTGACAGCCAAGCAACATCTGCATCCAATCAGATGCAGCCACTTTGGGGTATTCTGACAGCCGCAGGCAGGAGCTTTCAGAATACAATAGTCAAGCAGGGGGATTCATGCATCAGCACTGTATGGTCAGCCCTTATTTTAGGCTTTCTGAATGAGTAATATTGCAAGTAAGCAGCAGGGGATATGTTCGAAAATATCTCTTCTGCATCACAAACAGAGGTTTAAAGAAAATACCAGATTACTGACAGATAAAAACAGGGTGGACTAGTGTGCACTACAATGCCTGGATAAAAAAAACAAAGTCTTAACTTTTTCTTATGTGTTTAATTTTAGTTTTTGACTGATAAACAATTTTAAACAGAAAAACCATATCTGACATTACTATAGTGTATTACCTTGAATTAATATTTTTTCTAATATTTAATTGCTTTTAGTTGACAGATCTTCATCCTGTGTCTAAGGGTCAACTTAACTGAATTAGCAATTGATAGAAGGAGCAAAAGAGGGATTAGAGTGAAACACTTTTTAAACACAACTTAGTCCTTCTGTTCATTAAATCCTTAAGTATCACATTAATTCGTCTTTTTGCTGGAATTGTATTGCTCATTCACCTTGTCACAATGCCAGTATCACCACAAGCTGTAAAATAGCGACATTGAAAACGTACATTTAATTAAAAGACTACACGGCAAAAACTATTTATATCGCATCATATAAACCCTTTACAATAGACATTCTGAATCATACACTTGCCTAATTAAATTATGATCCTACTTAAATTAAATGAAAAATAGGACAGAAGGTGTGCCAAGAAGTGTTATTATCATGAGTAAGTTCAAATAAGTTAATGTAGTCTGAGAACCTCTTCTAAGAATGTTCTCGATTCATGAATTGCCAACCTGTTTCCTGCCCCATGAAAATGGCAGCCATGTTATCACAGTCTCTTTGTACCTAACACAGACTATAAATGTAAAGCAGAAGCTACGGCAGGATTGAAGTTTAGGGAAATAATAATGTCAACACATTTGACTGTAAACTCCTTTGATCTTCAGAAACCAGCAATTGTAGCTGAATTACCGCCTCTGGGCACAAGCTTCTGAGCAAACAGAAATTTGTTTTGTGTCTTTTTTTTTTTTTGTATTTGTTACGTGTGTTTTACAGCATTTAAATTTTATGTGTAAATTTGTTAAATTAGTAAATGCATTTTTTAAAGAGTCTGGAGACGTGGGGGTTCTAGCTTCACATGTAGTTGCAAGCAGTGAGGACTACTCAGCTTGCATTGCCTTTTGGGTAAAAGTCTTTGTACCATTCAGCTTATTTATACTGTATATTGGGTCAGTTAATTTTAGATTATTACACTGCCAGAGGGGAGAATAGCACAACAAAGGGTGTTTATATTACCCATGGCAACCAAACACTTCGAAGCATTTTTTTATTATCTGTGTGTTCTTTTCTGATCATTGATGCCAAAATGAGTTCGACTGGAAAATTACTTTAATAATTGGGTCTATGCAGTAGTCTATAAAACAAACCATAAGCACTGAAATTTTAATTAAAGAACAATTCTTTGCAGCATTTAAAATCATCAGTAAACTGCAATCTAGCAAATACTGCAACTGTGCTCATCAAAATGTTCAACTTATGCCTGATACACATTATGGGATTATTGGACAAATGAGTGTCCGCTTTTTTTTTTTTTTCACGCTAGTCTCCATATCGAAAATTAAGAGGTCACTAAAGTTACGAAAATTCTCATAAGAGAAAATAAAAATTTGGAATAATGTAATATAGTATTGCATTGTATATGTATTGAATTTTCGGACAAAAACAGTACTGATTAACCACTTTACCACTAGAGCATTTTGCTGTCTTACGTCTGGACCACTTTTTGCGATTCGGCGCTGTGCGAATTTAACTGACAATTGCGCGGTCGTGCGATGCCGTACCCAAACGAAATTGACGTCCTTTTTTTCCCATAAACAGAGCTTTCTTTTGGTGGTATTTGATCACCTGTGCGATTTTTACTTTTTGCGCTATAAACAAAAAAATAGCGTTTATTTTGAAAAAATAACAATATTTTTAACATTTTTTTATATGAAATTCCCCCCAAAAAAGATGTAAAAACCAATTTTTTTTTTAATTTTTGGCCAATTTGTTTTCTGCTACCTATGTTTGGTAAAAAAAATCGCAATAAGCATATTTTGATTGGTTTGCGCAAAAGTTATTGCGTTTACTAACTAAGGGAAAGATTTCTGTCATTTTTGGTGTTTTTTTTTTTAACGAGTAATGGCGGCGATCTGCGATTTTTTTGCGGGACTGCGACATTGCGGCGGACAGATCGGACCCTTGACTGACATTTTTGACACTTTTGGGGGTACCAGTGACATTACTGCAGTAATCAGTGCTATATATATGCACTGTTACTGTAAAAATGACACTGGCAGGGAAGGGGTTAACTTTATTGGAGAGGGAGGGGTTAATGTATGCCTGGTGCTTACTGACGTGTGGGGGGGGGAGGTGACTGTGTGAGACAGGGACAGATCGGATGTCCAGCTATGCTGAACACTCCGATCTGTCACTCCCTGTCACTTAGGAGATCCGCCCGCTTGTGTTTACACAGGCGGGCGGATATCCACACTAGATCCCCGACTCCCCTGGCCCGACTCCCGCTATGAATGAAAACAGCGGGAGCGCGCCTCCGGCGGCAGGCGAGCGCCGCCTACAGGGGAGGAGTCTGGCGACGTAGGTCTACGTCGTCAGACGGGATCGTGCCACTTTTCCACAGTACTATTCCAGTACTCAGTGGTAAAGTGGTTAAACAAAAATTGTACGATCTGTTATATCCTTCGAGAAATATTTTTGTTTTTATCCCATTGGATAATTTCAGATGAACTGTCCTGATCCGCTCTCAAAAGCTGTGTACTACCAATCAATTTTCACACGATCGCGTAGAAAGTGGTATTTTTCGTCTGATTTTCTGATCGTGTGTACTAGGCTTTAAGCTGGCCATACAGTGGTTGAAATTTCGATTAGTGCTGAATTTAAACCAGTGTGTTGCACTCCACTTATTGAGGAGCTCCAGGCTCCTTCAGAAAAAATGTAAAGTTAGCAGCTACAAATACTGTAGCTGCTGACTTTAAATATTAGGACACTTACCTATCCAGGAATCCAGCGGTGTCCTTACCCGAGCCGCTTTTCAGCTATCGGATGCTGCCACGGCCATCTCCACTAAGAGAAACTGGCATCAAAGCCTTGCTTGCAGTTCCCCACTGCACCGGTGCCACTGTCAGAATTCAGTGTTCCAATGGTGGTGGGGGGGGGGGTTCCTCCATCAGTTTGTTTGTGGGGATGGAGGAACCTGTTTTTTGTTTTTTAGTTCAGTGCTCTGGTTGAATTGTACCTGAATCCAAGAACCAAAATGTGCAGCTTACCAGTCCTTGGTCCATAGGTCTGTATTAAAGCCAAATTCTGAGCAAGAAAAAAAGTTTTCCCATGCAGTGGGGCTGTGCACACACTGCTCGGGTCAACTGCTCGTTTTGTCTAGGGGTGAGAAGAAAGCTCTTCCCCTATTGGTCCATTGGTGGACTGGGCCTGGTCTAGGGAGCTTGCTCTGGGCTTGATGACACCAGGAACAGTCCAGAGCTCAAGACTGCTGGAGCGCAGGGGTGCTGGAACGGACTTGTGCTGGTGGGATCAGAGGATAAGATAAGTAAATCTCCTTTCCCCTCTCCCCTAGACAAAAAAGAGCAGTTAACCCATGCAGTGCGGGCACAACCCCACTGTATGAGAAAACGTTTCTTTTGCCCGGAGATGGGCTTTAAAAAATGTTGTATAGCTATCTATAATGGGGAAGCCTTGAAGGTCTGGAATGAGGGGGTTGATCAAAATTATATTTACACTTTATAGTAGAATTCCAAAGAAAGTTGTTTTAGGTATTTATTAGCCTCTGTATCCCGATGGGAACATTTTTTCCTAATTTACTCTTGTATAACCAGGCCAGGAAGTGAGAAAAATCTTTAAATATACCTTACAATGCTTCGATAGGACTTTTTAGGCTTTCGGCATATGCACACACACTTAAATCTATAAAATGTCATTTATTAGAAACTTGTTAAAATAACATAAGTAAAAGCGACCAATTTGAAAGAGACCAATGCGGTCATGGTAAACATTTGGCCTATATCATTGCTGTGCTGAAAAGCTACCCAGAACCCCCCCCAGGGAAACTCCAAGGACTGCCTCCCTCCGAAGGTGATAGTAAACTTCTGAGTGTAATCCACCTGTTGTGATTTTGATTTGATTATGACTTTCTGATTCCTGTTGGTTCCAATGCCTGCTTTGACAGATATCTTAAATATGACCCCTGGTCCATGTTTTGACTCTATCTTGTTTGATCCCCTGGTTCTGCATCTTCCCACCTGTTTTTTATCATGACTTTTTGACACCTGTTAGTTCAAATGCCTGCTTTGATCTTCAGCCTGTAAGCTGACCATACACCAGCAGAATTTTGTTCAAAAATGTCTTAGTAGTTAATGGGGTAAAATTGATGGTTGTTTTTTATCCGTAGTGACAAGGAAAATTATTTTTTTTCTCAAATAAACAAAATTCTAACTGTGAATATGTTTTTTTTTTTTTCATGGGAATAAAAACTATTTCTAGTAATGTGAATGTGGATCCTGAAAACAAAGATAGAATTTTAAAAATTGACAAGGGAATCAAACAAAATTATTCAGGGTTTTCATACAAACTTCATTGAGTCCATAATGGTACAATTGAATGTTCAGACATATGATTTCTCTGAATTTCTCTACAAAAGCTCAAACAAAGTTCTTGGATAGTATGGCAAGCTTTAGCTTCATCTAACTCTTCTTTCAGCTGATTTAGAAAAGTTACCTACATTTATAAGAGATAATATCTGAGAGAAAACAAGCATGACAAAACACAAAAGAGGACATGTATCTACTGTAGGATCAGAACGCTGATCTTTTTGCCTCAGCATACCTATATTCTAACTGTAGAGGTGGTTTCATTTGGGAAAAAAATCTTACTTATTATAATACAAATGTGCATCCTGAAATCAGACGTAGAGTTTAAAACGTTGGCATGGCAATTACCCACTTAAGGACCGGAAGGTTTTTGCATGACCAGCCCATTTTTTGCAATTTGGCACTGCGTGACTTTAACTGGTATTTGCGCAGTCATGCAATGCTGTACCCAAATGAAGTTTGCCTTTTTCCCCACAAATAGAGCTTTCTTTTGGTGGTATTTGATCACCTCTGCGGTTTTTATTTTTTGCGATATAAAACAAAAAAGACCAAAAATTTTGAGAAAAAAATTACATTTTCTACTTTTTCTTATAAAAAAAAAAATATCCAATAAACTCAATTTTGTCATACATTTAAGCCAAAATGTATTTAGCTACATGTCTCTGATTAAAAAAATCTCAATAAGCATATATTTATTGCTTTGCGCAAAAGTTATAGCGTCTACAAATTATGGTGTAAATACTGGAATTTACGCAGCTTTTACTTTCTGGCTGCCTATCTCATTTCTTGAAGTCTTAAAATTACAGGACAGTACAAACTCCCCCCCAAATTACCCCTTTTTGGAAAGTAGACACCTCAAGAAATTTTCTGAGAGGCATGTTAAGCCCACTGAATATTTAATTTTTTGCCACAGATGTTTGAAAAATGACAAAAAAAAAATGTACACAAAGTTGTCATTGAAATGATGTATTTCTCACACATGCCATGGGTATATGTGTAATTACACCCCATGACGCCACATCTGTGAGACTTTGTGGCAGTCTAGCCGCATACAGGACTCTGAAAACCAATCACTGCCTTCAGACTTTCTAAGGGCATAAGTTGTTGATTTCACTCCTCACTACCTATCACAGTTTTGGAGGTCATGAAATGCCAAGATAGCATAAATCCCCCAAATGACCCCTTTTTGGAAAGTAGACACCCCAAGGTATTTGCTAAGAGGCATGGTGAGTATTTTGCAGCTCTCATTTGTTTTGGAAAATGAAGAATGAAAAGGAAAATGTATTTTTCTTTCTTTTTTCAATTTTCAAACTTTCAGCAATGGCTCCGTTACCGGGTCTGGGCTAGGCATGCCAGGGAAAGCTCCCCACCAAGACCAAGCCCTTTCTGACACTTTTTGTTTACATTAAATTTTTATTTTTATTTTTTTTCACTAGAAAATTACTTTGAACCCCCAAACATTATATATTTTTTTTAAAGCAGAGGCCCTACAGAGCAACATTGTGGGTGTTGCAATTTTTTTGTCACACGGTATTTGCGCAGAAATTTTCAAAAGCAATGTTTTGGGAGAAAAACACTTTTTTAAAATTAAATGTATAAATACACTATATATTGCCCAAGATGATCTTATGCCGAGTACAAAGATACCAAATATGACATGCTTTAAAATTGTGAATGCTCGTGCAGCAGCGATAAATTACGTACATTTTTAAAAGCATTTAAAAGCCTTTACAGGTTACTTTGGATTTACAGAGGAGGTCTACTGCAAGAATTACTGCCCTCGATCTGATGTTCGCGGCGATACCTTGCATGCATGGTGCAATTGCTGTTTACATATGACACCAGACCGATGCTTGTGTTCGCTCAAACACGAAGGACAGGGGTGCTTGAATTTTTTATATTTTTTATTATTATTTATTTTGTTTTTTTATTTTATTTTGATACCTTCCCTTTCATTTTTATTGTTATAATTTAAATAATTAAATTATTTAAATATCCCCCTATGATAGCAATAAGTAGTGACAGGTACTATTTTTTGAAAAAATTGGGGTCTATTAGACTCTAGATCTCTCCTCTACCCTAAAAGCATCTGACCACACCAAGAATGATGTGATAAGATGCTTTCCCAATTTCCCAATGGCGCTGTTTATATTGGGCGAAACCAAAGTCATGTAATGCTCATAACTTCCGGTATCTTAGGCCATAGAGATGATTGTAGCCATTGTGGTCTCCAATCAGCTCTAAGGTCAGCTGACAGACCCACCGGCTGCAGTCTCGGGTTACCTGGTGGGAAAGGAGAGCCCAAAAAACCTTGGAAGGTGGCGGGGGGGAGGAGTCCCTCCCATTGATTGTAATTGCAGTCTAGCGGATAATTAGCCGCTAGGATTGCTTTTACATGAAAGCCGACTGCTGGCTGTAGAAAAACGATACCAAGATGATGGCTAAATCTGCAGGCATCATCCTGGTATGACTACTCAAAATCTGGCGATGTGCCAGTACGTTGCTGGTCCTTGTTGGGCATATAGGTTCTTTTTTTTTTACATGTAGCCTGTGGGCTGAACTAAAAGAGAGAACCTAACAGATTCCTTGATTCACATTGATCGATGTGGATGAAGAAATCTCTGCCAGAAAGTGTGTGGTATGCCCACCATTAGGCCTCCCAGCATCTACCCACTTCTAATTATGGGCATACATGCAATGTTCTTTTTGTTCGTTCAGCCCATGGGCTGAATGAAAAAAAAAGAACATAACAGGTTCCTCCATTTACATTGATCGATGTGGATGAAGAAATCTCTGCCAAGAAAAGTGTTAAAAAATATATGGCCAACCATAGGGGAGATCCGCCTTCTGTGTCCACCCCATTCTCCATGCTTTGCCATATATGCTCTTTTTTTTTAACTGCTGTGGTGAAATCACCTCCTACAGTGCTGCAATCATTGATGTTTGAAAAAGTGCACAGTCTATTTGCCTAGTAAATCCAGCTCATTGTGTCTTGGCGGTCACCAGACCAATCATAAAAGCTCTCCAAATTCGCTAGTTCACAGAGGCTCTTACAAGGACATACAAATGTCCCTAATAATTTCACATGGAATTAAAGCTACACCACCGCATACCAGTGACGATCAATAGCAGTAATGGCCTTACATTTGTTCTGTTCAAAGGCAAAACCCAACAAGTTATTTCAAACAACGTTTGAATGATTCAAACCACACCCACTAGAAGAAAAAAATACTCTTGTGTGTTTAGCACCGTGCAAGTATGTGAATTAGCTAAGGATTTGATGAAGCGGCTATGCTGTTTACATAAGGAATGTCTTGAAGAAACAGCGTTGCAAAAGAAAACAGAAAATCAGAAGCTGCTGATGTTTGAATACGATTCCAGTCTGCACTTGTTTTTATTTTATATTATATCTTAGCTAATTCACCATTTGAAGTCATAGTGATCCTATTGTTGAACCTTTCAGTGATGTCACTGCTGGAATTTGAACATTCCTTGGAGTCCTGCTGTGAAATTACTGGATACAGTTCCATTATTAAGCTATCTGTACCTTCAGTTCAGGTCTGGAAGCTGTTCCTCTGTCAGATCCCAGCAATGCACTGCTGGCACTGTTCTAAGCTGTTATCCCCTCATGTTTTTGTAATGCTGATTTTCGGAGATTGTTGGAATCCTACAAAGGCACGGTGTATGTGTGTGGCACAAAGCTCAAGAACAGATGCTGAAAAGCCGCTGGGTTGATTCTCCAATTCTTTTGATGCTTGTGATACGCCATTATAATCCGTAAAATCTCACTTGCATTTTGATTCACTTTCTTTAGACGCAGATCAAACATTTCATTGTTTTACTGTTTTTTTTCTTCTTTTATCCCACGCTTGGTAGCCAACATTTGAAAATTATTTCTAGGGACACTTTGCAGCTGAGCTGATGTTTCAAAGCCTGTCAAACATAATGCTATCCTTTAAATGCCATACGGACAGTTTTATAATAAAACATACAAGTGTAGCGCTGTCAGTAAGTAAAAAAACGTGTACATAACAAAAAACAATTGATATTAAATCATATGTGTAATAATCAAACAATATAAATATCAAAGTCCCATTCAAGCCGATCCACCTCTGTGCAACTGTAGAGCTGTAAATAACTTATATCCAAACGTGTTTGGTGCCCACCACCTTCTGCCGAAATTCCTGCTCACCTCCAATAAATGACCCCACCACAGAGTCAAACCAGCCCTAATTGTCCTCCACTAAAGATGGTATTGGATAATACTGGAACGTATCCTCTGGTGGCACTCCTGAATCCTTAAACCTCCACCTCTTGTTCTCGAATTACGTTGGTGAAATGGCTTCAAGAACAACGGCTCCTCTAAGGCATACGGGTGAGAGGAGTCGTTGTTCTTGATGCCATTTCACCAAATCTGTATCAGTATGGTGAGCTGATGATATGTGCATTGTACTTATACCTTTGTGAATGTTTGTATCCCATTTTTATCAATAAATACATTTTGGTATAGAGAGCACTATGGTTTTTCCATTACTGTTTTATGATATATTTAACATAAATCGAGAACAAGAGATGGAGGTTTAAGGATTCAGGGGTGCCACCAGAGGATACGTTCCAGTATTATCCAATACCATCTTTAGTGGAAGACAATTAAGGCTAGTTTGACTCTGTGGTGGGGTCATTTATTGAAGGTGAGCAGGAACTTTGGCAGAAGGTAGTGGGCACTGAACATGTTTGGATATAAGTTATTTACAGTACTAGAGTTGCACTGCGGTGGATTCACTTGAATGAGACTTTGATATTTATATTGTTTAATTATTACACATATGATTTAATATCAATTGTTTTTTGTCTGTGATTTGTAAAATAAATCCGTAAATAAAACCAAGGCGCACGCCGGGTTATTTAAGTGGATCCTTTGTGCTTAGGAGTATACAGACCCTAAAACAGGGATCCTCAAACTACGACCCTCCAGCTGCTGCGGAACTATACATCCCATGAGGCATTGTAAAACTCTGACATTCACAGACATGACTAGGCATGATGGAAATTGTAGTTCCTGAACAACTGGAGGGCCGTAGTTTGAAGACCCCTGCCCTAAAACAATAAAACAGTGATGCCGCTACTTAATAGTGGAAAATGTAAAAAATATATATCTCTGTCCCTGCTCTAATGGCAGAAATACTGGATAATAGTAGCACAAATAGTGTAACACAGCCTAAATCCCTGCATCAAGCCAAACAAAAATTAGGTATTAGTCCGTAATACTCAATTAGCAAACAGTGACCTTGCTCATAATAAGCATATAAAAGTCCATAAAATCCATAAAGTGTTGAGTCCCAAATTGTGAAAATGATGCTTGGAGTCAAAGATGGTCAGTGGTCTTTAAAGGGGTACACCGTCACACATCAACCTCCACCATGTGCAAAATAGAGAAAGTGTCCACTCACCAGCTTTCCATGCCTGTCCACTTACATAGATCAGGCTCACCCAGCTGTTCACAAATGATGATGATCAACCGCTATGAATCGCAGCTCCCTCCTATATCCTCCACTCCTCAAATGCTCATAGAGGTGAAGAAAAAAAGTTGCCCATAGCGTGATACCGTCTCAAACACAATGTTTATTAAAGATATAAAAGGTGCACTCACATGTAATGAAAATCAAGTAAGCGTATCGTCACAACAGCTCGGTGTAGCCCAGCAATCCACAGGTAGCTCCACGCCGACCAAATGGACACCTCCGGGTGACTCCTCGCTGTCTATAGTATGTAGTGGATGCCGTCTAGCCACGCCCTGATGAGTTTCGTCAATTCCTGACTTCTTCACCGGGGCGTGCTGCTGGTTTTTGTCTGCGCTCAAAAATTAAAAATATGAATAAGAAATCAGTCACTTAAAAAACTGATACCAGTCAAATAATTAGGTGAAAAAAAAAAAAGCAGCGCTAATGCGCTCACAACACGCTATTTAATAACTGATGTGTAAACACTGAAAAATTGAAAAAATGTTATACCAGTCAAGTAGGTAAGTGAAACCAAATAGAACTGCGCTAAATGATCACTGAAAATAATGTGCAAAAATACTGCAAAATAAATCTATAAAAAAGTGCAAATCCATATAAAGTCCAATGAGTTGGTGAAATTCAATAATAACGATTTGATATGGTCGAAGATCATTGTTTTAATAAACACCAATTCTCTATCCTTGATGGTCTTCACTATGGGATTTTGTTTATTTATCTATTTTTGAGTATATGGATTCCCACAACTGCAGTTTGCCTTTCCATCTATGACATCCAGCTGCCAATTCTAAGCTAATATGACCCTTATAATTTATGGTCTTGGAATTCCTGGCATGATTTCCATTCTTGATCTTCAACCATATCACATCGTTATTATTGAATTTCACCAACTCATTGGACTTTATATGGATTTGGACTTTTTTATAGATATATTTTGCAGTATTTTTGCACATTATTTTTAGTGGTCATTTAGCACATTGTGAGCGCATTAGCATGGTTCTATTTTGTTTCACTTAACCACTTGACTGGTATCACATTTTTGACATTTTTATTTTCCATTTTTCAGTGTTTGCACATCAGTTATTAATTAGCGCGTTGTGAGCGCGTTATCGCTGCTTTATTTTTTTTCACCTTTATTATAGTATTGTTTCATGAGGTGGATGGACACACTCTTAAAAGTGTTAGCAGCAGTCATATAGATCTTTTAGTTTAGTGTTTTTGCATTTAATACTGTTAAAAGTATATTTTTGTTTTGGTTGTGCTGATTATTTTTATACACATATATGGCCAATTTTGACTTGACAACTAAGGCTCCGTTTCCACTACCGCGGCTACGAATCCGTGCTACTTCGTAGTGAAAGTTGTTTGCGGCTTTCAGTGCGACTTGTCCCTCATTATAGAGGGAAGTCGCACTGAAGTCGGCCCAAGAGTAGTGCACGAACTACTTTTGAAGTCGCTGCAACTCAAGTCGCGGCAGTGAAAACGGGCTGAATTGAAATCAATGGCTTTTGACTTGCTGTGAGACTTGACATGTGTCAAGTCGCACAGCAAGTCGCAATAGTGGAAACGAAGCCTAAACTGGGATATATAGTACATTTTGCGTGTAAATTGTTTCCTAAAGAGGTTGTAAACTCATTAAAAATGTTTTTTTTCTTCCAACCTGAAAGAGAAACACATAATGAGCTAGTATGCATCGCATACTAGCTCATTATGAAATACTTACCTTAGAACGAGCCCCCGCCGTGCCGCCCGCTTACCTGTATGATGGGCGACATGTTCAGTCACCCCTCTTCCGGGATCGCGGCATCCGGCCATATGATTGGCCGGACCCGCGATTACGTCACTCCCACGCATGCGCGCAGGAGCCGACGGTCACGGCACGGGGCTCTTAAGGAACGGCACCAGCGGGCACTATCGGCTGTTCCTTCAGAGTGCATGCGCCAGTGATGTCACTGGCTGCATGTAAGGTAAATACCTCCTAAACGGTACATGTTTTGGAGATATTTACAGCACCTATAGGTAAGCCTTATCATAGGCTTACCTATAGGTAAAAGTTGTAGAGGAGGGTTTACTTCCTCTTTAAAAAAAAAACATAATAATAATAAATTGAAAACATCCTCGATAGTGATATCAAGGAATGAATCTAATTTCCAAGTAGTTATTTATTAACTTTTTTTGAACATATAATAACATACTGATATATTATGTTTCTTCTGTTAAAAGAGTTGTTAAGGCAGAAGGTTTTTTTTATCTTACTGCATTCTATGCATTAAGATAAAAAAGCCTCCTGTGTTAGGAGTTACCCCCCTAAGCCTCCCTAATACTTACCTGAGGTTTCTCTCTATCTAGCGATGTCCATGAGTTCTTCGGCCGTCTAGCTCCCGCTGCTGTCAATCAAAGTCAGTTGGTCAATCAGGAGAGAGAAGGGGAGGAGCGAGGAGCCGATCGGCAGCTCCGTGTCTGAATGGATATATGGAGCTGCAGGCTTGGCTCAGGTGCCCCCATAGCAAGCTGCTTGCTGTGGGGGCAATCGACAGGAGGGAGGGGCCAGAAGCAGCAAAGAGGGACCCAAGAAGAGGAGGATCCAGACTGCTTTGTGCAAAACCAACTGCACATAGGGGGTAAGAATAACATGTTTGTTATTTAAAAAAAAAAAAAACATGAGACTTTACAATCACGTTAAAGCTGGTCCAATTGATCTTTTAACCTCCCTGGCAGTATGATTCTTTCGGATTTTAGGTGCTGAAAGCGGTACCATTATTTTGCATGTAATTCTTGTGAATGAGCAGCCCAAACCGACTGTATACATTATATATATATATATATATATATATATATATATATAAATATATATATGTATAGATATATTTATTTATATATATATATATATATATATACATATATGTATACATATATGTATATATATATATATATATATACATACACACATATATATATATATATGTGTGTATATATATATATATATATATATACATATATACACACATATATATATATATATATATATATATATATATATATATATATATACATAAAAAGTACAGTAAAACTGCAGGAAAGGGCACTGGGGGGCAAACTAATGTGATTTTTTTTTATTTTGCAATGTATCAGTGTGTTTGGTGTGTTTTACATTTGAATTTGCCGCCGGTTCCACCCCCCTGCGAACGTCACGTTGCAGGAGACGGAAGCCGGGGCACGGAGACGATCGGGAGGAAGAACCGCCGCCAGACACCGCCGAGACACATCGCTGGATCCCGGTGACGAGGTAAGTATCCCTGCTTACAGGATCCAGCGATGCTTCTGGCGGTACCCCGAGTGTGGCTCGGGGTTACCGCTTTTGGCTCTGAAATTTAACCCCGAGCCACACTCGGGAATACCGCTAAGAAGGTTAAGCAAAAAAATGAGAGCGTTCATCATGGCTTTTGGTTTTGCCATGATTGAGTCAACTGATTTTGTTCAAAAGCCCTTAACCACTTCCGGACCACCCGCCGCCTTTTTACTGTGGCAGGGTGGCAGGGACAGGCAAAGCGACGTAGGTCTACGTCGCTCTCCTGGAGGCCACCCCGATCGACAGTGGGGAAGCTGATGCGGGTTTCAGGCGGCTCCGATTGCCGCCTGACAGCCCTGATCTCTCCCCACTGAGAGAGAAGAACACAGCCGACCGTCCTTCTCCCTGCAATGATCACAGAGCTCATGTGATCCTGCTATATAGGATTGCATGTCTCTATGATAATTCACAAGTCCAACCCCCCTACAGTTAGAATCACTCCCCTAGGGTCACATTTAACTCCTTGATCAAATATACCGTTAACCCCTACCCTGCCAGTGTCATTATTACAGTAACAGTGCATATTTTTAGCACTGAATGCTTTAGTAATGTCACTGGTACCCCCAAAAGTGTAATAAATGTCAGTTAGGGGGTCCAATTTGTCCGCCGCAATGTCGCAGTCCAACAAAAAATCGCAGATCACTGCCATTACTAGAAAAAATAAAAAACATTAAAAATGACATAAATCTTTCCTGTAGTTAGTAAACACAATAACTTTTGCGCAAACCAATCAAAATACACTTATTGCGATTTTTTTTACCAACAATATGTAGCAGAAAACAAATTGGCCTAAAATTTTAAAAAATTTAGATTTTTAAATTTTTTTTGAGAATTTCATATAAAAAACTGTGAAAAATATTGTTATTTTTTTTCAAAATTGTCGCTCTTTTTTTGTTTATAGCGGAAAAAATAAAAATCGCACGGGTGATCAAACACCACCAAAAGAAAGCTCTGTATGTGGGAAAAAATGGACGTCAATTTTGTTTGGGTACAGCGTCGCACGACTGCGCAAATGTCCAGTAAAATCACGCAGTGCGAATCGCTAAATAGGGCCTGGTCTTTGAGCAGCCAAATCTTCCGGCGCTTAAGTGGTTAAGTAAATACCATGATTATAGATATTAAGTTCCTGTAAACTGTATAAAACAGACAATTAGGGGTGGATTTACTAAAGGTAAATAGACTGTGGACTTTGCAAAGTGCAGTTGCTTAGTAAATGATCAGAAGCTCTACTGACTACCATCATTCAAACATGTGCAAGCAATAATGCTGTTTTTTTTATTTTTCTTGCACGTGATTGGGAATTCTTTGCCTCATTTACTAAGCTCTGGAGCAACTGCACTTTACGAAGTGCACAGTCTATTTGCCTTTAGTAAATCAACCCCTTGGTTTCCATGCTTATGCTACTTATAATAAATGCCATTTATTTTGACATCTTTGTATTCTGTGCTTTTCCACCCAGAAAACATAACTTGAACCTGTCAGGACAGAAACATCTTATACAATGGCGGCATACTCTGATCATCATCATAAGAACATATTTTTCCACGTGTGGAGGATTCCCAAATGGCAAACAATTACCCCACATACCCTGACTAATCAGTCCAACTTTTGCAGAGAACCAGCTTATCAAAATCTGATAAAATTAGGTTTGAATATTTTTAGTAGTAGTTAGTTAAAGTACTAGCTTCTTTTCATTGCTAATGAAATCTGACATTATCTTAAAGCCAGAGATGTATAGTAACTAAGTAGAACTACTTCACTACTGTACTTAAGTACCGAAAGGCGGTATCTGTACTTTCCTGGAGTAGAATTTTTTTCTCCTACTTCCACTTTTACTTCACTACATTTTTTCAATGATTTCAATACTTCTACTCTGATATTTTTTTTTTGTGCTGCATAGTTACTCGTTACAATTATAAAAATTACCACTGCCAGAACAGTAGATGGCAGGTTTCATGAAGCTCAAAACATGTGTATTATCAGCGCATACGAAAATAAATGCTACTGTATGTATAAATAAAAGCTGCATTTGAAATAATAAAAAACAATATGATGTTCAAACTTTTGACTTCTTTCTTTAATAACTACATAACACAGTACTTGTACTTTTACTTTCAGTACTTGAGTAGCAATTTTTCTTTCAAAACTACTGGTACTTTTACTTTCAGTACTTGAGTAGCAAATTTTTTTTTATAAAACTACTTGCAATACTTAAGTACAAAAAATGTTGAATACTTTAGTACTCGTACTCGAGCACTTGTACTTTTACTCAAGTATGGGTTTCGAGTACTTTATACAACTCTGCTTAAAGCTCATCTAAACCCAAAACACAATGTCGTTTTCACAGAACATAGCAATTAATATGAGTCAGCAAAAAGCAAAAGATTTTCAACAAAAATTTTCTGAACTTATCAAACAGATAAAACACTTTCAGTGCTATATTTAACAGACTAAAAGAGACCAAAAAATAGAAGTTTATTGTTAGGTTTTATAAACACTTTAATAAGCAGATACTAGCATTCATTAATTATTTTTTTCTATTTTTTTCTTAACTCTTTTTATCTGAGATGGTTTAAATAAATATATTATTGGATGCTTTATTCAGTGTGTGTTGTGCCCATGTTGCTGCTTCTACTTAAAGTGATTGTAAAGCTTCTTTTTTTTTAATTAAAATAACAAACATGTGATACCTGCTCTGTGCAATAGTTTTGCACAGAGCAGCCCTGATTATTCTCTGGGGTCCCCTTTTGGCGCTCCTGGCTCCAACCCCCATGCCGAGTGCCCCAATAGCAACTGCTTGCTATGGGGGGCACTTGTGAGTGTTCGCTCCTGAGCCCCTCTTATGAACACACAGAGTGGGGCTTAGCCCCGCTCCCTCATCCCTGGTTTTGATTGACAGCAGCAGAAGCCAATGGCTTCTGTTGCTGTATCAATGAGGAGTGAGAGAGCCAAGAGAGGATTTTGAGGGGGCTGAGCGGGAAGCTGCATCAATCACTTAAAGCAGGCCATACGCTGTAAGATGTAGGAGAGGATGCACCAGTCGGTGACCTCATAAGGGGGCGGTGCCACCAGGTGACGTCACCAGGTGGCATTGCTCCTTATCTATTTAAGAACTGTCAAACAACAGAGCAAACATTCGGTGGTTAGCTTTCCTTGTACTCATTCACATGGGGGGGGGGGGGGGGTCGGGATCTGGGGGCACCCTTTTTAAAGGTGGCTTTCAGATTCTGATAAGCCCCTGCCCACAGACCCCAACAACCACTGCCCAGGGTTGTCAGGAAGAGGTCCTTGTCCCCATCAACATGGGGACAAGGTGATTTGGGGTAAGGGGGCAGAGCCACCCCCCATGTTGAGGGCATGTGGCCTGGTATAGTTGGGGAGGCGCTCGCTCGCCCCCCCCCCCCCCTTTCCTGACCTGCCTGGCTACATACTTAGATAAGGGTCTGGTATTGATTTTGAGGGGGACCGCATGCTGTTTTTTTTCTAATTTTGGCATGGTATGGATTGGGGGGAACCCCATGCCGTGTTTTTTTTACATTTTTATTGTACTGCCAGCAATTTAATTTTTTTTCCCTTATAAATATCAGTTTTGCTGCAACAGGTCCTATATATGGTAATTTACAGACCACTTTACCTGCAGACTAAGGGGATTCCCAGGCACTATATTTAAAGGAATTTTTTTATTTTTAGGGTTTCACTTTAACCATCATTAAATTCTCTGCTCCTGAAAAAACAATCTTTTTAAAAAACAAATTTTGCCTTGATACATGGGCAAGTACCTGGGCCCCCCATGCCCTTTTTATGGCCAATAACTTGCTTATAAGCCTTTAAAACTGGGCAATTTTGATTTTTTCAAGTTCGGGTTTCTATAGACTTTAATAGGGTTCGGGGCTTGTGTCCGAACTTTTGCAATGTTTGAAAGTTCTGGCAGGAAGCGAACTGGGGGGTGTTGAGCTCAACTCTAATAAACAGTGTGGGTGGGTGAATCTCTTCTGCCAACTACTGTTTTTGACAGCAAGCACGTGTGTTACTCAGAATTACCTGAACAGTGCCTGCATCTCATTAAATGCAGCCCCTGTTTGGCCAATAGTTTTCTGCCTGGTTGCTTGCATTTTCAAATCGAAGAATGTTGGGCGGGATGATGATGACAGGGCTACCCACGGTTTGAATTTTGGGAACTGTCCAAAATTCACTCCTTGTATGGCCAGCTGTAAATTGTCTTTGCTTCGATGGTGCTCTGAGCACTTGCACGAGCATGGAGAAAAAGCCCAGTGGAAGCTCCAAGTTGAACTTGGACCCCATGTCTAATGACATTTTGCTCACATTACAGCATTTGGGCCAATTGTGAAAGAAAAAAGGGTGCGCTAACCATACAATTATGTGGCAGCACTGAAATGGGGAAAATAAATGTTTAAAAAGGTATAGTGCGTGCCTGCACGTGCTCCGGTCCCAGCTGAAGCCTGATAAGGAGAAACGCGTCGGAGGGAGTAGCTACGCCGTCACGCCACACCACGTGTTCCGCACTGCAGGCGGTCACGTTCGGTACACTTGGAACCATTGTTTATGCCCAGTTCCTTCCATTTGCCATGTAAGTGTGTTTCTGTTTTAATAAAGTTCTTTTAAAAGGATAATGCACTATTGGCACTTTATATCTTTTGTTATGGGGGAGCTACATTAGAGTACAGTATCGCCAGCCACATCGGTGGATATGGTGAAGTGGAGAAACATTCAGCCCACGCATCGAAGCCGCCATTGGATACCCTCTATCTGGTGCATCCGTATAAACAACAGTGGTTTAGGCCTACCCTCTACATACTTCTGGTAAGAGGTTTGCACTACCACCGAGGGTCACCTCACTTGATTTCATTTGTTCACGTGTGGAAAGTGCCTATTCACCAATAAGGCTCACTTTTTAGTGTTATCTGATAAGAGGCTATTTCTTCGATTTCACCCTCACATATCGGTCTAAGATTAGCAAGATTGAAGATCCACTATTGATGGAAGCTTGATCTTTGGCTATTTGAGATTATCTGGATCAATTGCAGGACTTTATATATTTTTTCACGATTGTTATAAATTATATGTTTTTGCATAAAGAATTTTCACATATGGTTTTTCACACTGTATGAAGATCACCATAATATTTGGGTCATCCCAGATGTCATATGTTTAATAATTGGGCCAATTGGCAAGCATGATTAAACATATTGGACCAGGTGGGACTTTATATGAGACCCAGGCTGGTGTTGCCCGGCGTCTCCATCCCTATAACAATCAGACTGGGGGGCTGGCTGACTTTCATGCACCTCTTACAATCCTTCAACCTCATTTTGTGATTGGCAAGCATGATTGCTTCCAGGTGGGACTAAGGAGAGCGGGTCTCTCTTGCTTTCCTGGACCAAAAGGATAAGAAGTATAAGCAACCATGAGGGCCAGAATTAAAGTGAACGTCCCGCTTTGTCCATTCAGCTTCACTTTAATAGACAAAATTTAAACTGCATTTAGTAACCAAGTAAAACACTTTGTGTGACTTCACAAGACTGTCTATCATCGCTGTCCCCTATAATATTAAATAAAGCCGACAAAGCTGAAATAGATGAATACGCACATCAGTAGTATTTCAAGCATCGCAGTCATTTGGTGCTAGGCAAAATACTTCAAAGGCTTTAAATAACATACGCCATTAATTAGCTGTCCCTAATAATTGTGGTCTGGCTTGTTGTTTGAAATCACACTTGTGTCTGTATTATTGCCTCGGGTGGCTCGCCTTTATATTCTTGAAGCTCTGTTGTGAAGTACTAAAGCACTTTAGAGAGGTGGAAGGGGAGAGTGTTTTAGCGGGCGGCTCTTTGTGCTGCTAAAGCCCAACACTGACCTTTGCAGGACCATTGTGGGGTCAGAGGTCACTGGCAAAGCATTAGCCCCATCGTCCTACGAATGTCAAAGGATGGGAACAGCTGAATTCCTGACCTTTGACATCTGCTTGATCCCTACTCTGATTAGGTTTAACATAGGGGGAAAAGGGATCGAAACATTATTTAGCCCTGAGCTGTTATATAAGAAAGAATTAGACGGATGGAAAGCAACTTCTTTATATTACAGATGTGGCATGTGGTCAATTTGTCTATGCTATGAGAATGGAATATAAAGCACTTTGCACTGGCTTAAAGCCATTTAGGTTATCTTCAGAAGATGACACATTTGCAAAGGAAGTGGAAAGCATTTACCTGAGGACATTAGCCACCAAATTGTGTACAGTAAATACTTATCAGGTGCAACTGCTTCTCTTTCATGTACTTCCCACTGGTTTTAACCACTTTAAGACCGGAAGGATTGGCCCCCTTAACCACTTAAGCCCCGGAGGATTTGGCTGCTAAACGACCAGAGGGTATTTTGCGATTCGGCACTGCGTGACTTTAACGGACAATTGCGCGGTCGTGCGACGCTGTACCTAAACGAATTTGGCGTCCTTTTTTTCCCACAAACAGAGCTTTCTTTTGGCGGTATTTGATCACCTGTGCGATTTTTTGATCACGCGCTATAAACAAAAAAAGAGCGTAAATTTTGCAAAAATAGCAATATTTTTCCCTTTTTTTTATATGAAATTCCCCCCAAAAAAAATGTAAAAATCAAAATGTTTTAATATTTTCGGCCAATTTGTTTTATGCTACCTATGTTTGGTAAAAAAAATCGCAAAAAGCGTATTTTGATTGGTTTGCGCAAAAGTTATTGCGTTTACTAACAAAGGGAAAGATTTTTGTCATTTTTGTTGTTTTTTTTTTTAACGCGTAATGGCGGCGATCTGCGATTTTTTTTGCGGTACTGCGACATTGCGGCGGACAGATCGGACCCTTGACTGACATTTTTGACACTTTTGGGGTTACCAGTGACATTTCTACAGTAATCAGTGCTATATATATGCACTGTTACTGTAAAAATACACTGGTAGTGAAGGGGTTAACTTTATTTGAGAGGGAGGGGCTGTGTGTGTCCCTAGGGGCGTGATTCTAACTGTGATTGGCTGTGGCTTCAACTGTATGCAGAGTGATCAATGGATCTACATAGTAGATCCATGTGATCATCTCTCATACACAAGCTGCCTGACTTTCTCCCTCTCCCCCGCCGATCGCAGAGTGGCCTCCGGCGGCGCGCGCTCGCTCCCTAAACCCTCACAGGCGAGCGACGTAGACCTACGTCACTTTGCCTGTGAGGGGCTGACCGCCGCCGTAGATAGTCGTGCGGCGGTCGGCAAGTGGTTAATGACCTGGCCCTATTTTGCGATTCGGCACTGCGTTACTTTAATGGACAATTGCGCGGTCATGCGACCTGTACCCAAACAAAATTTACGTCCTTTTTTTCCACAAATAGAGCTTTCTTTTTGTGGTATTTGATCACCTGTGCGATTTTTATTTTTTGCGCTATAAACAAAAAAAAAAGAGTGACAATTTTGAAAATAAAAACAATATTTTTCACATTCTCCTATGTGACATTCTCAAAAAAAAAATTTAAAATCTAAATTTTTTAACATTTTAGGCCAATTTGTTTTCTGATAAATGTTTTTGGTAAAAAAAATTGCAATAAGCGTATTTTGATTGGTTTCCACAAAAGTTATCGCGTTTACTAACTACGGGAAAGATTTATGTTATTTTTATTGTTTATTTTTTTTACTAGTAATGGCGGCGATCTGCGGTTTTTTGCGGGACTGCGACATTGCGGCAGACAGAACGGACCCCTAACTGACATTTTTGACACTTTTGGGGGGACCAGTGACATTACTACCGTAATCAGTGCTAACAATGTGCACTGTTACTGTAATAATGACACTAGCAGGGAAGGGGTTAACACTGTTGGTGATCAAGGAATTAAATGTATGCCTCATGCTTACTGACGTGGGGGGGGAGGGGGGTTCTGTGACAGACACAGAGATTGCAGGTTTAGCTATGCTGAATCCTGTGATCTCCTCCTGTCTGTCACTGAGAAGACCCGCCTGCTTTGTTTACATAAGCAGGCGGGTCTTCTCACTGTTTCCACAACGATTGGGATAGAGAGGGGGCAATCGCTGCCTCCGCTCCCCTGGCCCGACTCCCGTTGTGTCTAAATCACATGAACCCAGGAGAGCCGCACTGCCGCAGTAGGATTACTGTGAGCAGTCAGCAAGTGGTTAACCTAGCCATACACAAGTAGAATTTTGTTTAAAATTTTTCCTTTCGGAATGATCATTCAATTTTCTAATAACCATTAACTAATGGGGCCACATCAAAGTTCTTTTTCGACCATAGTGATGAGAAAATTTGAAGGAGCAGAATGAAAAACTTTTTTGGAATAAATAGATTTCTAACTGCGAATGTGGTTCAATGTGTCTGGGGTTCCATTCAAATAGCAGGTTGGGATAACATTTTAGGGGCTTTCAAATGGAATTATCCAAATAGTCAATGGGGTTGATTCACTAAAGGCACTTTGCTAATGCAGTTGCATTCTTTTCCCCAGAATTTAATGAATTTGGCAAAGCTCTGCTGATTTCCATTCTCCAATCATGTGCAAGCAATCATTTTATTTTTTATTGTCCTTGCACCTGATTGGGTATTCTTTATTTACCTGAGGACATTAGCCACAACATTGTGTACAGTATATACTTATCAGGTGCAACTGCTTCTCTTCCATGAACTTCCCACTGGTTTTAACCTAGCCATACACCAGTAGAATTTTGTTTGAAATTTTTACTTTCGAAAATGATCATTCAATTTTTTTTAAATAACCATTAACCAGTGGGGCCAAATCAAAGTTCTTTTTTGACAATAGTGATGATAAAATTTGAAGGAGCAGAATGAAAAACTTTTTTGGAATAAATAGAATTCTAACTGTGAATGTGGTTCAATATGTCTAGGGTTCCATTCTAATATTTTTCTTTTTTTTTTTTTTTTATTGTCCTTGCACCTGATTGGGTATTCTTTACAAAGTGAAGCTTCTCCACATTCACTAAGCCCTGGGGAAAATTACTACAACTGCACTTGCAAAGTGCACAGTCTATTTTTCATTACCAGGGATTTTTTTCAGTCGGTGCGTGTGCGGGAACTCTGTTTCCATTTAACACAGTTAAGCTTTCTGCATAGGAAGCCTGAAACTCCCAGACATGGGAGTAAGTCACACATGTGCAAGTCACAAGCAAGTCTCGTCTTAACCTTCAAGTCTCACGCAAGTCCCAAGTTACTGTGGCGAAAAGCAAGCAAGCCAAGTCGAGTCCCTGCTAGAAGTCAAGCAAGTCAAGTCAAGTCATTTCCGTGGTGTCCGTGAGCGGTCCATGCAGTGTCCGCTGAGCCGCAACTCTGAGTCTCACTCTGCCCGTCTGCTGAAAAGAATCTCGGATCAATCCTTGATGTGATTGCTCGGGGGCGGAGCCTCAGGCCTCCCTCGGGTTGTCCGCTCCCGCCTCCTGTTTGGCTCTAGCTCTTGGCACCGCCTGCAATGTGGAGTGGTGGTGGAGACTGGAGAGAGACCTGCGTGCGCGGCTGCGCAGTGATCTCTCTGTGACTGACCCTGGGCCCTGGGCTGGCTGGGGGAGGGACTGTCTGACTGTCCAGCGTGGGAGAAGAAAAGGAGGACTGTAACGGTAGGTTGTGGTGGACTCACTGGACTGGAGGTCTGGGAACCCTGCTTGGCCTGCTTTAAGGGGGACTGTCACCCTGACCTGCTGTAAGGGGGATCTATGGGGAACCTGGGATGGCTGACCTGTCTGCTCTTGCCTGCTCTAACAAAGGGGGATTTATAAATATGGGGGACCCTCACCCTGACCTAGGCCTGCTCTAATGGGGGATCTAGGGGGTTGCCTGCTCTAAAGGGGTATTTATAAATATGGGGGGCCCTCGCCCTGGCCTAGGCCTGCTCTAAAGGGGGATCTAGGGGGTGGGTCCCCCATATTTATAAATACCCCTTTAGAGCAGGCAATGGCAGGCAGGTCAGCCATCCCAGGTCCCCCCTAGATCCCCCTTTAGAGCAGGCCTAGGCCAGGGTGAGGGTCCCCCATATTTAAAAATCCCCCTTTAGAGCAGGCAATGGCAGGCAGGTCAGCCATCCCAGGTCCTCCCTAGATCCCCCTTTAGAGCAGGCCTAGGCCAGGGTGAGGGTCCCCCATATTTATAAATACCCCTTTAGAGCAGGCAATGGCAGGCAGGTCAGCCATCCCAGGTCCCCCCTAGATCCTCCTTTAGAGCAGGCCTAGGCCTGGGTGAGGGTCCCCCATATTTAAAAATCCCCCTTTAGAGCAGGCAATGGCAGGCAGGTCAGCCATCCCAGGTCCCCCCTAGATCCCCCTTTAGAGCAGACCTAGGCCAGGGTGAGGGTCCTCCATATTTAAAAATCCCCCTTTAGAGCAGGCAATGGCAGGCAGGTCAGCCATCCCAGGTCCCCCCTAGATCCCCCTTTAGAGCAGACCTAGGCCAGGGTGAGGGTCCCCCTTATTTATAAATACCCCTTTAGAGCAGGCAATGGCAGGCAGGTCAGCCATCCCAGATCCCCCTTTTGAGCAGGCCTAGGCCAGGGTGAGGGTCCCCCATATTTAAAAATCCCCCTTTAGAGCAGACAATGGCAGGCAGGTCAGCCATCCTAGGTCCTCCCTAGATCCCCCTTTAGAGCAGGCCTAGGCCAGGGTGAGGGTCCCCTATATTTATAAATCCCCCTTTAGAGCAGGCAAGGGCAGGCAGGTCAGCCATCCCAGGTTCCCCAAGGGAGTCCTATGGGGGACCTGCCTGCACTAAAGGGGGATCTATGGGGGATGGTTGACCTGCCTGCCCTTGTCTGCTCTAAAGGGGGATCTTTGGGGGGACCTGCCTCTCTTGCCTGCTCTAAAGGGGGATGTATAAATATTGGGGACCCTCACCCTGGTCTGGCCTTATCTAAAGGGGGATCTATGGGGGACCTACCTGCATTACAGTGGGATCTATGGGGACCTGCCTGCTCTAAATGGGGATCTACGGGAGACCTGCCCTGGCCTGCACTAAAGGGGGATCTATGGGGGACCTGCCCTGGCCTGCACTAAAGGGGGATCTATGGGGGACCTGCCTGCGCTAAAGTGGGGATTTATGGGGGGACCTTCCCTGGCCTGCACTAAAGGGGGATCTATGGGGGACCTGCCCTGGCCTGCACTAAAGGGGATCTACGGGAGACCTGCCCTGGCCTGCACTGAAGGGGGATCTATGGGGGACCTGAGGACTGTCGTGTTGACGTATGTTTGCGTACTGCTACTTCATCCGCGTCTACAAAGGACTTTGATGCTGCTGCTGCGACTCAATACAACAGAAAAATATAAGGTAAGAACTTTGAAAATATTTTAAACCGTTTATAACAGTATAAAACAAGCAGTTTGTATATAAATGTTATTTTAAACATATTTGTACTTGTAGAACTAGGCCAGAGAGTAGACGGAATGTTTTTTGATGGTTTTAATTTGAAATATACCTTGGTGTCCTTCACTAAGGTCTGTACTTCGGAAAATGTCCGCCACAGCCTTGGTCCGTGCCTATCCCTGGTCACAAGCGAGTTTTGATTGCGCAACTAAAAACAAAGCAGCACAGTCAATAATGTCACATAACTCTCCTCCAATATATGCGCAATGTTTATGCAGGAAATTCATTCTTTTTAAAATGGGGAACGTTTACCAGATTACATGACATAAAAGAAAATGTTTCAAGTCGTCTTATATTGGATTTTTAAAAATAACTATTTTTTGTATTGCTACTACAATGCTGTACCTCCCAACTTTTTGAGATGGGAACTAAGGACATCTATTAGCAAAAGTATGTAGGCATCGGACAGACCCCCTGACACACCCCTTAAAGGAGAATTATATACAGTATATATATATATATATATATATAATTATTATTTTTATTATATATATAGGAGGATTCCCCGCTGACGTCAGTAGAGAGGGGAGGGGAAGAGGCCGAGAGGAGGAGAGAGGCAGCAGGTCACGTGAGCGGCGGTCAGCGCTCTAAAAACCGGTAAAGAACGTTGTATTTTTATAAAACACATACACAGGGGCACATAAGACTATTAAACAGACTGTAGACAGGATATTAAACTTTAAATGAAACTACAGCAGCAGGAGAGGAGGGGGCGGGCACTGACACAGGAGCAGACAGGCAGGGAGGAGGGGGGAGGGAGGACAGAGGAGGACAGGAGGGCTGCGTATGACGGAGGCACGTAAACTGACAATGATGTCAGAGCTCAGCAGCCATGATATACCGTCAGTTTACAGAAGGGAGGGTAGAAACTGGCAGGATCAGCCAGGTATTTTAGGTGATAGAATTGGCCAAATTACACAGCACAAGCACTGTTCTGTATACCATGCTTTAAAGGGAACAGGATCAATATATATATTTTTTTTTTTAGATTAACAAACGCTTTAAAAATAAATTATGACGTTTCCCCTTTAAAAAGAAATACTAGCGAGTCACAGCTCATGCGGTGACTGACGTCACCTTCATGACATTGTCGAAAAAGGGGCGGGGCATGGGTAACCTTAAAATGATGCCCCCCCCCCGAAAAAAGTTCTGCAGTTGCCCATGAGCACTGGGAAACACTTTTTGAAAGATATATAGTGCATTTTATATACAGGTGCATCTCACATGGCTCCCCAAATCATCACTGACTGTGGAAACTTCACACTGGACCTCATGTAACTTGGATTCTGTGCCTCTCCACTCCAGACTCTGGGACCTTGATTTCCAAATGAAATGCACATTTTTCCACAGTCTGATGATTTGGAGAGCCATGTCATCTGCCGGTGTTGGTCCACTGTGTTTTATCAGGTCCAAAGTCAGCGCAGCCCTCTACCAGGAAACTCTCGAGCACAGGACTTTGTTCCTTTTTAATTGAATTACTTAAAGGAGTTGATTAGTCAGAAGGTTTGTTTTATCTTAATGCATTCTATGCATTAAGATAAAAAGCCTTCTGTGTGTAGCAGCCTCCCTCAGCCCCCCTAATACTTACCTGAGCCCCATCTCTATCCAACGATGTCCACAATTCCCTCAGCCATCTGGGACTCTTCCTCCTGATTGCCTGAGACACAGCCACGGCGCCATTGGCTTGGGTGACTGTTAATCAAAGTCAGTTAGCCAATCAGAAGAGAGAGGGGTGGGGCTGAACAGCAACTCCGTGTCTGAATGGACACAGGGAGCTGTGGCTCAGCTCGGATGCCCCCATAGCACGCTGCTTGCTGTGGGGGCACTCGTCATGAGCCAGGAGCTCCAGCCAGGGACCTGAGAAGAGGAGGATCCGGGCCACTCTGTGCAAAACCACTGCACAGAGCAGGTAAGTAAAACATGTTTGTTATTTAAAAAAAAAAATGAGACTTTACAATCGCTTGAAATAAATTTACTTTTTGATGATATTCTAATTTTATGAGATACACCTGTACAACTATATAGATCAGACCAAAATGAGGAGGAAAAAGGGACAGAGGGACTTCCAAATTAGGGACAGTCCCTCGAAATCAGGGACAGTTGGGAGCTAAGCAATGCTGATGATGTAAAATGAAGTGTATGCCATGACTATAGATCTACTGTAAAGTGGTATTATATTCAGTTTTTTTTTTTTTTTTTTGTAATTACATGTGGCCCCAAGTGGTTTATGCCATAATGTGCTAGTATGTACCACATATTGGCACAATATTACAGTCTTACCTGTCGTAATGTGCCGTCCAGCACTGTGTTGTCACCGTTTCTGCTGGTCCAGGGTGCTTCCATTTTCGCCTGGTAGACTTTCAGGTTCTATTTGTTCAGGCCAGACTGCAATGATGTCAGTACCATGCATGCGAACAGGTCAAAGCGTCACGGCAAAGATAGGGTGCGGTAAATTCACACTAAGCTGTGGCTCAGTGTACATGACAGCTGACTTTAATTACACTTTAATAAAATAATATTTGAAGGGTCAGGCACACTTGTTTGTGATTGAAGGGTTAATCATCCCCAGAGATACCGCTTTAATTTAATTCTTTTGACCTCCAAATGTTATATTCTTATTTACAGAGTGCAGTGCAGTATGGTTGGGTCATGTACAATGGGTACGTAAAGTATTCAGACCCCCTTAAATTTTTCACTCTTTGTTATATTGCAGCCATTTGCTAAAATCATTTAAGTTCATTCTTCTTCCTCATGAATGTACACATAACACCCCATACTGACAGAAAAACACAGAATTGTTGACATTGTTGCAGATTTATTAAAAAAGAGAAACTGAAATATCACATGGTCCTAAGTATTCAGACCCTTTGCTGTGACACTCATATATTTAACTCAGGTGCTTTCCATTTCTTCTGATCATCCTTGAGATGGTTCTACACCTTCATTTGAGTCCAGCTGTGTTTGATTATACTGATTGGACTTGATTAGGAAAGCCACACACCTGTCTATATAAGACCTTCCAGATCACAATGCATGTCAGAACAAATGAGAATCATGAGGTCAAAGGAACTGCCTGAAGAGCTCAGAGACAGAATTGTGGCAAGGCACAGATCTGGCCAAGGTTACAAAAAGATTTCTGCTGCACATAAGGTTCCTAAGAGCACAGTAGCCTCCATAATCCTCAAATGGAAGACGTTTGGGACGACCAGAACCCTTCCTAGAGCTGGCCGTCCGGCCAAACTGAGCTATCGGGGGAGAAGAGCCTTGGTGAGAGAGGTAAAGAAGAACCCAAAGATCACTATGGCTGAGCTCCAGAGATGCAGTCAGGAGATGGGAGAAAGTTGTAGAAAGTCAACCATCACTGCAGCCCTCCACCAGTCGGGGCTTTATGGCAGAGTGGCCCGACGGAAGCCTCTCCTCAGTGTAAGACACATGAAAGCCCGCATGGAGTTTGCTAAAAAAACACCTGAAGGACTCCAAGATGGTGAGAAATAAGATTCTCTGGTCTGATGAGACCAAAATAGAACTTTTTGGCCTTAATTCTAAGCGGTATGTGTGGAGAAAACCAGGCACTGCTCATCACCTGTCCAATACAGTCCCAACAGTGAAGCATGGTGGTGGCAGCATCATGCTGTGGGGGTGTTTTTCAGCTGCAGGGACAGGACGACTGGTTGCAATCGAGGGAAAGATGAATGCGGCAAAGTACAGGGATATCCTGGACAAAAACCTTCTCCAGAGTGCTCTGGACCTCAGACTGGGCCGAAGGTTTACCTTCCAACAAGACAATGACCCTAAGCACACAGCTAAAATAACGAAGGAGTGGCTTCACAACAACTCCGTGACTGTTCTTGAATGGCCCAGCCAGAGCCCTGACTTAAACCCAACTGAGCATCTCTGGAGAGACCTAAAAATGGCTATCCACCAACGTTTACCATCCAACCTGACAGAACTGGAGAGGATCTGCAAGGAGGAATGGCAGAGGATCCCCAAATCCAGGTGTGAAAGACTTGTTGCATCTTTCCCAAAAAGACTCCTGGCTGTATTAGATCAAAAGGGGGCTTCTACTAAATACTGAGCAAAGGGTCTGAATACTTAGGACCATGTGATATTTCAGTTTTTCTTTTTTAATAAATCTGCAACAATGTCAACAATTCTGTGTTTTTCCGTCAATATGAGGAGCTGTGTGTACATTCATGAGGAAGAAGAATGAACCTAAATGATTTTAGCAAATGGCTGCAATATAACAAAGAGTGAAAAATTTAAGGGGGTCTGAATACTTTCCGTACCCACTGTAGATCCCATAGGGCTTAGTTAGGCCTCTTTCACAGAGGATCACTTTTTCAAGGATGGCTGAAGATCTGTTTGCAGGTGTTCAGGATTTGATACTTTATGCCAGTTTTTTTTTTCTTTTTTATCCCAATGGAGGATTTTGCATTGATGTATTATTATTTCAGGTAATTATATAGCGCTGTCAATTTATGCAGCGCTTTACATATACATTGTACATTCACATCAGTCCCTGCCCTCAAGGAGCTTACAATCTAAGGTCCCTAACTCACATAAATTCACAGTAGGGCCAATTTTTTTATACAGGATCCAATTATCCTACCAGCATGTCTTTGGAGTGTGGGAGGAAACCGGAGTGCCCGGAGGAAACCCACGCAGACACAGTGGGAACATGCAAGCTCCAGGCAGGTAGCGTCGTGGTTGGGATTTGAACCAGTGACCCTCTTGCTGCTAGGTGAAAGTGCTAACCACTACACCACTGTGCAGCCTACAGTATTGCACTGCAGCCATAGTCAGCATGACGAGTTAAAAATTTCCACACAATGAAACATCACGGCCACAGCAATGTGAACATACCCTAGCGGCTGCCATAGGTAGGTAGTTGGTTAGGGGGGTGGTAAAAATACTAACCAACCACCTGTTTTCACCTGTCCCCTGGCCACCCATGTACACTTGGGGCCCTTTCACACTTGGAGTCCGTCAGGCGGACTCAGTTTTTCTCAGCAGGGGATCGATCCGCCGATCTGCCGCTGAGCAGGAGGATGACAGCTTTGTCTCCGCACTGTGTGCAGGGACAGAGCTGTCAGGTCACCATTCATCTCTATGGGGGAATCAGATGAGAACGGTACCGTCTGTCTGTTCTCTTCCGATACCATCCGATCCGCTGGACGGATGGAAAATAGGGTTTTCATCATCCCTCCAGATATGACGGATCGGATCGGATGTCAGTGGACATGTCTCCGCTGACATTCCGATGCCCCATAGAGATGCATGGGGGGACCGTTCAGATCCGCCAAAAAAACTGACAGGCGGATCTGAATGGTCCGCCTGTGTGAAAGGGGCCTTAGTCTTAAGGTCCAGAAGGTGAGTCCAGGTTCATTTGAAATAGAGTGCCATACAGAAGGTGTTTACAAGTTCATATACAAAATGTTGTATTTTTCTGCACGTTTTTCACATTTGGAAGACGAATGTTGTTATATGTAATAGATTTACATAGCTTCTAATCAATCTTTTTCCATCAATTATCCAATCAATATGTAAACAATCAGTGAGGCCCCTGAACTACATAGCTGATGGTAGATCTAAATAAGATTATACAGTCAGCCTGGGTTCACACTACTGCAATGCAGGAACCAGCGCAATTCTAGTGCAGATTCCCGCATCACATCTCCCCCCTGCAGGCAGCTCACATTACCCTCTGCTAACCGCTGCGGGTGTACAAAGTTAATGACACCCCCAGATCGGTTCGCAGATCGCAGTGCAAACTGTAAATTCGGACAGGAATTCCAGTGCAGAGAGAACAAGGTTTCTGCACCTTTTTCGTGCAAATTCAATGCAAGTTTAGCCATACAACTGTATGGCTGAATTCCCATTGCACAGACATCGCATGTGATTTGCAACAACAATGCAGTGCGAATCACATGTGATGTTTGTGTTCGTAATAGTGTGAACCCAGGCTCAGATTGAATGTGGTGAGCTTTTAGCGAACCTACCTCCATTTACTGCAGTCTCTACTCCCAGGGTGTTTACATTGTAATCTTCCACAAGTCACACAAGCAATCCGTCATATCTGAGGGTCAGCTTCAGAACAGACCAATTAACCTATTAATATGTTTTTGGAAGCAGTGCACTCAGAGGAAGCCCATGCAACTTGGCTGCAGCTTGCATCAGACTTGATAAAAACTCAGTACTTTCTATCTCACTATGGGGAAAGAAACACTCACACCAAACAGAAAATATATATAAACCAGAAAAATCAAAAAAAGGGAACTGTTGCTGCTTCAAGACCCTGAGGGTAATAGACCATATAAAATGAAATCGCAAATTGCAATTTAGCAGCGCAAATTCCACAAATAAAAATATATACTGTCACTGTGCTAATTTATAAAAGTGCTCATGTGCAATAAAATGAATATATACACATAAAAAAGTGCAATAAATTAAACATATATGAAATAGGCATGTGATCAATCCAATAATAAATACACATAAAGTGCAAATCGCAATCCAAATACAGTGCCTTGCGAAAGTATTTGGCCCCCTTGAACTTTTCAACCTTTTGCCACATTTCAGGCTTCAAACATAAAGATATAAAACTGTAATTTTTTGTGAAGAATCAACAACAAGTGGGACACAATCATGAAGTGGAACGAAATTTATTGGATATTTCAAACTTTGTTAACAAATAAAAAACTGAAAAATTGGGAGTGCAAAATTATTCAGCCCCTTTACTTTCAGTGCAGCAAACTCTCTCCAGAAGTTCAGTGAGGATCTCTGAATGATCCCATGTTGACCTAAATGACTAATGATGATAAATAGAATCCACCTGTGTGTAATCAAGTCTCCGTATAAATGCACCTGCACTGTGATAGTCTCAGAGGTCCGTTTAAAGCGCAGAGAGCATCATGAAGAACAAGGTACACACCAGGCAGGTCCGAGATACTGTTGTGGAGAAGTTTAAAGCCAGATTTGGATACAAAAATATTTCCCAAGCTTTAAATATCCCAAGGAGCACTGTGCAAGCGATAATATTGAAATGGAAGGAGTATCAAACCACTGCAAATCTACGAAGACCTGGCCGTCCCTCTAAACTTTCAGCTCATACAAGGAGAAGACTGATCCAAGATGCAGCCAAGAGGCCCATGATCACTCTGGATGAACTGCAGAGATCTACAGCTGAGGTGGGAGACTCTGTCCATAGGACTACAATCAGTCATATACTGCACAAATCTGGCCTTTATGGAAGAGTGGCAAGAAGAAAGACATTTCTTAAAGATATCCATAAAAAGTGTTGTTTAAAGTTTGCCACAAGCCACCTGGGAGACATACCAAACATGTGGAAGAAGGTGCTCTGGTCAGAAACCAAAATCGAACTTTTTGGCAACAATGCAAAACGTTATGTTTGGCGTAAAAGCAACACAGCTCATCACCCTGAACACACCATCCCCACTGTCAAACATGGTGGTGGCAGCATCATGGTTTGGGCCTGCTTTTCTTCAGCAGGGACAGGGAAGGTGGTTAAAATTGATGGGAAGATGGATGGAGCCAAATACAGGACCATTCTGGAAGAAAACCTGATGGAGTCTGCAAAAGACCTGAGACTGGGACGGAGATTTGTCTTCCAACAAGACAATGATCCAAAACATAAAGCAAAATCTACAATGGAATGGTTCACAAATAAACATATCCAGGTGTTAGAATGGCCAAGTCAAAGTCCAGACCTGAATCCAATCGAGAATCTGTGGAAAGAACTGAAAACTGCTGTTCACAAATGCTCTCCATCCAACCTCACTGATAAAGGAAAAGGAATTGGCAGCACTCCAGGTTGAGTCAAAATCCAGATTTATTGACTGGACATCCAAATATGACAGTCGTGACAAGGTAGACACGTTTCACACACTGACTGTGTGCTTAATCACTACAACCTCACTGAGCTCGAGCTGTTTTGCAAGGAGGAATGGGCAAAAATTTCAGTCTCTCGATGTGCAAAACTGATAGAGACATACCCTAAGCGATTTACAGCTGTAATCGCAGCAAAAGGTGGCGATACAAAGTATTAACTTAAGGGGGCTGAATAATTTTGCACGCCCAATTTTTCAGTTTTTTATTTGTTAAAAAAGTTTGAAATATCCAATAAATTTCGTTCCACTTCATGATTGTGTCCCACTTGTTGATTCTTCACAAAAAATTACAGTTTTATATCTTTATGTTTGAAGTCTGAAATGTGGCAAAAGGTCGAAAAGTTCAAGGGGGCCGAATACTTTCGCAATGCACTGTATATGTGCTGAGTTCAAATATAAATAAATATAAGTGAAAAATAGGCATATAATCAGTCCAACAATAAATAGGTATAAAGTGCAAACCAAATATAAGTGCTGAGTTCAAATATAGTCCAAGAGAAAATCAGCCAAAGTGAAGTGTTGGTTCCTTTAGAATTCCAACCAAGTGACTAAACTCTTCAAAAGTGCAAAGTGTGATTAACCCGAATAAATAGTGATGGTGACACCCTCTAAAATCTGTGGGATTAGAAGAAATGCAAAATCACCAAATGTTGTTGATCTCTATTACCGTATGGCAACAAGAGATCAAAATGCGCTTAATAGATTCCTGTGATCTTTAGTCCAGCAATCCGCGTATACTTATGGAGGAAGTTCCTGCATGCGGATCTCAGGGGTCACAAATCACATAGAGAGACGGACTCCTCACGGTGTAGTATTCAAAGGAATGTTTTGGTTTTATTTAAATATAAAAATTCCCAAATTAGTGCCCATCAGTGCAGCCAATCAGTGCCCATCAATGTTGCCTGTCAGTGCCCATTAGTTCCACCTATCAGTGCCTATCAGTGCTGCCCATCATTGCCCATCAGTGCTGCCTATCTTTGCCCATCATTGCTATTTATCAGTCCCCATAAGTGCCACCTATCAGTGCCCATCAGTGCCCGCCTATCAGTGCTCATCAGTGCTGCCAATCAGTGCCCATCAATGTTGCCTGTCAGTGCAGCCTCATCAGTGCCTCCTTATCAGAGCCCATCAGTGTCATCTCATCAGTGCTCACTAGTGCCGCCTCTTCGGTGCCCATCAGTGCAGCCTATCAGTGTCCATCAGTGCAGCCTCATCAGCATACATCAGTAATGTAGAAAAATTACTTATTTAAAAAATTTATAACAGAAACTAAGAAAACCTTTTTTTTGTCTTTTAACAAGAAATAAAAAAAAACAGTGGTAAATAAATACAACGAAAAAAAAAGCTCTATCTGCCTCAAAATAATGATAAAAAGATAATTTGTGTACAGTGTAGCATGACCGTGCAATTGTCATTCAAAGTGCGACAGCGCTGAAAGCTGAAATTGGCCTGGGTAGGAAGGAGGTGAAAGTGCTCTGTAGGCAAATGGTTAAACCCTGACCAAAAAACCTGGAAGCTGATTGGATTCTTTGCAGAACTGCACCAGTTTTTCATGGTTGCAGATTTCTCATCAATTTCTGTCCGGTAAAAGGTTGTCCAAAGAACAGACAGTAAGCAGAAAACTCAATGAAGCCTCTAAAAGCAGTGAAACTTGACAGGGATTCTAACATTTTATCCACAAATTATAGAAATAAAAAAAAGGGTATATTTAAACTTTAAGAGTTAAGATAAATCATTTCAAGCTAGAATGAAACAGAGATGTGCCTATATACACTATATTGCTAAAAGTATTGGGATGCCTGCCTTTACAAGCACATGAACTTCAATGGCATCCCAGTCCTATTCCCTAGGGTTCAATATTGAGTTGGCCCACCCTTTGCAGCTATAACAGCTTCAACTCTTCTAGGAAGGCTGTCCACAAGGTTTAGGAGTGTGTCTATGGGAATGCTTGGCCATTCTTTTAGAAGCGCATTTGTGAGGTCAGGCACTGATGATGGAAGAGAAGAGCTGGTTTGCAAAGGTGTTCTATCGGGTTGACATCAGGACTCTGGGCAGGCAAGTCAAGTTCCTCCACCCCAAACTCGCTCATCCACACTATTTTGCCAAAAGTATTGGGCCAGGGGTTGGGCTTGGCCCCTTAGTTCCAGTGAAGGGAACTCTTAAGGTGTCAGCATACCAAGACATTTTGGACAATTTCATGCTCCCAACTTTGTGAGAACAGTTTAGGGATGGCCCTTTCCTGTTCCAACATGACTGCGCACCAGTGCATAAAGCAAAGTCCATAAAGACATGGATGAGTGAGTTTGGGTTGGAGGAACTTGACTGGCCTGCACCTCAACCCAATAGAACACCTTTGGGATAAATTAGAGCAGAGACTTCGAGCCAGGCCTTATTGTCCAACATCAGTGCCTGGCCTCACAAACGTGCTTTTGAGGAAAAGGTCAAGCATTCTTATAGACACACTCCTAAACCTTGTGGACAGCCTTCCCAGAAGAGTTGAAGCTGTTATAGCTGCAAAGGGTGGGCCAGCTCAAAATTAAACCCTACGGACCAAGACTGGGATGCCATTAAAGTTCATGTGCGTGTAAAGGCAGGCGTCACAATACTTTTGACAATATAGTGTAACTTTACACACACACCCGTCAAGGTGTGAATGAAGACAGTATCCATGATAATGACTAAAGCCTCGTACACACACCTCGAAAATCGGCAGGGAATTTTCGTCCGACGGCCAATCTGCCGATTTTCGGCTTGTTAGTTTGATGCTTCCGACAACCAACTCCGACTTTTCGGCCGAAAAAAATCTGGTGTGCAGACTATAAAATTTTTGTCTGCCGTCAACACACGGCCGATTTTCGTGCAGTCAGTACAGATTTCGACAGGGAAAAATCTAATGAGCAAGACTGGGCATGCTCAGAGAAGAAAGAACACAAAGAAAGCAAACCAACACATGACATCACTTCTGAAGTAGAATTTTGTCGGGCGAGAAAATTCGTGTGCAGTCTAGGCACATTCCAACCAACAAAACACCACTCTGGACAAAAGACGGACGATCGGTCGGCCGATAATCGTTGCGTGTGTACGGGGCTTTATACCTTAAATGTTAAGCCATTTTTAATACAAACATGTTGTAGAACATCAAAGAGGTTATGTAGAATTTTGGTGAGAACAATGTTGACCAGTGCATTAAAACTCTGTTGCGGCATTGCCCTATCATAACTGAAAATTACTCCAGCCAGTATGGGAAATTACAGGATTGCTGAAATTCTAGGACCCGCACTAAAAGAAAGAAATTGTCTCTTTGGACACTGCAAATATGAAACATATTCATAAATTATCACATTCCTCTTTCCTAAAATCCCCTGTGATTGCTTATACTTTATAGTCGTAGGATCTTTTTGCAAGAGGATATCAGGCTGAACCATTATGGCTCTCTCTAGGAATTCTTTCCTGCAATCATCTTACTGTAAATAAAGTGGTTTCTAGCATTTTGCATGGGCCACTCAACTTTATCCTCTAGGCCAAAAGTATCCAGCTGTCCTTTGCTGACAACTCAGGGTTGGGTGGGATTTAGTGTGTGCAATAACACATAATGCTTTTATTTATCCAGATGTTGCCTGCAAAGAGATTAGCTGTCTGTGGAGGTCCCACACCGTCTTTATCTGCCATTCTGGCCTTGCTTTGTTTCACAGAATTAATGGGGAAATCAAAGGGCAGGCTTGTGGCTTCTTAAAATTTCAAAGGTAGGCTGTTATTTATGGGTGTTGTTAGGGTCGTAAAAGACCAGGAGCACGCCTTTACAATTATATTGAAATATTGTGAGGCATGGAGCATAACATTATGGGAAGTGCATGAGGCAATTTCCTAATCCCATGTCATCTCTTTTCTTCCTTGGAATTGAATCATTAGTGTTTTGTGCTGACATCAGTCCCAAACCAAAGAAGCAGACCCTCAGAAAGATCCAAATGTAGCTTGCAGCTCCACAGCGTCCAATATAATGTTGCATATCTGTAACTAAGCCTTCAGCTGGCTATACAGTAGTCAAATTTTGCTCAAACTTTTTCATTTTAACCACTTGCCGACCGCCGCAAGTACATATACTGCGGCGGTTAGCCCTGGCCAGGCAAAGGGACGTACCGGTACGTCACTTGCCTGTCACTCGATTGTGAGCCAATAGCGGGCGAGCGCGCGCGCGCCCCGGCTCGTTCACTAACAAGTCAGTGCGTGTGACCGGCGGACCCGATGTCCGCCGGTCACTCGCGATCGTTCGCCGGGAAGGGAGAAAGGCAGGTGGCTAATGTAAACAAGCCGCCTGTCATTCTCCCCTGTGTAAAAATGGAGATCAGACGGTTCTACTATGTAGGACCGTTGATCTCTGTTTTTACACTAGTAGCCATGTCCCATCACAGTTAGAAACACGCCCCTAGGACACACTTAACCCCTCCCTCTCCAATACAGTTAACCCCTCCCTGCCAGTGTAATTTTTACAGTAACAGTGCATATGTATAGCACTGATTACTGCAGTAATGTCACTGGTAACCCCAAAAGTGTCAAAAATGTCAGTCAAGGGTCCGATCTGTCTGCCGCAATGTCGTAGTCCCGCAAAAAAAATCGCAGATCGCCGCCATTACTCGTTAAAAAAAAAACAACAAAAATGACAAAAATCTTTCCCTTTGTTAGTAAATGCGATAACTTTTGCGCAAACCAATCAAAATGCGCTTTTTGAGATTTTTTTTACCAAACATATGTAGCATAAAACAAATTGGCCGAAAATGTTAAAAAATGTTGATTTTTACATTTTTTTGGGGGAATTTCATATAAAAAAATGTGAAAAATATTGTTATTTTTGGAAAATTGACGCTCTTTTTTTGTTTATAGCGCATGATCAAAAAATCGCACAGGTGATCAAATACCACCAAAAGAAAGCTCTGTTTGTGGGAAAAAAAGGAAGTCAAATTCGTTTAGGTACAGCGTCGCACAACCGTGCAATTGTCTGTTAAAACCACGCAGTGCCGAATCACAAAATACCCCCTGGTCAGGAAGGGGGTAAAATCTTCCGGGGCTTAAGTGGTTAAGAACATTTGTTCAGTGATCAAATTTTCAAAGACTTTGCGTAAAAATGTTTATACGAATGTTCATACAAATGTACATTCAGAAATCTACTGCTGTATAGCCAGCTCTATAGAATGAAATAAGCTGTCACTTGGGAATGCCTTTTAGGCTCCGTTCACATATTGACGTCCCGGATCGTGGGAAAAATTGCCGAGATTCTGCCCGCGATCCAGAATCACGGCAAATCACGGGATGCCTGTGCAATTCGCGTCACTTCCAATGGCACCCTAAACACAGCATGATTTTGCGACAATCATGGCAAAATCGCACCGCATTTGGGATGCCATTGGAAGTGACAGGAATCGCACAGGCGCCCCTGCAATTTGCCGTGATTCAGGGTTGCGGGCGGAATCGCTGTGATTCTGCATGCAATACGGAACGCCAATATGTGAACGGAGCCTTATTCATTTTTCTTAGTCAAATCTGGGTCTAAGAATGTAGTAACAAAAGAACATGACAAAAAATGAAATATAAAATGGATCATTACTTTAAAAAGAAATGATGAGTTAGTTGAAAGCAATCTCCCTTGCCTCTGAAGCCCGATCCACGTTCCGATCACACTCCAGAGGCAACTGATGACAGGCAGTGTGGAAGCCCCCTCACCACCTGTTTTAACCCCATTTTTGTCAAAAATGGTGCTGGCGTTTGCGGTGCTTCCTCATTGACTTGCATGTGTAGCATTCGCCAGGTTTGCCACCCGCTGATTGCTACATGTTAGGTTAATTAAGCCACAGTCACCAGGAATGGCGGCAGCATGTAAACATATTGCAGTTTAGGAGGGGGCGGTTGGCGAGCAGCAAAAACGCAGCTTAATCGTACGTTTTTTTGCCACCTCTAAACCGCAGACCTAAACGAGTCCTTTGGTGGGCAGCAGGACCACCCTGCAGAGACTTCAACTATATTGAAATTGTATGGAGAAGGGTGGGCTGTTGTATGACAGGTAAATGGCACCGTCCCCTAAATAGAGATAATCTAGGTCTGATAGTGGAATACAAAGGGGAATGGGGGAAGGAAGAATTGGGGAAAGTATGTCTAACAGACTTGGACAGAGGGGATTTGAATGTGCCTCTTAAATATTTAAAATATATATATCCACATATAAAACGCGTTTCGCTGAAATAGCTTCTTCAGGACCCAAACATTGTATATATATCAGACAGATTTGCAAAATATCATAGTATCTAAAATAGACAACAATACATATCAATATACATCACATATAATACTTCAGACAAAAATTTATACATCAGTACATCATAACAGATTCTGGGGGATGTGAGGGAACAAGCTGCAGCAGATCAAAGGGGGGGGGGGGGCTTCAAACATGTTGAAGGATGGGGAAGGGGAGAAGGAATCTAACAAGTAACAAAAAGCACAAACAGTAAACCCCCCTCCATCGCGGGGGTTACGTTCCGGACCCACCCGCGAAAAGTGAAAATCCGCAAAATAGAAAAACCCTATTAAAATACACTGTAGGCATGTTTTTTTTTTACCTGTCACTGTACTTTTAAAAGCATTTTAAGGTCTTTAAATGAGTTTCTATTGTTTTAAAAGTGTGTTTTAACACATAAAAGATACTGAGAAACAGAGCAAGAGCTATGGAAAACACAAAAATATTTAATTTTCAATGATTTATATAGTAAAATAACATTACAGAAAAAAACGCAATATACCAGGACCGCAAAAACTGAACCGCGATGGAGCGGGGGTTTACTACTGTATATCTATTCTTACCCATCAATAGAATCAAACTACAGACTTCTTACAAAATGTGATAGCAAGTGATATCACCTTAGCACCTGTATATAAGATGACTAGAATTATACATAATATCAAAAAAACACACACATGTGCAAAAAAGGACCCAAGTGATGGTGCGAGAAAAGTGAAAAACATCAGAGTAAAGCCCCATACACACGTACCGATTGTCGGCCGTAAATATTCGGCCGCCGACCGATCGGCCGATTGTAGGCTTGTTAGTATGATGCTTCCGACAGCAGACAGCGCATTTTCAGGCAAACAGAATCTGTCGTGCAGACTTTAAAATATTTGTTGGCCGTCACCAGAACAGCCGATTGTTCGCCAGTCAGTACAGATTTTGGCCGACAGACAGCAGATTAGCAAGACTGGGCATGCTCAGAAAAGAAAAAAGACAAGGAAAGTTAACCATCGCATGACATCACTTCTGCAGTCGGCTGTTGTTGGCCGACAAAATTCGTGTGCAGTCTTTTGCAGTTTTCAACAGACACGACAGCCCTGGACAAAAGACGGCCGATCGTTCGGCCGACGATCAGTACGTGTGTACGGGGCTTAACTAGGCAATAATTGCTAAAGGTTTATAAAAATTATTAATCAGCGCTGACCAATATAAAAAATCTTCTGACCCCAATTAATTACTTATTAGACAGATAAGGGGACCAATGGCTGCCAACATAAAGTGCATTCACCTACAGTAACACCAAAATAATCCAGAAAGTATCACGGAACTCGTTTTTATCACCTGGATCAATTTATTATCACGGAATTTAAGAGCACTTGCACCTTTATTGTGATACATATTTATATCCATTTATTTATTTATTTATTCACAGATATATTTTTTGCCATTTGATATATATACTTTGCTTGTATTTATTGCATTTATCCTTTGGCGCTACATACCTTATACTTTCTGAATAATTGCTAAAGAACCCAAAAATGGGTAACAGAAGTGACAAGAAAAAAACACAAAAATACCCCAAATATGCAAAAAGGAACCCAAGTGATGGTGCACAGGATATGAATAATATAAAGTAACTAGGCAATGATTGCTGAAGAACCCAGAAGTGGGTAATAGAGGTGACAAACGTGCATGAATGCAGGTGTCCCTGTACAAGTGACCAAAAAAAAAAGGGGGGGGGGGGATCAGAATAGAAATATAAAAGTGATGACCAGAGTGAACATCCAAAAAGCCTAATGTGCAACATGCAAAAAAATCGTGAAAATTAAAAAAAAAAAACAAAAAAAAAAAAAACAAGTTGAATGGACTCACCAGCTATATCAAGAGAAAGGGGGGGGGGGGGAGTTCCACTTAAAAAGAAGACAGTCCTTAAGATGGTTAACGGGCTCAAGGGAGGGAGGGAATGTACCACACCAAGGGCCCTGAAATAAAGAACAGGAGATGGATAGAGAGTCTCCAATGAACCAATAGATTTAAGGGGAGAAGAACACAAACCTCCTCCCCTTCCACTCACCTCCCGCCCCCCACGTCCTCCCGCCAAAAGCCGCTCCTGCAGCTACAGGAGGAAAAAGGAGGACAGCGATTTCTCTACATGCTGCCCCCACCGCCTCTGTAGTTTTGCCCCTACTCTAGACTGTCCTTCTTGTTGAGCTCTGTGGCTTGCTTCTGGTGTATGACGCTACTACTATTATGTAGTCCACGCGTGAGCAACTGTTTGTTTTTTTTTCTCCCCTTTTAAAAAACAAAAATAAAAATAAATACATATATTGAAATAAAAAGTCCTTGCTTATTTGCCTAGTTTTTTTTTTTTTTTTTGGTGAGTTGTAAAAAAAATATATGCTGAGGAAATAGGAATTTTATATAAAAAAAAGTCATCTGATCAACTAGCTAAAAACAAATCCATCATTGTAAAAAAAACTTTGACATAAACAATATAGCTAGCATATAAAATGTTTCAATGAAGCAGTAACCACTATATGTTTCTGCTGTTCTGCACCATTATATAATGTTGGCCATACACTATCCGAAAATTCGGTCATTTGAAGAGTTCATTTATTTTTTGGCCAGTTAATGGGCACTAATCAGTGATTGGTTGTGACGTTTTTGAGCCAAAAAAAAAAACGAAGGACAAGTTTCTGCCGAAGGAATGATAAATTGAAAGGTCAATGTGTTTCTCATCCGAACGGTTTGCACTAGGTGCATGTGACAAAATGAACAAAAAATGAATGATTTGTGTCTATTGAACGATTTATCGGTCATTAATTGATGGCACTATCGTTTGATCTCACGGCCGAGTGTTCCTTTTTCGAAAATGATTTTGAACGATTTTACGTACAGTGTGTGGCCAGCAACTGTCAGATCATTCAATCAACCTCAGAGAACATTACTTACAGGAATTATGTAGGCTGCCGTTGCTAACTTCTGATTCAAAAAATGCTGTTTTCCTGGCATTCATGCTGCTGCTTTTGCTACAATATTTTCTGAGTCACTGGTCCAGAACATGTAAAGATAAAAAAAAAATGTAAAAAAAAATCACACACTAAAAAAAAAAAAATCGAACAATTTGCTGACTACCATTTGCTGCAGACATGTTTTAGGTTTGTCACTCAGAAATACTGACACAACCAGGCAACTAGTAATACAGACACAACCAGGCAGCTGGTGGTTTTAGAAAAAGGTCATTCATTTTTATTTCATGACGTGTTTTCAAATTAAATTCTAGTCCTTGATAACATTATACTGTTTTATTGCTTTGTACATTTATAGTTATGGATGGTCTGTAAATTATTTCAGGAAAGGACACTTTCAAGTTGAGCAAGTTATCGCTTTATTGTTGTTAAGTGGATCTGCTATGTTTATTGAGTGTGTAATACTTGCAAATATTTGTGAATAAAAAGACTTTATAAAAAGTCATGTAAGGACACTCTATACTGTATTGTACCTCTAAGGAAGTTTTGTGAGATTCTGATTTCTCATTTATTCTTTGTACATATAGATACTTGGCTTACATTCAAAACACATTGAGATGTTTATTCATACTGTATATTGCGTGTTTAGCTTCCATACAGATGGTAATTTAAATCCTAAGTAACATATTTGTAATAATTTATTTATTTTTTATTTATTTCAGGTACATATAGCGCAATTTATGCAGCGCTTTACATATATATTGTACATTCACATCAGTCCCTGCCCTCAAGGAGCTTGCAATCTAATGGCACTTTTCCATTGCAAGTACCGGCTTGGCTCCACTCGGCCCTGCTTGGCTCGGTTTGGTTTTCCACTGCATGGTACCGCATGGTAAGGTGTTGGAACGGTTCGGTACGGTTTGGTACGGTTTGCTTTTCCGCTAATACTAAGTGGGTGGGATAACAACGATTCCCTGACCAATCAGTGGCTAGTAGTGACAAACAGTCAAGGCTGCATGCAAAGGATTGTGGGATATGGTAACGGTACAGCCCTCTTGGAACCACAACCGAGGTGGTACTGTTTAAGCGAGCCGTACCATTCGGTTCCATGCAGTGGAAAAGCGGCGCCGTACCGTAACGTACCAAACCGTTCCTACACCGTACCATGCGGTAACATGCAGTGGAAAAGCGCAAAAGCGAGCCGTACCATTCGGTTCCATGCAGTGGAAAAGCGCCGCCGTACCGTAACGTACCAAACCATTCCAACACCGTACCATGCGGTACCATGCAGTGGAAAAGTGCAAAAGCGAGCCGAACCGTTCGGTTCCATGCAGTGGAAAAGCGCCGCCGTACCGTAACGTACCAAACCATTCCAACACCGTACCATGCGGTACCATGCAGTGGAAAAGCGCAAAAGCGAGCCGTACCATTCGGTTCCATGCAGTGGAAAAGCGCCGCCGTACCGTAACGTACCAAACCATTCCAACACCGTACCATGCGGTACCATGCAGTGGAAAAGTGCAAAAGCGAGCCGAACCGTTCGGTTCCATGCAGTGGAAAAGCACCAAAAGGTCCCTAAATCACATTCTTACATATACTTAGTAAGACCAATTTATACAGGATCCAATAAACCTACCAGCATGTCTTTGGAGTGTAGGAGGAAACCCACGCAGGCACAGGGAGAACATGCAAACTCCAGGCAGGTAGTAATATTATTATATATTGATATATATAAAAATCAATGTATGTAAACCCTAACATACATTTCTCCCTTTTGGCCTGTTTAATCACTTGAGCTATGGAAGATTTACCCCCCTTCCTAACCAGGCCATTTTTTGCAAGACGGCACTGCGCTACTTTAACTGACAATTGCGCAGCCATGCAAAGCTGCACCCAAATAAAATTTATGTTCTTTTTTCCCCACAAATAGAGCTCTCTTTTGGTGGTGTTTGGTCACCTCCTGAAGTTTTTCGTGCTATAAACAAAAAAAGACTGACAATTTGAAAAAAAAAAAAAAAACAATTATTTTTACTTTATGCTCTAAAAAAAAATATCCCAAAAAATGGATTGATCCCAATAAACGTATATTGACTGCTTTACGCAAAAGTTATAGCGTCTACAAACTATGGGATATTTTAATTTTTTTTACAAGTAATGATGGCAATCAGCGACTTAACCTGCTTAGCGGTTTCCCCGAGCGTGACTCGGGGTGGATTTTCCATGCTATTATCGGTATCCCCGAGTCACGCTCGGGGTAGATGAGCAGAGCCTGCAGCGCTGTCTCTTACCTTCTCCTGGCGATCCAGCGATGATCTCCCATTGCTGTGATCGCCAGCCGAGATCCCCGCCGCTCCTCTGTCGGTATGAGGACTTCCTGGTTCTGTTCCCTGCAGCAGCAATGCTGCATGGGAGCGGAACTAGGGAGGGAAATTCAAACGTTGCACAAAACACAAACACATAACATTTATATTATATATATATATATTATATATATATATATATATATATATATATATATATATATATATATATATATATGTATATATATATATATATATATATATATATACACACACATATTTATATATATATATATATATATATATATAAAATATATAACGCATGAATTATAATCTAATCAATAATATAATTTTATTATATAATATATATATATATATATATATATATATATATATATATATATATATATATTATATTATATTATATAATAAAATTATATTATTGATTAGACTATAATTCATGCGTTTGTGTTTCAAATTTATCACATCTGGGATGTCTACTAGAGTCTTGTTTTGGTCAGGTTTAAGTCAGTAATTACTAAGAATTGTAGGCCTATAATACATAACGCCAAGTTTCCATGCAAAAAATTGTACCGATTTTGGTACAGAATTCCTGACATAATCATACTGCCAGGGAGGTTAAAGCAGGACTGCGATATTGCGGCGGACAGTCAGACACTAACTGACACTTTTGGGAGCCAGTGATTAAAACTATACTAATTACACTGGCTGGAAGAGGTTAAGCATCTAGGGCCATCAAAGGGTTAACTGTGTTCTTAGCCAGTGTTTTAGTGTACTGTGGGAGATCTGCCCTGTTTATACAGGCAGATTGCCGTTCTGGCTCTCTGCCTAACGATTGGTGGGTACCGGTGGACATCGAGCTTGCGTTACCTGCAGATCAGCTCCTGCTGTGTATAATAACAGCTGCAGTGGGCTGCTGATGACGCACATGTGCACCCCCTACCTTGGAGTGTCAGATCACATACTAAATACATAAACTGGTGCAGCAGAGCCACCTTGCTGCCGTAGATGTAAGTTATACATTCATGAAGTGGTTAACTTACCTTTGAAAATGTTTTTTTATTTCTGTTGGATTTGAAGTGCATAACGTTTTAATTCTGATGCAAATTTTGTGAAAAGATGACTTCCTGTGCACAAGAGGTTATGGAAATAGGGGCGGGCCAGGGGGGGGGGGCATAAGGAGAGGACTGTGTCCTTTTGTAATCCAACAGATATTAAGTAGGCAGGGCTGACACCATGTGTTTAGGATTGTGGAGCTCAAAAGAAACCGTGCTGTCAGCTCATACAGGAAGAGAGGAGCATGCTATATATCTAGCATAGGAAGTTTTGTGTACTTGCGGCATGTTTATGTGTTGCAGAGACATGTAATATATATTTTTTTGCCTTAACATTTGCTTTATTTATTTTAGAGCCTGTTGCAGGGGAATCAATCGCTGTCATTTTAAACACATGCACCAGGAGGAAACACCTGAAGTAAATATATAAATATACCCTCTAAGTGCGCTCTCCATAGTCTTCAGGTGCCCTAGGAACAACGCCAAACTTGTCTCACTGTGACTCAAGCTCATACCCATTGTCTGCATGTTATAAGCCAAAGGATATGTACAAATTTGCTCCCTGAACCTAGGCTGGATGAGGTCCAAGTTACAAACCCTTTTCACTCACTATCGGCAGGCATCTGGAAGCCTGGGAACATTGTTGCTATGCTCATTGAGGCTTCAAAAAATCATCATAGGGGCGAGAGGGCTTTGTTCTTTGCGATGTGAAAAGAAGAATTGACCACAATATTGTATTCAGGTATAATTTAGGGTGTCATGAAGGAAGATCCTCAGCCCAGTGGGGGAGATTTACTAAAACTGGTGCACACAGAACCTGCTGAAGCTGTTCACAGTAACCAATCAGCTTCTAACTTCAGCTTGTTCAATTAAGATTTGGCAATAAAACCTGGAAGCTGATTGGTTACTATGTACAGCTGCATCAGATTCTGTGTGCACCAGTTTTGGGGTCCTATCCCGTACATAGTAAATATATTGTCAGATGTTATGCCCCCTTTAACACAATGAATCTGCAAATAGAGATTGATGACATATTCTATGCCTAGCGATATGGCGCATCAGATTTGGGATTTATCCTAAGATGCACTGAATACCTCTACATACAGTACATGCTTTCATATTACATTTTACTGCAAGGACATGCAAATGCAAATGGAAAGCATTTGATGGAGCACCTTATGTTCCTCAGTTTATTAGTTTCCCTTTTTGCAGTTTATCGTTCACTGGAAGCACTTTATCAGACACAATATAACTTGGAAAACGATATTAGGAGTGAAGCAATAATATGTGTAACGGAACCATCGACCCATAGTGTACTTGTGGACTTCCGTCAGTATACGACTTCCTTGCAGTCATGAACATAGATTTCAAATCCTAGCCGCCCCCATACAAAGCTAGCCGACAACTTAGCTTGTACAAGTTAAGGAACGCTCTCCTTCTTTGAACAGTTTCACACTCAATTTATACACACATGAGCACAACCCCCTCCTTATCAAATTACTACACACAGTTTCAGGGGTTGCCTGATTACATTATCCCATGCAGATGAAATTGTATACAGAAACGAAATTAACCTGAACTAATTGTCTAGCCATCTGGACAGAACAATGTGAGGTCATTAACATTTAACAATGGGACAGGCAGACTTAACACAATCCACACCCCAACTCAATAGATAGACAATAGGACAAGACTGCCAATGACAGTCTGTCCGTCTACTACATTGAAACAGTAACACATGCAGTACACATCTAGGTGTCACAGACTCCATGGCAACAGGCCACAGGTCTCGCAGTGCAAAGTGGGATCAAATCTCCACATTTCTTGTCACACACCGTTGACAAATATCACTCTCCCATCTGAAGCCATCCAAACCATTCTCTCAGCATCCCCCAGTATCCGTCCCTCACTCCGAGTGACTGTGAACACCGTCACAATATGCATGTTACAAAATACATTTTTTCTTCTGGAAAAACTGAAGGTTGTTTAAAAATGGGGATTTTTAGAAATCATTTAATGTAAGTCTTCAACTTTTCCACTTGGTATATGCTATATATCCACCTCCCTATATGCATGTCAGTCCCCCATCCCCTTTCCCATTCCTATCTCATTGACCCTGGCCTACCTCCTACCCATGTCTATTCTTTCCATAACCACTCTTTTTCCACTGAGCCCTGCACTGGAGGCTCTTAATACCTCCTGATTGGCATACCTTCCTCCCTCCCTCTTTTTACCTTCACCCTGTTCTCTCTCCTTCTCCTGAGTATATATGTTATTTCTGCTTCCTATTTCCATTTCTTGTCCTCCTAGGACTTACTTCCCCCTATGTTCTGCCTTGTAATTAGATCCCATACAACTGACCTAGTAACTCATGGTACCCACACTTAACCAAATGTCCTCTAAACCTTTAGGCCCGATCAGGTCCACCTGTCAGTTTTTAGGCAGACCTGATCGGATGCTCCATGCACCCCTTTGGAGCAGCGGATGTCAGCTGTGACATGTCCGCTGACACCCACTGCTATCCGATCCGATCCTGTCCGTGTAATCCAGACGGATGGAAACCCTATTTTCCATCCATCTGGAGGATTGGATAGGATCAGATGAAAGCTGACAGGCAGTCGGTGATTATCAGATCTCCCATAGAGGAGAGCGGGGATCTGACAGGTCCATCTCTGCACAGAGAGCAGAGACAGAGCTGTCATCCATCTACTCAGCGGGGATTGGCGGATCGATCCCTGCTGAGCAAAACTGAGTCAGCTGGGCGGAAAGCCTGTGTGAAAGGACCCTAACTAGGGTTAGAGAACAGTCATACTTGCCTTTATTCTCTCAGTTTATTTTTACTGCAAATAATGTAGAAATGTGTTTCAAATGAGTTGATTTTGTATTGCATTCATGAAAGGTTACTGTACATGAAATAAAATGCACCATGATGTATCACTGTTTGCATTAGAAAAAGATTTTAATCCTTAAATAAAGAATGCATAGAAAAACAAACTCTTGACACTAAAGGCTAGTACACATGGGCCTAAATGTCGGCCGGCGTTCAATAGAAACCGTTTATGGCAGCCGGTCCGACAGAAGATGGCCATCTGGCTTCTGTCAAAGGGCCATGACCACCAAAGGTCTGCCGACCGGCTCCCGATTGCAAATTGGCTGAGAGCGCTGACCGGAGTGTTCTGGTGGGGTGGGGGGGTTGGTGGGGTGGGGGGGTTGTTCCCCTGTCAGAATACAAAAGCACAGCAGGGAAGAGTACTAACATCAGATTGTTAATACAGTGGCTCTGAGCTGTCAGATTTTTTTTTCGTTCAACCCAGAAAAAAACTAGTGGTGTGTACTAGTCTTTACTTTTATTCCAACAAAATTCCATGTAGTTCAGTATCCGACACCCTGAAAAAAACACTGAGGTTTGCAACAGCACAGCAAAAAAAAGCTTGCTTTTCAGCTCCCTTTGTCTGACTGAAACCTCCTGGGGAGCCCTCTAAAAAGGAAGGAGTCACTTCTGGGATGACTAAATTGTATGCTGTAATCAACTGACTTCTTTCAGGAGAGATGAAAATGTAAATGGCTGAATATCCGAAATAGAGACTTGAGTTCCATTGGCTGCCTGGATACAAGGCTGTATAATATTACTATGCAAAAGTTTATATTCAATTAAATAAGAAAAAAAGAAAAATATCTGCATTTTTTTAGTTTTTATCTATAAAAAAAAATGACTATAAATTCACGTTTTTAAATAATTTAGGAGACAGTGGGTATAACCCAGTTTAACCAGTTCTGGACCGGAAGGATTTGGCCCCTTAATGACCAGGCTATATTTTGCAATTCGGCATTGCGTTACTTTAACAGAAAATTGCACTGTCATGCAACGCTGTACCGAAATAAAATTGATGTCCTTTTTTTCCCACAAATAGAGCTTATTTTGGTGGAATTTGATCACCTGTGCGATTCCTATTTTTTGCGCTATAAACAAAAAAAGAGCGACGATTCTGAAAAAAAATATATATATTTTTCTCATTCTGCTCTATAAAACATTCCCAAAAAAAATTAAATATCAAAATTCTTCACCCTTTTAGGCCAATTTGTATGCTGCTACATATTTTTGGTAAAATAAAAACCGCAATAAGCGTATTTTGATTGGTTTGCGCAAAAGTTATTGCGTCTACAAACTAGGGGAAAGATTTATGTCCTTTTTATTTATTTATTTAATTTTTACTAGTAATGGCGGCGATCTGCGATTTTTAGCTGGACTGCGACATTGCAGCGGACAGATCGGACCCTTAACTGACATTTTTGACACTTTTGGGGGGACCAGTGACATTACTACAGTAATCAGTGCTAAAAATTTGCACTGTTACTGTAATAATGACACTGGCAGGGAAGGGGCTAACCTAGTTGGTGATCAAGGGGTGAAATGTAAGCCTAGGGCAGTGATGGCGAACCTTGGCACCCCAGATGTTTTGGAACTACATTTCCCATGATGCTCATGTGCTCTGCAGTGTAGTTGAGCATCATGGGAAATGTAGTTCCAAAACATCTGGGGTGCCAAGGTTCGCCATCACTGGCCTAGGGGCATGTTGACTAACTGTGGAGGGTTGGGCTTTTGAAATGATCGCAGAGACCTGTGATCCTACATAGAAGGATCACAGGCGCTCTGTGATCATTTCAGAGAGAAGAACGGTCAGCTGTGTTTACAACAACTGCCCGTCCTTCTCTCTCAGCGGGTGGCCGGCGGGAATCGCGGCCGCATGCATCGGCATCTCCGCTGCCTAGTCCCCCAGCACCACTCCCACAACCGACATACCCCTACATCGGTTCGCGCAAGAGGGGCTGCCTGCTGCAGTATATATGTGGCAGGCGGTCCTTAAGTGGTTAAATACAGTAGGGTGTGTTGTGTTTTAGTTATTACTATGTGTTCATTTTGAATGCAAATTATGCATACAAAAATTGTTCTTTAGTGCAGTAATACATTTTGTTAATTTGATCATTTAAAAGAAACCTCTAAGGACAGACATGCAATTTACATTTCTCTTGCAACTGACTCTATCAGAAACTACAACTGCACAATCAAAGAGACACATATTAGCAAGAGAATCTACATATAATTTAGAGGCAATTAAGTGCAAGCGTAAATCATTTTTGGGTGTAGCTGCCCTTTGATGAACATTAACACGCAGACAGGTGATAATTATGCTTTGGAATCAGTGCAGAAACAATTTTCCGCATCAGGCCACAACAAAATCTACTGCCACCAAATGATCACTCTTTTGCCTCTGTATTTATCTCTGTCTCTCTCCCCTATTCTTTCTCTTTCCTATCCTCTCTCTTATTTCAGAGTACAGAAAATACTTATGTATTATGTTGCCCGTGAATTGAATGTTCATTTCTCTAACATAAGCCGTCTCCAAAGGCGTTTCAGAAAATTTGGCATTACATCCAACCGGCCTCACAACCGCAGACCACATGTAACCACACCAGCCCAGGACCTTCACATCCAGCATCTTCAGCCAACCTGCCTCACAACCGCAGACCACGTGTAACCACACCAGCCCAGGACCTTCACATCCAGCATCTTCAGCCAACCGGCCTCACAACCGCAGACCACGTGTAAAAACACCAGCCCAGGACCTCCACATCCAGCATCTTCAGCCAACCGGCCTCACAACCGCAGACCACATGTAACCACACCAGCCCAGGACCTTCACATCCAGCATCTTCAGCCAACCGGCCTCACAACCGCAGACCACATGTAAAAACACCAGCCCAGGACCTCCACATCCAGCATCTTCAGCCAACCGGCCTCACAACCGCAGACCACGTGTAACTACACCAGCCCAGGACCTTCACATCCAGCATCTTCAGCCAACCGGCCTCACAACCGCAGACCACATGTAACCACACCAGCCCAGGACCTCCACATCCAGCATCTTCAGCCAACCGGCCTCACAACCGCAGACCACGTGTAACCACACCAGCTCGGGACCTCCACATCCAGCATCTTCACCTCCAAGATCGTTTGGGACCAGCCACCCGGACAGCTGCTGCAACAATCGGTTTACATAACCAAAGAATTTCTGAACAAACTGTCAGATACCATCTCAGGGAAGCTCATCTGCATGTTCGTTGTCCTCATTGGGGTCTCGACCTGACTGCAGTTTGTCGCCGTAACCGGCTTGAGTGGGCAAATGCCCACATTTGATTGCGTCTGGCACTTTGGAGAAGTGTTCTCTTCATGGATGAATTTCGGTTTTCACTGTACAGGGCAGATAGCAGACAGCGTGTATGGCGTCGTGTGGGTGAGCGGTTTGCTGATGTCAACGTTGGGGATCGAGTGGCCCATGGTGGCGGTGGGGTTATGGTATGGGCAGGCGAATGTTATGGACAGTGAACACAGGTGCACTTTATTGATGGCATTTTGAATGCACAGAGATACTGTGACGAGATCCTGAGTCCCTTTGTTGTGCCATTCATCCACGACCATCACTTCTTGTTGCAGCATGATAATGCATGGCCCCATGTTGCAAGGATCTGTACACAATTCCTGGAAGCTGAAAACATCCCAAATTTTGCATGGCCAGCATACTCACAGGACATGTCACCCACTGAGCATGTTTGGGAAGCTCTTGTTCAGCGTATACGGCAGTGTGTTCCAGGTCCTGCAAATATCCAGCAACTTCGCACAGCCATTCAAGAGGAGTGGACCAACATTCCACATGCCACAATCAACAACCTGATCAACTCTATGCGAAGGAGATGTGTTGCACTGTGTGAGGCAAATGGTGGTCACGTCAAAGACTTACTGGTTTTCAGGCCCCTCCCCCCAGACCCCCCAATACAGTAAAACTGAACATTTTAGAGTGGCCTTTATTGTGGCCAGCCTAAGGCACACCTGTGCAATAATCATGCTGTCTAATCAGCATCTTGATGTGCCACACTTGTGAGGTGGATGGATTATCTCGGCAAAGGAGAAGTGCTCACTAACACAGATTAAGACAGATTTGTGAACAATATTTGAGTTCAGTTCATGAAAAATGGGGGAAAGGAAATAAGAACAGTTTTTGACCATTTTCCTTTGATGTTCTTCATCACAGCAGTTGAACACAATTGTCATATTGACCACACTAACCATTAGAAAATAAAATGAACATTTCAAAAACAACCAGTTTCTAACAAAATTCTACTAGTGTATAGCCAGCCTAACACTAGGGTGTTTACCTTTTGTCCTATAATCTTTTCATGTCTCCTTTTTAACCGCTTCCATACAGAGCAGTTAGACACCCTTCCTGCCCAGACCAATTTTCAGCTTTCAGCACTCTCACACTTTGAATGACAATTGCTTAGTCATGCTACACTGTAACCAAACAAAATTTTTATCATTTTTTTCACACAAATAGAGCTTTCTTTTGGTGGTATTTGAACACAACTGGGGTTTTTTTTTTTTTTCGTGATATATGCAAAAAAAGAGCAAAAATTTTGAAAAAAAAACACTTTTTTTTAGTTTCAATTATAAAATTTTGCAAAAAATTAATTTTTCTTCATACATTTGGGCCAAAATGTATACTGCTACATGTCTCTGGTAAAATTAACCCAAATTAGTGTATATTATTTAGTCTGTGTGAAAGTTATTGAGTCTAGAAGCTATGGTACCAATTACTGAAAATTGATCACACCAGATGTGCCTATGCCTATCTCCTTTCTTGAGGCCCTGAAATGTCAGGACAGTACAAATACCCCCCAAATGACCCCTTTTTGTAAAGTAGACAGTCCAAGGTATTTAGTAAGAGGCATGGTGAGTTTTTTGAAGTTGTAATTTTTTCCCACAATTCTTGGGAAAATGAAGAAAAAAATTTTTTTTTTCTTTTTTTTCCCACAAAGTTGTCAATTTATAAGCTATTTCTAACACATAGCATGTACACAGCAAAAATTACACCCAAAAATACATTCTGCTACTCCTTCCGAGTATGGCGATACCACATGTGTGAGACTTTTACACAGCCTGGCCACAAAAAGAGACTCCACGTCCAAGAAGCGCGTTCTAGGAGCATAAATACACATAAAACTTTCTTACAACCTATCACACTTTTCAAGGCCCTAGAGCACCAATACTAGTCCACAAAATGACCCCATTTTGGAAAGCAAACACTCCAACGTATATTCTATGAGGCATTATGGGTCGTTTGAAAATATCATTTTTTTCCACAGGTTTTTGGAAAATGTGGGAAAAAAATGAAAACTTTTTTTTTTTTTACACAAAGTTGTCAATTTATAGGATATTCCTAACACATAGCATGTACACAGCAAAAATGACACCCCAAAATACATTCTGCCACTCCTCCTGAGTATGGCAATACCACATGTGTGAGACTTTTTCACAGCCTAGCCATATAGAGGGGCCTAACATCCAAGGAGCATCATCATGCATCCTAGCCACTTGCCTAGGCCTATTTTTGACATTTGGTGTTTACAAGCTAAAATCAGTTGTTTTGCTAGAAAACTGCTTAGAACCCCCAAACATTATATATTTTTTTTTAGCAGAGACCCTAGAAAATAAAATGGAGATTATTGCAATATTTTTTATCACACCGTATTTGCGCAGCGGTCTTCCAAACGCAATTTTTTTGGAAAAAAATCACTTTTTTTAATTAAAAAATAAGAAACCAGTAAAGTTAGCCCAATTTTTTTCCATAATGTGAAAGATAATGTTACGCCGAGTAAATAGATACCCAACATGTCATGTTTCAAAATTGCGCACGCTCACGGAATGGCGACAAACTTTGGTACTTAAAAATCCCCATAGGCGATAATTTAAAAATTTCTACAGGTTGCCATCTTTGAGTTACAGAGGAGGTCTAGAGCTCAAATTATTCCCCTTGCTCTAACGATCGCGGCGATACCTCACATGTGTGGTTTGAACACCATTTACATATGTGGGCGGGGTTTCTGTATGCGTTCGCTTCTGCGCGCGAGCTAACGGGGACAGGGCGCTTTAATTTTTTTTTTTTTTTTTACTATTTATTTTATTTATTATTTTTTATTTTTACACCGTTTAAAAAAAAAAATTGATCATTTTTATTTCTATTAAAAGAAATGTAAATATTCCTCGTAATAGAAATAGGCACGACAGGACCTCTTTTTTGTGAGATCTGGGGTCAAAAAGTCCTCAGATCTCACAAGTACACTAAAAGATAGAAAAAAAAAAATTATTATATAAAATGAAAAAAAAAAAAAAAGGACCTTTAAACCGGTTGCTAGGCAACAACATTTTCCGTAGCTCCGGTCCTCCAAGACCATAGAGTCAAGTGAGGGCAAGCTTGCCCTCACTCGACATCCTGTTTGTGAGGATTCGGGACCGCATCGTTTTCCCCGCTGCCGGCGGGTCCGGTAAGCGGGGAAAAGGACCGGAACGCGTCGGGAGGGGGGCGCCTCTTCCGCCATCCCGGAAGGGTGATCCCACGGCGAATCCGCCGCTGGGACCACCCTTATCGGAAAGCCAACCGTCCACCTTTTAAAAAAATACCAGGGTTATGGCAGCTATCTGCTGCCATAACACCGGTATTTAGGTTTAAACGGAGGACGTATATAAACCTTTTTGGACTTGGACATGGTGGCTGTATGAAGGGTGACAGGTACTTGGGTACTTTGTTGGGCAGGTGACAGGTACTCTGGTACTGATGAGCAGGTGGCAGGTACTCGGGTACTCCGATAGGCAGGTGACAGGTACTCGGGTACTCTGATGGGCAGGTGACAGGCAGGTGATAGGTACTGATGAGTAGTACTCACTGACTGATAGGTGATAGGTGATAGGTGATACTGTACTGATGGGTACTGATGATCAGTACTGATACGTGATAGGTACTGATGAGTACTGATGAGTAGTGATGGGTACTGATGAGCAGGCGGCAAGTACTCGGGTACTTCAGGCGTCAGGTACTCTGATGAGCAGGTGGAAGGTACTCGGGTACTCTGATGGGTAGGTGACAGGTACTCAGGTACTCTGATGACGGGTACTCCGTTGACAGGTACTCAAAGTACCCGAGTACCTGTCATCAGTGTACCCGAGTACCTGGCATCAGAGTACCCGAGTACCCGTCATCAGAGTACCCGAGTACCTGTCATCAGAGTACCCGAGTACCCGTCATCAGAGTACCCGAGTACCCGTCATCAGAGTACTCAAGTACCTGTCATCAGAGTACCCGAGTACCCGTCATCAGAGTACCTGAGTACCCGTCATCAGAGTACCCGAGTACCCATCATCAGAGTACCCCAGTACCTGTCATCAGAGTACCCGAGTACCTGTCATCAGAGTACCCGAGTACTTGTCATCAGAGTACCCGAGTACCCGTCATCAGAGTACCCGAGTACCCGTCAGAGTACCCGAGTACCTGTCATCAGAGTACCCGAGTACCTGTCATCAGAGTACCCGAGTACTTGTCATCAGAGTATCCGTCATCAGAGTACCTGAGTACCTGTCATCAAAGTACCCGAGTACCTGTCACCAGCCCATCAGAGTACCCAAGTACCTGTCATCTGAGTACCTGATGGGCTGGTGACAGGTACTCGGGTACTTTGATGGGCTAGTGACAGGTGCTCTTTATTGGGGGGGGGGCAATCAGTGTGTTTAGGGTGCACTGTAGTTGGTAACTAGCTGTTACTACAATCTCTTCCTCACACAGGATCAGTGTGTGAGGAGGAGAACACGGTGACAGCTAGTTACCGTGTTCTCTGTTGACATTTGTGACCGGCTGTGATTGGACACAGCCGGTCACGTGGTAAAGAGCCAATTTCATTGGCTCTTTACCTAGATCGGGGATCGACTCTGTCCGAGGGACGAGCCTCGTCCCCGATCGCTGCTCTGCGCGCCCCCGGGGGCGCGCATTGCTGAGAGAACGAGCGGCTCGTGCCGCTCATGTGATCGGCTGTGATTGACACAGCCGATCACGTGGTAAACAGCCAATTTCTATTGGCTGTTTACCTTGATCAGGGATGGGCTATGTCCGAGGGACGAGCCTCATCCCTGATCGCGCCGCTGCGCGCCGCCGGGGGCGCGCACTGGCTGCTAGAACGGGCCGACGTCATATGTCGGCGGCCCGGATCTAGACAACCACTTTGCCGACGTCATTTTACATGACTCGGTATGGAAGTGGTTAATGACGTACAGTGGGTTTAGAAAATAATCACCCATCCCCCCTTTAACCACTTGAGCTCCGGAAGGTTTAACCCCCTTAATGACCAGGCCATTTTTTGTGATACGACACTGCGGTGCTTTAACTGACAATTGCGCGGTCGTGCGACACTGTACCCAATTAAAATTTATGTATTTTTTCCCCACAAATAGAGCTTTCTTTTGGTGGTATTTGATCACCTATTTTTTACTTTCTGCTATAAAACATTCCCAATAAAAAAATGTAAAAAATCTATTTTTTTCATCAATTTAGGCCAAAATTTATTCTACTACATATTTTTGGTAAAAAAAGTGTATATTGATTGGTTTGCACAAAAGTTAAAGCAACACGACAACAGATTTTCCTCAAGAATTTGATGGCATTTTGCCCCATTCATTTATCCTTCTATCCTGACAAATGATCCAGTGCCTACTGCAGAGAAACACCCCCATAATGGGATATTACCACCTGTATGCTTTACTGTAGGAATGATGTTATTTAGATGGTGAGCTGTGTTGGATTTCCACCAGACATATCGTTTGGCGTTGAGGTCAAATATTTCAATTTTAGTCTCATCTGACTATGACACCTTTTTCAATGTGGTCTCGGAACCTTAACCACTTTACCACCGGAGGATTTCGCTGTCTTACGTCAAGGCCACTTTTTGCGATTCGGCACTGTGCGACTTTAACTGACAATTGCGCGGTCATGCAACGCCGTACTCGAACAAAATTTACGTCCTTTTTTTCCCACACACAGAGCTTTTTTTTGGTGGTATTTGATCACCTGTGCGATATTTACTTTCTGCGCTATAAACAAAAAAAGAGCGACAATTTTGAAAAAATAACAATATTTTTCACATTTTTTTATATGAAATTCCCCCCCAAAAAAATCAAATTTTTTTATCATTTTAGGCCAATTTGTTTTCTGCAACATATTTTTGGTAAAAAAAAATTGCAATAAGAGTATTTTGATTGGTTTGCGCAAAAGTTATTGCGTTTACTAACTAAGGGAAAGATTTCTGTCATTTTTGGTGTTTTTTTTTTTAACAAGTAATGGCGGCGATCTGCGATTTTTTTTGCGGGACTGCGACATTGCGGTGGACAGATCGGATCCTTGACTGACATTTTTGACACTTTTGGGGGTACCAGTGACATTACTACAGTAATCAGTGCTATACATATGCACTGTTACTGTAATAATGACACTGGCAGGGAAGGGGTTAATTTTTATTGGTGACCAAGGGGTTAATGTATGCCTGGTGCTTACTACGTGTGTGGGGGGAGGTAACTATGTGACACAGGGACAGATCGCAGGTTCAGCTATGCTGAACCCTGCAATCTGACCCTGCCTGTCACAGGAGATCCGCCTGCTTTGTTTACACAAGCGGGCGGATCTCCACACTCGATTCCCCGATGATCGGGGAAGAGCGGCGGTGATCACCGCCGCTCCTCCCCTGGCCCAACTCCCGCTGTGACTGAATACAGCGGGAGCTGTAGACGTAAGTCTACGTTGTCAGACGTTATCGAGCCACTTTTCCGCAGTAGCAGCTTAGTGAGCAGCAGTAAAGTGGTTAAAGGTGCGTTTAAAGTGGTCAGATGAGACTAAAATGTATTATTTGGCCTCAACAACAAACTATCTGGCAGAAAACCAATACAGCTCACCATCCAGATACATCCACATAGCCTAGATCAGTGATGGCAAACCCTGGCACCCCAGATGTTTTTGAACTACGTTTCCCATGATGCTCATGCACTCTGCAGTCTAGTGGAGCATCATCTGAAATGTAGTTCCAAAACATCTGGGGTGCCAAAGTTCGCCATCACTGGCCTAGAGAGATGATATACTAAAGGACTGTAGCTCTTTCAGACTTGGAATTTGGTACATTAAAGGGGATACATTTTACACCAAGTTCCACAAAATTGTCTGTGTCAGAAATTTGCGCAGAGGCAACTCTTTTTCATAATTTTGTCATCTCAGCCAGCATCTCTATCCTGGAAGTAGATACTGACCCAGAGGCATAACTAGAACCTTCAGGGCCCCGGTGCAAAAAACCATGAAGGGCCCCCCGGACCCCTGGCCGGGGCCCTTACCTTCAAGCCTGGGGCTCTTCCCACTGCTCTTTGGACCCTTTACTCTCGCTGCGGGGCCCTTTATTATGGTCCCACAACAGGACCCTTTCACAAGTCCTGCAAAGACAGCAGAACACAAGTGAACTGGATGGGAGGTGTGGTGGGGGCAGCATACAGAAGAACCAATCTCCTCCATTTTCCTCCTGCAGCTACAGGAAGAGAAAAAAAGAGGACAGTGATTTCTCTACATGCTGCCCCCACTGCCCCTACTATCCAGGTGTACAGGGGAGCCGCGCAGGCCCCCTGGAGCATGGGGCCCGGTTGCAATTGCACCCCCTGCAACCCCTGTAGTTACGCCCCTGTACTGACCCTGGATAATGCCTGAACAAAGATGGTGCTGTCCCCTTGAAGAGAAAAGCAGATGGAGAACTGATATTGTGATCCGTCTGAGAGATGATAAATACCTTCAAAAATGATCCTTACACATTACTTAAAGAAGAAAATTGGAGTAGATGATAAAAAAAGAACCTTCATACTCACCTCTATGCTGCAACGTCGGTGTGATGCTACAGATGTCCCGGGTCGGCTCTACGGACCCTACGGACCCTACGGCAGGCCATACACGGTTTCAATCTCGGCTCGTTCCTGCTGAATTCAAACCATGTATGGGCAGGCTGAATGTACCAAGCTAATTGATCGACCAACTTGGGTACAACCAGCATGCTGGACTTTACCTGGGATTATCACTAGCCGCTAGAATTAATCACTGTGTTCTCCTTGCGTAGATAGCTTCCCTGGGAGAACACAATGGCTTGGCAGGAGGAATTCCCACATCAACACTGTCTGTGTTGTTGGGGGAATCAAGCAAATTTCTTTGCTGCAACGCATGGTTGCAGCAAAGAAATTTGTTCTGTGCATGGTCGGCCTAAAGTCAAGAAGTGATCACATAACTGCTGATTGCTCATTTCTCAGTCTGCTCAGAGCAGTGAGAAAATCAAGTTTACTTAAAGCAGAGTTCCACCCTCAAAATGAACTTTTCCCCATCCGCTTGCTCTAAATTACCTGAAAAACAATTGGATAATAAAAATTTTTTTTTTGATTCACTTAGCTTGTTTTTAAAGAACATATACTTACCTTCCTTCTTCTTCCTCCCTCTGCGGCCGCGGCCCACGCAGTCACTTCCTCCTTTCATTGACTCCTGGGAGATGAACGTCATTGATCCCAGAAGTCAATGCGCCTGCACCATCCCTGCTCGTCACTTCTGGTGCAGGCGCATCATTCCCTGCTGAACCGCTTATGGGCATGCCCAGAAACTGTGCAGGGATGACGCGCCTGCACCGGAAGTGACGAGCAGGGCCGGTTGCAGGGTATTCTGGGACTCCGACGTAAGTCCGATGGCAGCGCTGGACAGGACATTTTTAAGGTAAGTATTTCTTCTAAAAGGTAAGTGAAACAGGGGACAGTTCAGAGGCTATCGTTGCTTAAATGCACTAGCCCTGACTGTCCCGGGGGAATTTTTATCTAAAAAAAATTTTCAGGGTGGAACTCCACTTTAAATGTGCAGTTTTAGCATATTGTACTCAGAAGTATATTTATCTATACATTATATTTTTATTAGCCAATGGGATTGTAGTGGATATACTACACACACACCTATATGTGCATACTGTATATACTAGAATCTACCTAAAAATGCAATTTTTCATTTACTATACAGAAACCTTTGTTTGTATTGTTCGTTCATACATTCCTTTGCAACACGTAATCACTAAAAAAAAAGTGGTCATCATGTTCATGACCACGAGTTGTAATTCCAGGTAAAACCTATCCTAGCACTTGCACAATATAATAAGCATGTTTTTTTTTTCGAACTGTGGACCACATTGCATTAACAGTTAGAATGTTGCTTGTATACAAAAGAAATAAGAAAAAAATCCATCCTTTGCCTTTTTTTTTTCAAATGTTTCTTTTTTTGAACATACTCAGGGCATAGTACAGAAGGTAATTGTTACATAAATAGCAGGGTTTAGCAGGGTAAGTACAGTATAATTGTTTTTTCATCCCAGAAGTAACATTACATGGTGTACGTCTGTCCTGAATAGGGAGAGGGCATTACACATAAAGCTTTTCCACTCCCTCCCTCCCACCAGGCTCCTTGGGTGAGGCCCAACAAGTGTAAGGTTGGTTTCCCACAGGCAGTATGATCAGTCCGCCTGTCAGCTTTTTAGGCAGAACTGATCAGACCAGCCATTGTTCTCTATGGAGCAGCAAATGTCAGCAGGGCTGTGTCTGTATCTGCTCTGCCTAGTGGAGCGGACACAGACCTGTCATCCGTCCGCTCAGCAGGGATCATTGGAGAGATCACCTCCTGAGCAGGCGGATGCGCATTACAGAGCCGCCCCATGTGAAAGGGGCACAAGCTTAGTGTCAAAGTCTGCTGGAAAAAAAAATGGTTATACCCAGAGGCGTAACTAGAACCTTCAGGGCCCCCGGTGCAAGAAACAATGAAGGGCCCCCCGGACCCCTGGCCGCTCCTTCCCTTCAAGCCTGGGGCTCTTCCCACTGATCCTGGGGCCCTTTACTCTCATTGCGGGGCCCTTTATTACTGTCCCACAGCGGGACAAGTTCTGCAGTGGGCCCCCTTCCTACCATCTTAAAGCCTCCCCATGGTGGTGGAATGCTAGGGCCTGGTTGCAATTGTGACCTTTGCGATCCTGGAAGTTCACCCACTGGTGTCAGTAGCTTTTATTGTTTGGTATTTTAATTGTATTATTTTGTATCATTTTACTTTATTTATTTACAATGTCACTGACTATGACTCTGTCCATTCAGAAAATTAAGGAGCTGGTAAATTACATATTTACCAACCCCTTCCTGGTTCTCTATTGTGACACATCCCCTGCAGCAACCGGCAGGGAGGGAGGGAGGGGAGGGAGCACAGTGGGGGGGCAGCACAGTAGGGGGGGACCAGGGGAGCACACACGGGTCCAGAGACAGCAGAACACAAGTGAACTGGATAGGAGGAGTGGCGAGAGCAGCATACAGCATACAGAGGAACCAATCTCCTCCATTTTCCTCCTGCAGCTACAGGAGGAAAAAGGAGGACAGTGATTTCTCTACATGCTGCCCCCACCGCCCCTCCTATCCAGGTGTACAGGGGAGCCGCACAGGCCCCCTGGAGCATGGGGCCTGGTTGCAATTGCAACCCCTGTAGTTACGCCCCTGGTTATACCTGTAGATGGGGGGAGGTATGAAATTGGAGGGAGGAGGGATAGATAATAGGGCATGTGAGGAAAAATAAGAGAGTGATGCGGATTTCTAGTGATATGGGTGACTATGGGAACTTGAGGTATGTAGTTTTAATATTTTGGAGGGAGGAGGGTACAGTCACTTAGGGGGTAGGAGAATAATACATATGCCCTTTCACACGATTGATGTATTGAGAGTGGTTCAAAAAGGGTCTTATTTGGCACAGTGGTGTAGTGGTTAGCACATTCACCTAGCAGCAAGAGGGTCGCTGGTTCGAATCCCAACCATGACACTACATGCCTGGAGTTTGCATGTTCTCCCTATGCCTGCGTGGGTTTCCTCCGGGTACTCCGGTTTCCTCCTACACTCCAAAGACATGCTGGTAGGTTAATTGGATCCTGTATAAATTGGCCCAACTATGTATGTATATATGTGAGTTAGGGACCTTAGATTGTAAGCTCCTTGAGGGCAGGGACTGATGTGAATCATCAGGTAGGTCAATACCACCAATGTGTTGTGGTCCGAAAAGGGTCCCCATGCTTATTCTGGGAGATTTATTATTCCACAGAAATCTATGAAATGCTGCTTGAAAGGAAGAGAAAAAAAAGCATTGGGGAGATTTATCGCCTTTCAATTTTTTTTCTCTTACTACAGTAGTAAAATGATTGTTGGTTTGTCCCCATTAACCAATAGAAAATTGAACAAGTGTTTGAAAACAAACAATTTTGAAAGAAATTCCAACCATGTAAATTCCAACCAACTTAAGGATAGTTTACATGCCTGTTTTACTTGGCTGTAGATATACCTCTATTCTATTATAATTTTAGGTACCCTGATGTCAAGTATCTGATGGATAGGGCCATGTTGATTTATTAACACATCTTAATTATTTAAAGCCTAATCCATGACATAAAAATAGATTTTTTCATGAGCTTATTTTTTTATTTTTGGACTGTTTTGTAGCTCTTGATGGCTCCCAAAAATATGTTGTTGTCCTATTCAATACAAAAGGGTAAAATCTTTGCAGATTTTAAGTACAGTAGTCTGCCTTTCTTTAAACTTGTGTAGCAGTAAATTCTGCGGAGAGGGGTTTTCCTGTCATGTTTATCAATGACATTTTTCACATTATATATGTGAAGTGCACAATGTACATAACTGATCATTCTTGCATACCTTCCATAGCTATACATTACATGCTGAAAGCCATCACTATTTAGCTGACAGTGAGCACACAAGAGGGTGGAAGAGGGAATTTTCTGAAGCTTGACCTGAAAGAACATGTACATATCATCACGCCTCTTCCCCAAAGGGAATTGCCTGGAAGCATATGGACCTAGTGTATATGTACCCAGTGATACAACCCTCATCCGTAGAATATACAGTAGATAGTAACAGAACCAACATAATACCCCTCCACCAAAATGATTTGGACCAGTGCACAGGGCAAGGTCCATAAAGATATGGATGAGCGAGTTTGGGGTGGAGGAACTTGACAGGCCTGACCTCAACCTGATAGAACACTTTTTGGATAAATCAGAGTGGAGCTTGCAAGCCAGACGTTCTCATCCAACATCACCGCCTGACCTCACAAATACGCCTCTGGAAGAATGGTCAAACATTCCCATAGACACTCCTAAACCTTGTGGACAGCCTTCCCAGGAGAGTTGAAGCTGTTATAGCTGCAAAGGGTGGGCCAACTCAATATTGAACCCTACAGACTAAGGCTGGCCATACACTATACAATTTTCTTGTTCAACTTTCCTTTAGATTTACCAAAACCATGTAATATAGGGTCAAACCTAAACACTTTCAATTTGTATGCAATCAGGCAGGCCCTTGCACTACATAGTTAAAGGTAAATCTAAAGGAAATTGAATAAGAAAATTGTATAGTGTATGGCCAGCCTAAGACTGGGATGCCATTAAAGTTCATGTGTGTGTAAAGGCAGGCATCCCAATACTTTTTAGCAATGTAGTCTATATAGGCACATCTCTGTTTCATACTAGCATGAAATCATTTTAGCTTGACTCTTAAAGTGTACCTATGCCCCTTTTTTATTTCTTAAATTTGTGGATAAAGATGTTTGAATCCCTGTCAAGTTTTACTGCTATCGAAGGCTGCATTGGGTTTTCTGCTTTCTGTCTGTTCTATGGACAACCTTTCACTGGACAGAAATTGATAAAAAATCTGCAATCATGAAAAAAAACAATACTTTTGACAATATGGCGTATACCCTGTGAGGTTTTCCACTCATGTTACTCATGGAGTAACATTATGGTAATATAACCAAAGAAAGTAAGGAACATTTTTAAAGCTGAGCTCTAGAAAAACATTGGGTAACTACACAGATGAAACACACATCTGGAGTGTTATCTGCCAAAGGACTTTTTTTGCCCAACAATATAGTGTATATACAGTATATGTAAAGTAAAGGATGTTCACTTAGAGGCTCATGTATAAAAGAGATTGGATACACTATGCTCTATACGCCCTTAACCACTTAAGCCCCGGAGGATTTGGCTGCTAAAAGACCAGGCCCTATTTTGCGATTCGGCACTGCGTGATTTTAACGGACAATTGCGCGGTCGTGCGACGCTTTACCCAAATAAAATTGACTTCCTTTTTTTCCTATAAACAGAGCTTTCTTTTGGTGGTATTTGATCACCTGTGCGATTTTTACTTTTTGCGCTATAAACAAAAAAAGAGCGACAATTTTGAAAAAATAACAATATTTTTCACATTTTTTTATATGAAATTCCCCCCCCCCCCAAAATTTAAAAAATCTAAATTTTTTAACATTTTAGGCCAATTTGTTTTCTGCTACAAATGTTTGGTAAAAAAATCGCAATAAGCGTATTTTGATTGGTTTGCGCAAAAGTTATTGCGTTTACTAACTAAGGGAAAGATTTTTGTAATTTTTATTGTTTTTTTTTTTTAACGAGTAGTGACGGTGATCTGCGATTTTTTTTGCGGGACTGTGACATTGCGGAGGACAGATCGGACCCTTGACTGACATTTTTTACACTTTTTGGGGGTACCAGTGACATTACTACAGTAATCAGTGCTATACATATGCACTGTTACTGTAAAAATGACACTGGCAGGGAAGGGGTTAACTTTATTGGTGATGCAGGGGTTAAGTGTGTCCCTAGGGGCGTGCTTCTAACTGTAAAGGGGTGTGGCTAGTGATGTAACCACAGAGACATACGATCCTACATAGCAGGATCGTATGATCTCTGCAGTTAGATCAGGGAGAATGACAGGCGGCTTTGTTTACATTAGCCGCATGCCTTTCTCCCTCTGTACCGGGAGATCGTGAGTGAACGGCGGAAATCGGGTCCGCCGGTCACATGCGCGGACATGTCAGGGAACGAGCGGGGGCGGGAGCGCGCCTCCGGCGGCGCGCCTTCGCCCCCTAGAGGCTCAGACGAGCGACGTAGTACTACGTCACTTTGCCTGTACGGGGCTGACCGCCGCAGTAAATAGTCGTGCGGCGGTCGGCAAGTGGTTAAAGTGAAACTATAGGCAAAATCTTTTTTTTTAATTTTGGATATAGTAAGGGCTGTTCCCTTTACTTCCTGTCCGATAGCCAAACAGGAAGTGAGAGAAAATCTCTGCAAATTAAGGGAATTTCTTAGGGACCCCCAGGTAACCAGAACTAGTATCCTTATTGGAAGATTTCCCTGCTATTACTTTTCTGGGGACAACCCATACCTTGGGATTTCCTTTCACTTTCAATGATAATGGTAAACAGGACAAATAGAGAGGGTGTATCTTCTTTAACCACTTAAGCCCCGGAGGATTTGGCTGCTAAAAGACCAGGGGGTATTTTGCGATTCGGCACTGCGTGACTTTAACGGACAATTGCGCGGTCGTGCGACGCTGTACCTAAACTAATTTGGCGTCCTTTTTTTCCCACAAACAGAGCTTTCTTTTGGTGGTATTTGATCACCTGTGCAATTTTTTGATCACGCAATAAACAAAAAAAGAGCGTAAATTTTGCAAAAATAGCAATATTTTTCACATTTTTTTATATGAAATTCCCCCGCAAAAAAATGTAAAAATCAAAATTTTTTAACATTTTCAGCCAATTTGTTTTATGCTACCTATGTTTGGTAAAAAAAATCACAAAAAGCGTATTTTGATTGGTTTGCGCAAAAGTTATCGCGTTTACTAACAAAGGGAAAGATTTTTGTCATTTTTGTTGTTTTTTTTTTAACGCGTAATGGCGGCGATCTGCGATTTTTTTTGCGGTACTGCGACAATGCTGCGGACAGATCGGACCCTTGACTGACATTTTTGCCACTTTTGGGGTTACCAGTGACATTTCTACAGTAATCAGTGCTATACATATGCACTGTTACTGTAAAAATACACTGGCAGTGAAGGGGTTAACTTTTTTTGAAAGGGAGGAGCTATGTGTGTCCCTAGGGGCGTGCTTTCTACTGTGATTGGCTGTGGCTTCAGATGTATGAAGAGTGATCAACGGTTCTACATAGTAGAACCGTATGACCATCCTTCATACACAGGGGAGAATGACAGGCAGCTTGTTTACACAAGCCGCCTGACTTCCCCCTCTCCCCCGCCGATCGCAGAGTGACCGGCGGACATCGGGTCCGCCGGTCACACGCGCGGGGGGGTCCGTGACCACGCGGGAGCGGGAGCGCGCCTCCGGCGGCGCGCGCTCGCTCCCTAGACCCTCACAAGCTAGTGACGTAGCCCTACGTCACTTTGCCTGTGAGGGGCTGACCACCGACGTAGATAGGCGTGCGGCGGTCGGCAAGTGGTTAAAGGGGTACAGACAGCAATAAAAACCTGACAGGTGTTCTAATTCCTCTCCACATATTCAAAACTGAAAAAAAAAGTTTTGCCTTCAGTTATACCTTAAATCTTCTCACCGGGACCTGCCTATTGTGGCCCATTCATAAAATGCAGGCCACGCTGTGGAGCTTGCGGCGCCTCACACACATTGCTCAGCCTATTGCAGTAGAGAGAACTGCATGATTGGATGTGGGGCTGATCATGTGAGTCTGGTGGGTCACTTGATTGGGCACAGGGGACCATAGAACATAAGGAAAGCATGCGTTTAGGCCCCCTTCACATGGGCCGGATTCGGCTTTGCTGAGCAGATTTGGCTGAGATTTGGCTGAGCTGCGCTGCGCTTCTGGATGACAGGTCTGTGTTCGCTATAGACACAGCCCTGCTCTATGGGCACTCGGATGTAAACGGACTGGCTGTCCATTTACACCCAACTGCCTTCCGATCCAATCTGGCCAGACGGAGGGTAATTGATCCTCCTTCTGTTTTTTTTTTTTTGCCAGATTAGAGGTAGCCGGATGTAAACCGACAAGCAGATGACTGATGGCATGTTTCCCGACTGCCTAATTTAATAACGCCCATGTAACTGCAGTAGTACAATAGTTGTATATAAATATATGTTTAATTACATTTTAATGAATACATACATAGTTACATAGTTACATAGTAGGTGAGGTTGAATAAAGACAATAGTCCATCCAGTTCAACCTGTGTAGGTGTGTGTGACTGTAATCATCTAACATAGCCCTCAATCTCCTGATCCTTGAGATGTAAGTCTAAGAGTCTTTTGAAAGTCACCATACTACCCGCAGAAACCACCTCTTGTGGTAGACAATTCCACAATCTTGTAGCCCTAACAGTAAAGAACCCCCCACGTTGCCTGAGGTTAAAACGCTTCTCCTCTAATCGCATTGTATGTCCTCGAGTCCTCATGCAATTCCTTCGAATGAACAGCTTTTCTTCTAAGCTGAGATCCCCATTAAGATATTTATAAATTGCTATCATGTCCCCTCTCAGACGTCTTTTCTCCAGGGAAAATAAATCGAGCGATTGCAGCCGCTCTTCATAGGTAAGGTCCTCCAACCCCCTAATCAGTTTAGTTGCCCTTCTCTGGACTTTCTCCAGCTCCAACACATCCCTCCTGAGGACTGGCGACCAGAACTGGACAGAATACTCCAGATGCGGTCGGACCAGAGTTTTATAAAGTGGAAGGATTATAGTCTTATCTCTGGAATACATCCCTTTCTTTATGCATGCTAATATTCTGTTGGCTTTGGAAGCTGCCGCTTGGCATTGCATGCTGTTGCCTAATCTATCATCAACTAAGACTCCCAGATCCTTCTCCATTTTTGATTCCCCCAAGGGTTCCCCTCCTAACGTGTATTGTGTTTTTATGTTTTTGGTCCCCAAGTGCAAAACCTTACACTTCTCCACATTAAACCTCATTTGCCATGTCGTTGCCCACTCCGTAATTTTGTCCAGGTCATTCTGTAGGATATCTGCTTCATGCTGTGCAGTTATTGCCCTGGCCAATTTTGTGTCATCTGCAAAAACTGATAACGAACTACTGATCCCGTCCTCAATGCTGTTTATGAATAAATTGAACAAGGTTGGTCCCAGGACTGAGCCCTGGGGCACCCCGCTTACTACCTCAGACCAGTCTGAGTATGCGCTGTTTATTACTACCCTTTGGACACGGCCTTTTAGCCAATTCCATATCCAAGAGCAAACCCTGCTGTCGATACCTGCAGACCTTATTTTATAAATTAAGCGCTTGTGGGGAACTGTATCAAACGCCTTAGCGAAATCCAAGTACACCACATCCACTGGTCTCCCCCTATCTAGCTCACAGCTCACTTCCTCGTAGAATGCTAAGAGATTGGTTTGACAAGATCGCCCATTTGTAAACCCGTGCTGGTTACTACTGATGATGTTGTTATCTTTAGCATACTCTACGATATAGTCCCTTATCATCCCCTCCAAAAGTTTACATATTATTGATGTCAGACTGACAGGCCTATAATTTCCCGGGATATGTCTCTGGCCCTTTTTGAATATCGGAATCACGTTAGCCTTCCTCCAATCCCCTGGTACATCTCCTGTCCTAATACTGTCAGCAAAGATCAGGAACAGTGGTCTAGATATAACCATACTGAGTTCCTTGAGCACTCTCGGATGTACGCCATCCGGGCCTGGTGATTTGTTTGTGTTAAGTTTATCCAGTCTTTCCCTGATTTCCCCCTCTGTTAGCCATAGTGGCAAGTCCTGTGTATTACTACTAACCATACAGTCATGGTCAGTGTACCCTTCCTTTTCCTGCGTAAAGACTGACGAGAAAAAAGAATTCAGCACGGTTGCTTTTTCAGTGTCCTCTGTAACCATCCTCCCATCATCGCTAATTATGTGTGCAATATGCTCTGCCCTAGTTTTTTTGCTGTTGATATATTTAAAGAATTTCTTTGGGTTTTTTTTACTATCCTCCGCTATTTGTCTCTCAAAGTTGATTTTAGCCATCTTGATTTCGTGTTTACACTTCTTATTTTCCTCCTTGTATTGCTGGAAGGCCGATACAGTGCCCTCTGATTTATATTTCTTGAAGGCCAATTTTTTTCCCCTAATAAGTTTTTTAACGCTACGGTTTAGCCAGCCAGGTTTGGCTTTGTCTCTTCTAAATTTATTCCCCATAGGAATGCACTGCAAGATGCCTTTGCTTAATATTGTTCTAAAGCATTCCCATTTTTCCTCTGTGGTCAGTGATCCCAGGGTTTGGTCCCAGTTTACCCTTTCCATCAATGAGTACAATTTTGGAAAGTCTGCCCTTCTGAAGTTTAGGGTTCTTATGTTCCCCACTTGCCTTTTTATATTGTTATTTATACTAAATGTGATCATCCTGTGATCGCTAGAGCCCAGGTTGTCCTGGACTCCTACCTCCGAGATTATGTCTGGGTCATTAGTGATCAATAGATCCAGGATAGCATTCTCTCTAGTAGGGGAATCCACCAACTGCGACATGTAGTTATCCTGTAAGGTTTCCGTGAATAGCCGGGCCTTATGCGAGTGTGCAGTCCCCTCTTCCCAGTCAATGTCGGGATAATTGAAGTCCCCCAATATGATGACTGATCCTAGTTTTGCCGCTTTACCTATTAGTGCTAAAAATTCCAGCTCTACCTCCTCCCCTTGGTTAGGTGGCCTATAGCAAACCCCCACAACTACTTTTCCCTTATCTTCTTCCCTATCGAGTTCAACCCACACAGATTCTAAATCCATGCTCATCCCATCCGTAATGTCACTCCTTTCTAGCACCTTTATATTGTTCTTGACATAGAGACATACCCCTCCCCCTCTTTTACCAACCCTGTCCTTCCGGTACACCGAATACCCTTGGATATTGGCCAGCCAGTCATGTGAGGGGTCGAACCAAGTCTCCGTTATTCCCACAAGGTCTATGTCCTCCTCATGTACTAACATGTCCAACTCATCCATCTTATTAGCTAGGCTCCTGGCATTAGCATATACCCCTCTTAGTTTTACGGAAGTTAAACGTGATTGGCGGTTTTGTTTATTTCTGTTTGGTCTGCTGTTCTCCCGCACAGACCCGCCAATTGATGTTGTTGACCTACTGTCGCTATTTACCCTACAACTGCCTTCAGTCCTCTGCTCCCTCCTGACTGATTCTATTTCTGAGCCCTCCCTGCATAATTGTAATTACCTGTTGAATAAACGTTTCAATTGTTTTCCAGTTTTCAGTAACAAAAATACCTTTCAGCGGGTCTGTGTTGTTTTTTTATTAGATTTCCACCACATTGTTCATTATTTAATTGCCTAAAAATTGGGAAGCAAATGAAACAGTGCGATCCATGTAGTTAAAAGCTGCTGAAAGCTCAAAAAATGTCCAAGTGTATGAGTAGCATTACAACTCATTATAACCTAGAACATACTATGAGAAAATCGGTCCGATTTTCCACGAATGTACGTATCACGATGTAACCCAAAATGATAATAAAGAAGTTGTAAAGGCAGAAGGTTATTTTTTTATCTTATCATTCTATGGATTAAGATAAAAACCTTTTTTTTTATTATAATTCGCATTATGGGGGTAATTTTTTGCACAAGCACTTTATATTCTATACTAACAGTCTGAGGGCTCTTTCACACGGTCTGCCTCCGTAGGCTTGCAGTGCGGAGAGGGAGGTGTCACAGCCCCCGCTGCTCTCTATGGGGAATCGGATGAGAGCGGACCGCCTGTCCGCTCTCATCCGATCCCATCCGATCCGATTCCCAGGACGGATGGAAAATCGGGTTTCCATCCGTCCGGATTTCACGGACAGGATCGGATGTGGATGGCAGCGGGTGTCAGCGGACATGTCACCGCTGACATCCGCCGCTCCATAGGGCTGAATGGGGCATCCGATCAGATCCGCCTAAAAAACTGACAGGCGGATCTGATCGGACCGCCCATGTGAAAGAGCCCTAATGGTAACATATGGCACAGGAATTTTGATGCAACATTTATAAGTAATTAATGTGGTTGATTGGTGTGTTTATACAGTGCCTTGCGAAAGTATTCGGCCCCCTTGAACTTTTCAACCATTTGCCACATTTTAGGCTTCAAACATAAAGATATAAAACTGTAATTTTTTGTGAAGAATCAACAACAAGTGGGGCACAATCATGAAGTGGAACAAAATTTATTGGATATTTCAAACTTTGTTAACAAATAAAAAACTGAAAAATTGGGCATGCAAAATTATTCAGCCCCTTTACTTTCAGTGCAGCAAACTCTCTCCAGAAGTTCAGTAAGGATCTCTGAATGATCCAATGTTGACCTAAATGACTAATGATGATAAATAGAATCCACCTGTGTGTAATCAAGTCTCCGTATAAATGCACCTGCACTGTGATAGTCTCAGAGGTCCGTTTAAAGCGCAGAGAGCATCATGAAGAATAAGGAACACACCAGGCAGGTCCGAGATACTGTTGTGGAGAAGTTTAAAGCCGGATTTGGATACAAAAAGATTTCCCAAGCTTTAAACATCCCAAGGAGCACTGTGCAAGCGATAATATTGGAATGGAAGGAGTATCAGACCACTGCAAATCTACGAAGACCTGGCCGTCCCTCTAAACTTTCAGCTCATACAAGGACAAGACTGATCAGAGATGCAGCCAAGAGGCCCATGATCACTCTGGATGAACTGCAGAGATCTACAGCTGAGGTGGGAGACTCTGTCCATAGGACAACAATCAGTCGTATACTGCACAAATATGGCCTTTATGGAAGAGTGGCAAGAAGAAAGCCATTTCTTAAAGATATCCATAAAAAGTGTTGTTTAAAGTTTGCCACAAGCCACATGGGAGACACACCAAGCATGTGGAAGAAGGTGCTCTGGTCAGGTGAAACCAAAATTGAACTTTTTGGCAACAATGCAAAACGATATGTTTGGCGTAAAAGCAACACAGCTCATCACCCTGAACACACCATCCCCACTGTCAAACATGGTGGTGGCAGCATCATGGTTTGGGCCTGTTTTTCTTCAGCAGGGACAGGGAATATGGTTAAAATTGATGGGAAGATGGATAGAGCCAAATACAGGACCATTCTGGAAGAAAACTGGATGGAGTCTGCAAAAGACCTGAGACTGGGACGGAGATTTGTCTTCCAACAAGACAATGATCCAAAACATGAAGCAAAATCTACAATGAAATGGTTCACATATAAACATATCCAGGTGTTAGAATGGCCAAGTCAAAGTCCAGACCTGAATCCAATCGAGAATCTGTGGAAAGAACTGAATACTGCTGTTCACAAACGCTCTCCATCCAACCTCACTGAGCTCGAGCTGTTTTGCAAGGAGGAATGGGCAAAAATTTCAGTCTCTCGATGTGCAAAACTGATAGAGACATACCCCAAGCGACTTACAGCTGTAATCATAGCAAAAGATGGCGCTACAAAGTATTAACTTAAGGGGGCTGAATAATTTTGCATGCCCAATTTTTCAGTTTTTTATTTGTTAACAAAGTTTGAAATATCCAATAAATTTCGTTCCACTTCATGATTGTGTCCCACTTGTTGATTCTTCACAAAAAATTACAGTTTTATATCTTTATGTTTGAAGCCTGAAATGTGGCAAAAGGTCGAAAAGTTCAAGGGGGCCGAATACTTTCGCAAGGCACTGTATATTTTTTGTACTAGAGCTAGCACTGCTGACCGCTTAGAGTATATCCATATTGCGGTAATTTATTAATAGCTTTAGGCTTAACAATGGCTTGCAGCAGCGGCAGCGTTACAGTGTTATTTTATTTATACAGAAAGTCTTTGGCGCAAGTGTATTCACAGAAATCACATATTAAGATAAAAAGCCTTTTGTGTGTAGCAGCTGCCCCAGCACCCCCTAATACTTACCTGAGCCCCATCTCTGTCCAGTGATGTCCATGAGTCCCTTGGCCGTACGGGACTCTCCCTCCTGATTGGCTGAGACATTGGCTCCCGCTGCTGTCAATCAAAGTCAGTTAGCCAATCAGTGGAGAGAGGGGATGGGGCCAAACAGCAGTTCCGTGTTTGAATGGACACAAGGAGCTGCAGCTCAGCTAGGGTGCCCCCATGGCAAGCTGCAGGAGGGAGGGGCCAGGAGCAGGAACGAAGGACCAGAGAAAAGGAGGATCTGAGCTGCTCTGTGCAAAGCCACTTCACAGAGGTAAGTATAGCATCTCACAAAAGTGAGTACACCCCTCACATTTTTGTAAATATTTTATTATATCTTTTCATGTGACAACACTGAAGAAATTACACTTTGCTACAATGTAAAGTAGTGAGTGTACAGCTTGTATGACAATGTAAATTTGCTGTCCCCTCAAACTAACTTAAAGCGGAGTTCCGGGCAGAGAATCGTTTTTTTTTTTAACATACCCCCGGGACAGTCAGGGCTAGCACATTCCACAATGTCCCGGTTCGCACTTACCTTTTAGAAGAAATACTTACTTAGAAGTTTTCTTCCACAGCGTTTCCATCTCGGTTGTGGGCAGCTGAAGCCGGCGCGGTCCTCTTCTCCGTCTTCTTCCGCGTCTTCGTGTCCCAGAATGCGCTGCACCAGCCCCTCTCGTCACTTCCGGTGCGGCGCCGCATTCCTAAACAGCTTCTGGGCATGCCCAGAAGCTGTTTAGCAGGGGAATGCGGCGTCGCCCGGAAATGACGAGCGGGGCCGGTGCGGCGCATTGATTCCTGGGAGCTATGACGTTTAGCTCCCAGGAATCATTGCGAGGCAGGAAGTGACGGGGAGAGCCTCGGCGCTGGAGGAGGAAGCTGTCATAGGTGAGTATTTACGATCGTCAATTACAAGGTGAGTTTTTAAAAAAAAAAAATCTAACTATCCAATTCCTTTTCAGGTTAGGCTGAACTAGCGGACGGGCACAAAAAAAAAATATTGTTTTTGTGCCCGGAACTCCGCTTTAACACACAGCCATTCATGTCTAAACCGCTGGCAACAAAAGTGAGTACACCCCTAAGTGGAAATGTCCATATTGAGCCTAATTAGCCATTTTCCCTCCCTGGTGTCATGAGACTCGTTAGTGTTACAAGGTCTTAGGTGTGAATGGGGAGCAGGTGTGTTAAATTTGGTGTTATCGCTCTCACTCTCTCATACTGGTCACTGGAAGTTCAACATGGCACCTCATGGCAAAGAACTCTCTAAAGGATCTGAAAAAAAGAATTGTTGCTCTACATAAAGATGGCCTAGGCTATAAGAAGATTGCCAAGACCCTGAAACTGAGCTGCAGCATGGTGGCCAAGACCATACGGCGGTTTAACAGGACAGGTTCCACTCAGAACAGGCCTCACCATGGTCGACCAAAGGAGTTGAGTGCACGTGCATGTGCTCAGCGTCATATCCAGAGGATGTCTTTGGGAAATAGACAGCATTGCTGCAGAGGTTGAAGGAGTGGGGGGGTCAACCTGTCAGTTCTCAGACCATATGCCGCACACTGCATCAAATTTGTCGTTCCAAAAGGAAGCCTCTTCTAAAGATGATGCACAAGAAAGGCTGCAAGCAGTTTGCTGAAGACAAGCAGACTAGGGACATGGATTACTGGAACCATGTTCTGTGGTCTGATGAGACCAAGATAAACTTATTTGGTTCAGATGGTGTCAAGCGTGTGTGGCAGCAACCAGCTGAGGAGTACAAAGACAAGTGAGTCTTGCCTGGTGGGAGTGTCATAGTCTGGGGCTGCATGAATGCTGTTGGCACTGGGAAGCTACAGTTCATTGAGGGAACCATTGATGCCAACATGTACTGTGACATACTGAAGCAGAGCATGATCCCCTCCCTTCGGAGTCTATGCCACATGCCACAGGGCAGTATTCCAACATGATAACAACCCCAAACACCCCTCCAAAACGACCACTGTCTTGCTAAAGTAGCTGAGGGTAAAGGTGATGGACTGGCCAAGAATGCCTCCAGACCTAAACTCTATTGAGCATTTATGGGGTATCCTCAAACGTAAAGTGGAGGAGCGCAAGATCTCTAACGTCCACCAGCTCCGTGATGTCGTCATGGAGGAGTGGATGAGGACTCCAGTGGCAACCTGTGAACTCCATGCCCAATAGGGTTAAGGCAGTACTGGAAAATAATGGCGGCCACACAAAATATTGACACTTTGGGCCCAATTTGGACATTGTCACTTAGGGGTGTACTCACTTTTGTTGCCAGCGGTTTAGACATTAATGAGTGTGTGTTGAGTTATTTTGAGGGGAAAGCAAAGTTACGCTGTTATACAAGATGTACACTCACTACTTTACATTGTAGCAAAGTGTCATTTCTTCAGTGTTGTCACATGAAAAGTTATAATAAAATATTTACAAAAATGTGAGGGGTGTACTCACTTTTGTGAGATACTGTATAACATGCTTGGTATTTTTAAAAAAACACAAGAATTTACAATCACTTTAACTTGTATGAAAATTCTTGAATGACAAAGACAAGGGTAACTACATACCAGTGTCCTCCGGGTCGTTCTTTGCTTCTGATCATGCACGGTACTGTGTTTTCTTTTTATTTCTGTATGATTACTGTACACATTCTACACACTGTAGACTTACAATAAAAATGTTCTAGCTTGCACCTTCGTTTTTTTTCAGCCAAACAGTCAGAATCGGCTGTCGAAAGCACTATACCAACGAACAGATAATCGACTGATCGTTTCCTGTACAGAAATTTTCATGCAATTTTCTTATCGTGTGTACAGGCCTTATGGGTTGATTTCTTTTTTTTTTTTCATTGAAACTGAATGGGCAAAGTGACAGCCTCTCTTAATAACATCCCAAACTGACACTGAACTCAACTCATCTACGTTGTGTTCCCCTGCTGCTCACTTCATCTTTCCAAGCTCTTGGAAATATCTAGAATTTTTGAGTATGGTGGAACATGTGACCTACTCCTGTTTTTTAGGGGTTGGGCTTGACCCCTTAGTTCCAGTGAACGGAACTCCAAAGGCGTCAGCATTTTAACATAGTAACATAGTAGTTGAGGTTGAATATAGACAATAGTCCATCCAGTTTAACCTGTGTCGGTGTGAATCATTTCCCATACCCCTGAATGTCCTTGAGATGTATGTCCAAGAGTCTTTTAAAAGTAGCCATACTTCCCACAGTTACTACCATTTGTGGCAGAGAATTCCACAGTCTTGTAGCCCTTACTGTAAAGAACCCCCTCCGTAGCCTGAGGATAAAACGCTTCTCCTCCAATCGCATTATATGGCCTCATGTCTTAATGCATTCCTTGCGACTAAATAGGTTTTTTTGTATGCTCTGATCACCGTTGAGGTATTTGTAAATTGCTATCATGTTCCCTCTCAGGCGTCTCTTCTCCAGGGAGAATAAATCAAGCACCTCCAAAGGCTCTTTGTAATTAAGGTCCTCTAATCCCCTAATAAGTTTTGTTGCCCTTCTCTGTTCTCTCTCCAGCTCCAACACATCCCTTCTGAGGACTGGTGACCAGAACTGGACAGAATACTCCAGATGTGGTCGGACCAGTGATTTATAAAGTGGAAGGATTATAGTTTTGTATCTGGAATACATCCCCTTCCTTATGCATGCTAATATTCTGCCCGCTTTGGCAGCCGCAGCTTGACATTGCATACCGTTGCTAAGTCTATCTTCTACTAAGACTCCCAGATCTTTCTCCATTTTTGATACCCCCAGAGGTTCCCCCCCCCCCCTAGCGTGTATTTTGCTTTTACGTTATTAGTGCCAAGTGCAATGCCTTACAATTATCATCATTAAACCTCATTTGCCATGTAGTTGCCCACTCTGTTATTTTGTTCAGGTCATTCTGCCTCCCGATATGAAGTTATTGCCTTGCTCAATTATGTGTCATCTGCAAAAACTGAGATCGAGCTACTGACCCCGTTCTCAATGCTATTGATGAATAAATTCAACAAAATTGAACCCAGAACTGAGCCTTGGGGGACCCCACTTACCACCTCCAACCAGTCCGAGTATGCATTATTTACTACCACCCTTTGGACACAACCCTTTAACCAGTTCCGTATCCAAAGAGCAAACCTTGTGGTCGATGCATGTGGACCTTAATTTATAAATCAACCGTTTGTGGGGAGCTGTATCAAACGCCTTAGCAAAATCCAGGTACACCACATCCACAGGTCTCCCACTGTCTAGCTCACAGCTAACCTCCTCGTAGAATGTTAACAGATTGGTTTGACAGGAACGCCCCTTTGTAAACCCGTGCTGATTACTGCTGATGATATTATTGATTTTAGCAAACTCTTGGATATAGTCCCTTATCATCCTCTTCAGAAGTTTACATACTATTGACGTCAGGCTGACTGGCCTATAATTACCTGGGATATGCCTCTGCCCTTTTTTGAATATCAGTATCGCATTCGTTTTTCTTCAATCACCTGGTACAGTTCCTGTCATAATACTGTCAGCATAGATCAGGAGCAGTGGTCTAGATATAACCTTACTGAGTTCTTTAAGTACTCTCGGAGCATGAAATTTGCACAATTTCATGCTCCCAACTTTGTGGGAACAGTTTGGGGATGGCCCCTTCCTGTTCCAACATGACTGCACACAGCAACACAGTGCACAAAGCAAGGTCCATAAAGACATGGATCAGCCAGTTTAGGGTCGAGGAACTTGACTGTCCTGCACAAAGTCCTGACCTCAATCCGATAGACCACCTTTGGGATAAATTAGAACAAAGACTGCGAGCCGGGCCTTCATGTCCAACATCAGTGCCTGACCTCACAAATGCGCTTCTTGAAAGATGGTCAAACATTCCCATAGACACACTCCTAAACCTTGTGGACAGCCTTTCCAGAAGAATTGAAGCTGATATAGCTGCAAAGGGTGGGCCAACTCAATATTGAACCCTACGGACTAAGACTGGGATGCCATTAAAGTTAATGTGCGTGTAAAGGCAGGTGTCCCAATACTTTTGACAATATAGTGTATATCCTGTGAGGTTTCTCACTCATGTTACTCAGGTTCCCTCATAAAGTAACACTATGGTAATCTAACCGAAGAAAGAAAGGAACGTTGTAAAAGCTTGCATTTTTAAAGCTGAGCTCTAGGAAAACATTTGGTAACTGCACAGATGAAAGTTGAGTGTTATCTGCCAAAGGATTTCTATTTTTGCCCAACCAGACCTCGGATTTCCCCCCAAGGCTTTAACCTACAGAACAGCCCTGTCTAGTATAGCTGATCTTTGCTACAGTTTCACTTTCACTTACAAGACCCCTGCTCTGTGACTGGTCAGTGAGAGTAGAAGCAGCATACAGATTTGCTTCTAACAGTATGTTCCTTGCACTGCAGCATACCTGATCGGCTCCTTTTTCAGGTGTAAATGGGCACGTGTCCATTTACATCTGATTACCTCCACCACATCTATGTCCAAAAAAAATGAAAAAGGACTTTTTTATTTTTGGACCTAGACTCGGAGGTAATCAGATGTAAATGGACACAAGTCTGTTAGGATAGGGTCATCTACACAGCTTCTGGCTGCTAGAATGCTGACAGCTACATGGTGTCACTGGTTGCTAAGACACCACTGGCTAAACAGCATCACTGGTTGCTAGGATGCCATCTTCTACACAGCATCACTGGTTGTTAGAACACTGTTGGCTACATAGTTTCACTGGTTGCTAGGACACTGCCTGCTACATGACTTTACTAGTTGCTAGGGTGCTGTTAGCTACCCACCTCACTGGTTGCTGGGACGCTGCTGATTACACATTGTCACTGGTTGTTAGGATGCTGTCGGTTACCGTGTCATTGTTGCTAGGACACTGTCGGCTACACAGTGTCCTTGAATGCTAGGATGCCGTTAGCTACACAGTGTCACTGGTTGCTTCACTGCACATTAGACCTTTGTACTGTATATTCTCTTGTCCCCCATTCAGGCCTTGTGATAAGCCATACATACATGCATCCCTTTAAGGTTGTCCTCAAATACCTTAACCTCTTGCTGACCAGCCACTGTACTTATACTTTGGCAGGTTGGCTCTGTCCCGCAAACCAACGTACCTCACAGGGGGGAGCCAATCAGCGGGTCCGGCAGCCACGATGTCTGCTGAGCACCCATGATCGCTCCACGTAGAGATAGAACGGCGGCCTGTCGTTGTAAGCACAACAGACCACTGTTCTGTCAGTAATGAACACAGGGATCCTGTGTTCCTTTTATTTAGGAACACAGGTCTCTGTGTTTTATTCAACAAGCCCATCCCCCACACAGTTAGAAAGCACCCCTTAGGGACACATTTAACCCTTTGATCGCCCCTGGTGTTAACCCCTTCCCTGCCAGTGTCATTAGTACAGTAACAGTGCATATTTTTAGCACTGATTGTGCAGAACAAAACTGTACTCCTGGGAGCCATGAGAGAAGTATGGCCAAACAAGCTTTGACCATACTTCTCCTTCAATATACATTCCTGTACATGATCTTCTAAGTGCCCCTTACTAAGTATCCTGGGGCCCCTAAGTGCTCCTTTCAGGTGGTCTTGCCTTAAAAAGGCAAGTAAGTCCATTAGTCCTCGGTAAGCAAGAGTCCATGCCCTGGAAACCTGACAGTTCACATTTTTAGCTGCATCTGGTTCCTTTAAGTGGGGAAACCTGTAAACAGAACCTTTGGCTGTCTTTCTAATTACAGCGCCCCTGAGAGGTGATTCCCTCTCCTTTTTAAGGGCCGGTTCACATTGGTGCATTTGAAGACATTGCACGTGATTCGCACCGCACTGCTATGTAAATCACATGTGATGTCTTTGCGATGCCAATTCAGCCATACAGATTGTATGGCTGAATTTGCATCGCATTCGGACAAAAGTTGTGCAGGACCCTTTTTTTTGGTCCGCACCAGAATCGGATCGCATGAGTGTGTCTATTGAGTCTTGGGAGTCTCCCCACTGTATCCAATGAGGGATTTTGTTGGTCAGTGGAGGAAACCTAGCCAATAGCACACCAGGGTTTATGACTGTCTCAGTGGGCGGGGTTTACTGCAATGCACCCTGGGATTGGATATAAATCTGTGGGGAGCGTGTGACAGAGCGTATTTGGCGGGAGCATCAGTCCCAGGAGGAGGAGGTGATGGCTGTCTCTCCTCCTGTCAGAGAGTGAAGGTGGTCCAGGCAGTCGGCCTACGGGGACCAGAGGTTGAGCTGTGCTGCAGAGAGGGATCCAGAGTGTTGCTGACCAAGTGGAGCTGCTGGGCAGAAGTCTTCAGGAAAAACAGTATCGTGAGTACTCAAGATCTGCCCAGAGGGTCTGCCTAGGAAAGGGGACCACTCCAGAAGGTCAAGGGGATCCAGGAGCCAGCTAACTAGTAGTATTGGCAATGAAATGGGGTGCCAAGTGTTCAAAGCTCTGAAGATAGGGAAGTGAAAGGGGGTGCCAGTGTGGGCCCTGAAGCATTCAGCAGTGTAGCAAAGGTGTACAAGTAGCTACCACAGGCGATGATACCTCAGGGAGCTAAAAGGGACTTCCATAGTAAAAAGGGAAGTTACAGCATCAAGTCAGCGTTAACCGGCATTCGGCCAGCATTAACCAGCATCATGCCAGCGCTAATCAGCGTCATGCAGCATTTATTCAGAGTCCCCATCAAATTGTGTATAGTTCAATTGCAGGAGTATCCCACTCATCCCTTCTCCCATCCAAGTTCCTAAATAAACCTAAAAACTCAAAGATACTGGACTGTTCTTGTCTCAGTGCTCACACTTGGAGAAACATGTTCAAAGGTACTTTTGTTGCACCCGGTAACCCAGGGGGACCCAAAGCCAGCACCTATGCTGGGGATTATGCTACAGACATAATTAAAATGATGATAACATTAAATTGAATAATGAAATAAATAATTATACAAATAATAAAAGGAATAAAATAATAAACATATATATATATATATATATATATAATAATATTTATTTTATTATAGCTTTTCATGTGACAACACTGAAGAAATGACACTTTGCTACAATGTAAAGTAGTGAGTGTACAGCCTGTATAACAGTGAACATTTGCTGTCCCCTCAAAATAACTTAACACATAGTCATTAATGTCCAAAGGACTGGCAACAAAAGTGAGTACACCCCTAAGTGAAAATGTCCAAATTGGGCCCAAAGTGTCAATATTTTGTGTGGCCACCAATATTTTCAAGCACTGCCTTAACCCTCTTGGGCATGGAGTTCACCAGAGCTTCACAGGTTGCCATGGAGTCCTCTTCACCTCCTCCATGATGACATCACTGAGCTGGTGGATGTTAGAGACCTTGCACTCCTCCACCTTCCATTTGTGGATGCCCCACAGATGCTCAATAGGGGTTAGGTCTAGAGACATGCTTGGCCAGTCCATCACCGTTACCCTCAGCTTCTTTAGCAAGGCAGTGGTCATCTTGGAGATGTGTTTGGGGTCGTTATCATGTTGGAATACTGCCCTGCGGCCCAGTCTCCGAAGGGAGGGGATCCTGCTCTGCTTCAGTATGTCACAGTACATGTTGGCATTCATGGTTCCCTCAATGAACTGTAGCTCCCCAGTGCCGGTGTTCTGTGAGAAAAACCTACCCCTCGTCACTTCCGGTGCACGGCACTGTATGTAATGCAGCGGTTACATTAAAACAACTGTGTTGCAATATGAGTCATCTCCGCTCCTGTCCCTGTCACTTCCCTGCTCTAGGCAAGTAAATATAAAAGCGGCGGCGGCTGTATGAAAACATAAATCACGGAGCCGAGAGCCGCTTTTATATTTATTAGCCCAGATCACGGAAGTGACAGGGACAGGAGCGGAGATGACTCCTATTGCAGCACAGCTGTTTTATGTAACCGACGCGTGGGTAGCTTTTTTTCACGGTACACCGTGATCTTTTCATGCTAGTGCGCATGCGCACTAGTCAGCTCCTCAGTTGTTCCATTAGGTATCTGGGGCTGTGAGCATGCGCACTGCTGCGCTGCTCAGCTGTTCCTGGCCGTTAGTGACGAGGGTAGGTTTTTCTCACGGTGTAGGTAATTCTCACGGAACACCGGCAGCACTCATGCAGCACCAGACCATGACACTCCCACCACCATGCTTGACTGTAGGCAAGACACACTTGTCTTTGTACTCCTCACCTGGTTGCTGCCACACACGCTTGACACCATCTGATCTGAACCAAATAAGTTTATCTTGGTCTCATCAGACCACAGGACATGGTTCCAGTAATCCATATACTTAGTCTGCTTGTCTTCAGCAAACTGTTTGCGGGCTTTCTTGTGCATCATCTTTAGAAGAGGCTTCCTTCTGGGACGACAGCCATGCAGACCAATTTGATGCAGTGTGCGGCGTATAGTCTGAGCACTGACAGGCTGACCCCCCACCCCTTCAACTTCTGCAGCAATGCTGGCAGCACTCATACGTCTATTTCCCAAAGACAACCTTTGGATATGACGCTGAGCACGTGCACTCAACTTATTTGATCGACCATGTCGAGGCCTGTTCTGAGTGGAACCTGTCCTGTTAAACTGCTGTATGGTCTTGGCCACCGTGCTGCAGCTCAGTTTCAGGGTCTTGGCAATCTTCTTATAGTCTAGGCCATCTTTATGTAGAGCAACAATTCTTTTTTTCAGATCCTTTAGAGAGTTCTTTGCCATGAGGTGCCATGTTGAACTTTTAGTGACCAATATGAGAGAGTGAGAGCGATAACACCAAATTTAACACACTTGCTCATCATTCACACCTGAGACCTTGTAACACCAACCAGTCAGATAACAACGGGGAGGGAAAATGGCTAATTTGGCCCAATTTGGACATTTTAACTTAGGGGTGTACTCACTTTTGTTGCCAGCGGTTTAGACATTAATGGCTGTGTGTTGAGTTATTTTGAGGGGACAGCAAATTTACACTGCTATGCAAGCTGTACACTCACTACTTTACATTGTAGCAAAGTGTCATTTCTTCAGTGTTGTCACATGAAAAGATATAATAAATAATAAAATATTCACAAACATGTGAGGGGCGTACTCACTTTTGTGAGATACTGTATGGAGGGAGAGAGAGAGAGAGAGAGAGAGAGAGAGAGAGAGAGAGGGGGAGAGAGAGAGGGGGAGAGAGAGAGGGGGAGAGAGAGAGGGGGAGAGAGAGAGGGGGAGAGAGAGAGGGGGAGAGAGAGAGGGGGAGAGAGAGAGGGGGAGAGAGAGAGGGGGAGAGAGAGAGAGAGAGAGAGAGAGAGAGAGAGAGAGAGAGAGAGAGAGAGAGAGAGAGAGAGAGAGAGAGAGAGAAATAACACAGATAATAAAAGTATGAGTAAGTAATAATAATAATAATATAAATTATAAAATAGTATAATACATAAAAAAATCTTAAAAAAAAAAAAAATAATATTTTAAATAATAGTAATTTTGTTATTATCATTTATTAATATTTAAGTTGTATATAATAATACTAATTAAAGTAAAACAAATAAAATAACAATAAAATAATAAAATAGATAGTACTTATAAAAAAATATATAAATATTATAAAAATAATATAAATCATATCTAAAACCAAAATATTAATAAATAATAACTATCACAATAATAATATAATGAAAGTAAAATAAATAAACATAACAAAACAAAAAAAAATAGATAGTAATAATAAAATAATATAAATATTATAAAATAATAAAATGGCATAATATCTAAAACATTATTAAAAAGAAGAAAAAGGAACCACAACCACGTGATATGGTCCTCAGACCTGATCATGCTGTGGTCCTAATAATTAGGACTTTAATAGGTATTAGGCTATCAAAAATGAGCAAACTTATCATTTTTGATTGCCTGATACCTATTAAAGTCCTAATTATTAGGACCACAGGATGAGCAGGTCTGAGGACCATATCACGTGGTTGTGGTTCCTTTTTCTTCTTTCTACTATATGAACAATTGAATGTGGGTATCTAGGGTATCAATAAGAATGCTGCTGTAACATTATATCAGGGATCTTCAAACTTTGGCCCTCCAGTTATTCAGGAACTACAATTCCCATCATGCCTAGTCATGTCTGTGAATGTCAGAGTTTTACAATGCCTCATGGGATGTGTAGTTCTGCAACAGCTGGAGGGACATAGTTTGAGGATCTCTGCATTATATGAACGACATTATATGAATGCTAAGGCTCCGTTCACATGTCAGCGTATGGATCGCGGGCAGAACCGCCGCTGAGCGATGTTGCCGCGATTTCCGCCTGCCGAATCGCGGTAACATCGCGCAAAAAAAATCGCGGGACGCAATACGCTCCAAAGAAGCTCTTGTACTTTTTTGGGCGTAATGCGTCTCGCAATTTTTTTTTGCGCGATGTCGGCAGGCGGAAATCGCGGTAACATCGCTCAGCGTTTGGGGGGCTATTGCAAACCAACGGGCAATGCACAGGCGTCCTGCGATTTGCAATAATCTCCGGATCGCGGGCGGAACCGCGGCGGTTCTGCCCGCGATCCATACGCTGACATGTGAACGGAGCCTAAAACATTATTAAATAATAATAAAAACACAATTAAAGTAAAACAAATGAAAAACAAATACCACTGAATTAAAAGAAATATTATAAAATAGTAATAATAACAATAATAATATATAAAATTAAAATAATAATAATACAATGAAAGTAAAACAAATAAACATAAATAATAAAAAAATAAATAAAACAGATAGTAATAATAAAAATGATAAAATAAATATTATAAAAAAATATAATTATATATAAAGCTAAAAATACTAATACAAATATATTAATAATAGTAGAATTAAAGGTAAACAAATAAAAAAACATAAAAAGAATATGAATATTATAAAATAATAAATAAAATGGGCTAAAACTGATTCCAGTGAATGGACTGTGATTGTGTATACGATGGGTCCCCTAGGTGTAAGGTGTAGGGAGATGATGATGATGATGGTAGTAGTAGTATAGGAGACGCACGGCTCCCCCCGATCTCCCCCAGGCTGGGGTCTAGCTGTCATGTTGCGGGCCGCCTGCAGAGGGAGCCGCTCTGTCGGGAGGCGGACGGGCGGGCGGGCGCGCTGTCGGTGCGGTGGGGCGTAGGGGGGGGAGGGGATGTTAGGCTCCGCCCTCACTTTGTGTCAGCAGGTAGGAGCCGAGCCGTCCCGGGGAAGGAAGGAAGGAAGGAGGGAGCGGAGCGGAGTGTGGAAGAGACGAAGCTGGGAAAGTGTCACCCCGGCCGGGACAAGGCGTACCCCGAGCTCCGGTTGGATGTGAGGGAGGAGGATACCTGTGTCGGAGGGGAGGGGGTATGGCTGCATGCGGTGGTTAGTGGCCCCTCTCCCGGGACTATGGATGCCGGGTGCCGGGTGCAGTATGAGTAGAGGCCGGCTGGTGTCCCTGTGTGTGCTCCTCCTCATCACCGCTCTACAGGCGAGCCTCGCCGTCTCCCAGCCCAGAGCTCTGCTCCGGGTCTTCCCCATCAGGATGGAAACCCCCAACTTCACCGTGGAGGGGATCTTCGCCAAGGTGGCCGACGTCAGCTCTGCCGAGGGCAGGCTCTTCCAGGTGAGCCATGGAGCTGGGCCAGCACGGACACTTCTTACTCTCATTTCTTATTTATTGTGAGGGATAACACAGGGCCAGCTCATAGAAAACCCCAAGGCTGGAGCCCCCTTTTCACACCTGAGTGGTCCAGGAACGCAATTTTGAAAACGCACAACACGCTTGCCATGCCTCAAACGCTGCTAGCGCTCTTCAGTTTTGTCGTGCAGCGCAAAACCCGCTTGGCTCATTGCCAAAGACAGGTGCGGGCGCTGCATTGGCGCACAGAAAGGCGACTCAGGTGTGACGTGGGGTGAGGGCTCATCCACATGGGCAGGAAAACGCAGCGCTTACATGTGATTGGTTTAGGTTTGGATAGTAATCAATGAGCCGTGCGCACAGCTAAATCTGAGAATGTCAGACGCGGGTGCAGATTTTGCGCACGGACGCGGGTGCAGATTTTGCGCACGGACGCGGGTGCAGATTTTGCGCACGGACGCGGGTGCCGGTTTTCCGCACTGGCGCGGGTGCAGGTTTTCCGCACTGGCGCGGGTGCAGGTTTTCCGCACTGGCGCGGGTGCAGGTTTTCCGCACTGGCGCGGGTGCCGGTTTTCCGCACTGGCGCGGGTGCAGGTTTTCCGCACGGACGCGGGTGCAGGTTTTCCGCACGGACGCGGGTGCAGGTTTTCCGCACGGGTGCAGGTTTTCCGCACGGGCGCGGGCGCAGGTTTTCCGCACGGGCGCGGGCGCAGGTTTTCCGCACGGACGCGGGTGCAGGTTTTCCGCACGGACGCGGGTGCAGGTTTTCCGCACGGGCGCGGGTGCAGGTTTTCCGCACGGGCGCGGGTGCAGGTTTTCCGCACGGGTGCAGGTTTTCCGCACGGGCGCGGGTGCAGGTTTTCCGCACGGGTGCAGGTTTTCCGCACGGGCGCGGGTGCAGGTTTTCGGCACGGACGCCAGGGCTTTAGGCGCGCACGTTACACAGGATTGCCTAGCTTTTCCAGCAGCTTTTCTTTTATCTTTTTAGATTGTAAGCTCTAGGGAACAGGGCCCTCTGATTCCTCCTGTCTGCCCTCATCTGTAAAGCGCTGTGTTGGCGCTAAATAAATCCTGTATAATAACGCAGGAAATACGGGTGTGTATTATTATATTCCTATAATGCTGCCATGTGTACAAATCTGTACGCAGAGCTTTTTCTGCCCGTGTGAATAAGCTCTGAGGCTGCATTCACACCTGTGCGACTCAAAGTTGTGCGATTTTCATTGCATCTTTAATGGAACTTTGACTGTCACATTGAGAACATTAAGATGCGACTTTTGAGTGTTTACATTGCAGTCTATGGCACTTAAAGTGAGTTCTGCTTTGTCGCATAGATGTGAGCGGCTTCCATTGAATCGCACGCTGCGACTTGTCATGAGCCATACAACCCATTCACACTTGTGCGGCTTGTCCTGTGACTTTGGACATTGGAGTGACATGACAAGTCGGACCCCATATTTTCCAGTGATAACCGGTCATATAGGTGATGCTTAAAGTTGCAGAGACTTCAGTTGTTCATGCACTGCTTGAGGGCCGTAGACTTCAATGTTAACCCTCAAAAGTTGCACCTGAATGTTTTATATGTAACAGTGGGTCTGACTGCAGAGGGAAACGCATCCCATCAAAGTGGTGCAAGTGTGAAAGCACATTGTCACTAGGCTCACGCTTCATGTGGCACTTCTTCCAGCATTTATTTTTCTGGGTTTCGGGCTGGAATGTTCTTGTTTTGGCCAATGAAAGGTCAGTTATTAAGGGAAGGAGAGGCGAGAAGTCACGTGTGCTGGCTTATTCACATGGCGTGTTTTCTGCACGGAATGCTGGTTCTTGCTGGCAGAGCCCATAGATGATCCGGTGTACAATACGCACTCAATGTACTGATAACTATATGCATACCATTTTTTGAATGAGTTTACACTTTACATATACAGGCGTAAAATCTGCAGGTATGTACAGCCACAGATGGGGCTAGGTTTTACTTTTTTTGTGTGTAAGTAGCTAAAAGCACATGCATGTGTAAAATCTGCAGGTATGTACAGCCATAGACAGGGTTATGTTTTACTCCTTTTTTTTTTTTTTACGTACGCCACTAAACACACATACATGCATAAAATCTGCAGCTATGTACAGTCACGGACAGAGCTATGTTTATTTTTTTCCCTGTACGCTGCTAAACTCGCATACAAGTGTAACATCTGCAGGTATGTACAGCCACAGACATGGCTACGTTCTACTTTTTGTTTTGTATGCTGTTAAATGCACATACCTGCGTAAATTCTGCAGGTATGTAGAGTCACAGACTAGGCTATGTTCTATTTTTTTTTGCATGCATAAAATCTGCAGGTATGTACAGCCATAGACAGGGTTATGTTCTACTTTTCTTCTTTTATTATTAGTTTTTTTTTTTTTCGCCACTAAATGCACATGCATGCATAAAATTTGCAGCTATGTACAGTCACAGACAGAGCTATGTTTCTTTTTTTTTTTTTTCCCCCTGTACGCTGCTAAACTCGCATACAGGCATAAAATCTGCAGGTATGTACAGCCATAGACAGGGCTATGTTCTTTCTTTTTTTTTTTTTTTTTTTTAATATATATATATATATATATATATATATATATATATATATTTTTTGTACGCCACTAAAGGCACATACATGCATAAAATCTGCAGCTATGTACAGTCACAGACAGAGCTATGCTTCTTTCCCCCCCCCCCCCCCCCCACCTGTTCACTGCTAAAAACTCACATACAGGCGTAACATCTGCAGGTATGTACAGCCATAGACAGGGTTATGTTTTTTACTTTTAATATATAATTTTTTTTTTTTTTTTTTTGTACGCCACTAAAGGCACATACGTGCATAAAATCTGCAGCTATGCTTCTTCCCCCCCCCCCCCCCCCCACCTGTTCACTGCTAAACTCACATACAGGCATAAAATCTGCAGGTATGTATAGCCAAAGACAGGGCTATGTTCTTTTTTTTTTTTTTTTTTTGGCATGCCATTATATACATGCGTAAAATCTGCAGGTATGTACTGCCACGGGGGGGTTATGTTTTACTTTTTTTTTTTCACCATTAGAGGCATGCATGTTTAAATTCTGCAGGTATGTAGAGTAATGGGCCATACACACTATAAGATTTTCTGAAGACTTTTTCCTTCAGACTTACCAAAACCAGATAATATGAGGTCAATCCTAAACACTTTCAATTTGTAAGCAATCTGGCAGGCCCTTGCACTACATAGAAAAAGGTAAATCTGAAGGGAAAAAGTCTTCAGAAAATCTTATAGTGTGTATGGCCCTTTACAGACTGAGCTATGTTCTACTTTTTGTTTTGCACATTTTACTCAGGTAGTTGTAAAGTCATTTATTAATAGTAGTTGTCTAGGCGTTGGCACGTTAGACACATTTTACGCAGGATCTTCTACGGGCTTTGCCAGCAAGCACCTGCACATTTTTGCTTGTAGACCTAGCTGTGTATATTCCATGAATCCTGTAGGATTGCTTTTAGATGGGTGGAAATCTATACATGGCATTTGATGTCTGTGTGAAGGAGCCCTCACACATTTTCAGGCGCTCCCATTAACGTCTATAGGGACCAGAAATGTCTGACACTGTCCCATAGAAGCTTGTGTACTTTTTAGAGTTTTAGGATAACTTCACCTTTTGTAAGAAAAAAAAAATATAAAATTAAATAATAAACACCTTTTTGCAGGTTAAATTTTTTTTTTTACATTTATTACATTTTTTTTTTTTACTAGGAAGCCTGGAAAGCATTGCAACTGTGATCAGCAGATCAGGGGTGCCATGCAGTACTCCTGCAGACTGTCAGTGTATCTGTCTGCTCATACCAGCAGGTAGTTACACACTGACAGGAAGAGTCAATGAATTACCACAGCCCTAAACAGCGCCCTGGTAGTTCATTGAGAAGTGCAAGGCGACAGCTGCAAAGGCTGTCTGTAGTTGTAGTTTTCGCAGAACTCCAGGAATAAATGAAGGGGGGGGGGGGGGGGAAGCACTGTATGGCTGCGTTTAAAAAAAAAAAAAAGTGTGTGTGTGTATATATATATATATATATATATATATATATATATATATATATATATATATTTAGAGATCAACCGATTATCAGCCGATATGCACTTTCCCCAATATATCGGAATTGGCCCCTGAGGTTACCGATATTGCAGATATTTCGGAAAGTGCTGTACCGGAGTGATGCCTGCAGCTAGAGGCATCACCCCGGTACTGGCGTCCATAGCCGACGGTCGACTGTCTTGTAATGACAACCGATGCGGCTGAGAAACTGCACGGCTGTCATTATAAGGAGCGGGAGGGGATGTCTCCCACTGCCTTCCGTGGCTCGCCCGGGTCTCCCGTCCCATCCTACCTGCACGGCCACCGAAGAGAAGAACCGATCAATTCGGCTCTGATCGGGTCTCCATGTAAAAACTCGGAAGTGATGTCATGACATCACTTCCGGGTACTCGGCGGCAAATTCAAAAAAATGTGAGCATTCAAAACAGCCAAACTTGGCGTTTTGAATACTTTTAAGTGTAGAGGGGTCTGGGGTCTTTTAAGACCCCCAGATCCGTCCACAATAGTATCTCTGAATTTTTTTTGTTTTTAAAAGTCCAAAAACTTCCGATAATACCGATATCCGATGATCAAAATATCGATATCGGCACTAAAAAAACGATACCGGTCGATCACTAATATATATGTGACAGAGTGTGGGGAGAAGATTTCCTGTGGCTGCAGGAGTGGGATCCTGTTACATGTTCTACCCTCCCAAAGGTGAAGTTCTCCTTTAAGTGGTGCCACACTCGGGTGTGAACGGGCACCATTGAATAGAATGACAATGTGGATGTTGAGGAGCTTCAGGAAATGCAAATGATATCACTCAGGTGAGAACTGTACTTCTGGAAAAGTAGAGGAGCTTCTTTGGGTGTGATTGCACAATTTTGGCTTCAGCGGGAGAGGCTGAAGAACATACGTTATACACATTTTCAGGAACTCCTATTGAAGTCTGTAGGGGCCAAAAATACACAACTCTACGCTAAAGAGCACCAAGATTGGCATGACGCTAAGGTGTATATGGGCACCATTAAATAGGATGAGAAGCTTGATATTGAGCATTGGAGCTCTTTGGGAAACGCGCTTTGAATGGGGTCCTGAGATTCGGGGTGTCAAGGATGCTGTCCTGCAATAACATAACCCCCATACTGAGTGAGCCCTTGTTGCCCCTTGATGCCCCCATGGAACCAACATTACCTCCTTCGACCTCTGCAAGCTTTTAAAACGTCTATAGCCTGGATTCTAGGCCTGCACGATATTGGAAAAAAAATATATTGTACATCGACTATCGTTCAGCCCTACTGGATTCCCACTTGTGTGTTTTCGTGTGATTTTAGGTGTTTTTGCTAGTTTTTCAGGATTTTATGTATTAGCCATTGGAAAGCTAGGTACTAGGAGGAGGTTGTTGGGTGATAAAACACACCATTTTTACAATTTATAGGAGATAACAACTAGCTTTCTCAAGCCTGAAACTGCCAACAATATGTACAAACGCTAAAAAAGAAATAATGCTCCTGTGAATGCAGACGTTTGTGGATCGAAGTTAGATTTCCACACTTTGCTATTGTCTGGGCCCTATTAAAATTAATGTCATTCCGCTAAACTGGGAGTCTTTTTACTGAGATGTTAGATGAGCTGATATCACATTTACCAGGGAGATAAACAATGATGGATGGTTGATCTAAATAATCTAGAACAGTGGTCTCCAAAACTGTGGCCCTTTGCTTTCCTTTATCTGCCCCTTTAAGCATTCCTGCCACTGACACCAACAATGGCACATAATTCCTGCCACTGCCGCCAAGGATGGGGCATAATTCCTGCCACTGCCGCCAAGGAGGGGGCATAATTCCTGCCACTGACAAAAACATGAGGTGCTATTCCTCCTACTGACGCCAACTATTTCTCCCCCTAATACCAAAGAAAGGGCATTGTTTATACCAACTGGGCACAGTCCAGGCCCCCTAAAGACTGAAGTTTGGAGACCCCTGATCTAGAAAGTTCCTGGATAGGGGCGGTGCATTAACAGGAGTCAGTCTCTGTTCACACCATCTCCATTTTATGTGCATTGGCCAACATGAGATACGATTATTTATTACCATTATGTTCTATAGGGCCTGGTAAAATCTGTGCGTCTTGGCAAACATTTCAGGTGCTCTTTTTTTGGTGTTACATTGTGTGAAAAACAAACTTTAGATGGGTGCGACTTGGGTTAGGCTTTGGCTTTGAGCACTGGTAACGGGCAACTGTTGCACAAGATGGATAAGATGTGACATTTGAGGGATTACATTAGTCTATGGCACTCAAATCGCATGAAAGTTTGACCAAGTAGTGCAGGAACCTTTTTAATGTTGCTGCGACTTTAAGTTGCACATATTTAAATGGTTATCATTGAAAAACATGGGGTGTGACTTGTCATGCGACTTTAGTGTCCAAGTCACAGAAGTGTGAATGGAGCCTAAAATGTAGACCACAAGTCTGAACCTACAGAAGAATGATAGAGCTTCTAGGAAAACCTTGTGGTGTATTTTTCTGTTATGAAGGCGATATTCTCTGAAATTTTCTTAGTACAATATTGGGCTCATCATCCATGTTACAATTTGATTTTACCATCTTAATATCTGCCACACCTGTGTAGTGTAAGGGCAAACTGATTGTACGGTTAGGTTGGTATATTTACAGTGACTCTTAGTAGTATTGTATATCTAAAGCCAAAACCTTTTGTGTTTTGTATAGAGTAGGGAATGGGTAAACCCCTCTCGTCATTTTTGTCTTCTTTGCCCCTCTTGAAAGATTTCCAGGAACTTCCTGTCCATCGACAGAACAGGATGTGATTTGAGAAATCTCCTCTTGGTTGTCACCGGGACAGGTGTCCCCTTTGGAAGATTACACCTCTATTTTAGTGACCACTCAAGATTTTGGATTGCCCCTTACTTTGTGCTAGTGGTCTGCAGGACAGATATAGAGGGTGAGTTTCTCTACACGGCAGTGACACTGACACAGGGGGTCCGACCAACACCCCCCCCCCCCCACCATCCAGGATGGAAAAAAATGTTTGGCTTTGGTCAGACTTGTATAAAGTACTCAAAATTTCTACTTGAGTAAAAGTACAAGTGCTCGATCAAAAAGTGACTTAAGTAGAAGTGGAAGTGCTCGCAGAAAAAGTTACTTAAGTAGAAGTACTAAAGTATTCAACATTTTTTTTACTTAAGTATTGCAAGTAGTTTTTTTTTAAAAATTGCTACTTAAGTACTAAAAGTAAAAAGTACCAGTAGTTTTGAAAAAAAAATTCTACTCAAGTACTGAAAGTAGAAGTAGAAGTACTGTGTTATGTAGTTATTACAGAAAGAAGTCAAAAGTTTGAACATCATATTGTTTTTTATTATTTCAAATGCAGCTTTTATTTATACATACAGTAGCATTTATTTTCATATGCGCTGATAATACACATGTTTTGAGCTTCATGAAACCTGTCATCTACTGTTCTGGCAGTGGTCATTTTTTATAATTGTAACGAGTAACTATGCAGCACAAAAAAAAAATATCGGAGTAGAAGTATCGAAATCATCGAAAAAATGTAGTGAAGTAAAAGTAGAAGTAGGAGAAAAAAATTCTACTCTAGGAAAGTACAGATACCGCCTTTCGGTACTTAAGTACAGTACTTAAGTAGTTCTACTTGGTTACTATACATCTCTGGCTTTGGTAGACTTTTCAGTTTAACGTTTGTGTCTTATCATAAAGATCATTGTGGATCAGTATGTATGTCTTATCAGAAGTACCATATATGGATAGGTGAATGCATTCAAGGGTGTGCCCCCCCAAAGCAAGTCTCTTCAAGCCAAAATCCTTTAGAGACATACAGCTTCATAAATGGAGTGAACTTTGAGTGGTTGTCCTCTGTTTAGGGAATGGATTTAGTAACATGACATTTCTGGTGCAGTGTGATGGACTGCAGATCTTATTGGCATTATATAATACCTCTAACGAGGCATAGGATAATTGATTCTACAAATAATCCCATAAAGAAAGCCGGATGTGTATGGGTTTACAAAGCATCTCTTTGTCCCACTTCTGGAGATTCTATAGGAAACGCTAAACTAACTTCAGTCTGAAACTGTCATCTCTGGACATAATTACTGTCACATAAAATGTCATTTGGTTTAAAGAATTCTAATAAAAAAATCTAATTTGGTTATATAGCTATCCTTTGAGTTTGAAATAATGTCGTTTTTAGGGCAGCTTGTGTGTGTGTGCATCTATCATACACATATAATAATATATATATATATATATATATATATATATATATATATTATATCAATCATATATGTTTTTTTTTTTTTTTTTTTTTTTTTTTTTTTTTTATGAAAGGTAAATTTCTGAGATTTTCATTAGTGGAACTGGCTACATAAAAATTCTGCTGGCTCTTAGATTGCACCCCTGGTGTGTGTGTGTGTTTATTTATTTTTTTCCTTCTAGATTTCTCGCAGATTTGTGTCAGTAGTATTCAAAATTCTAAACCCCCCAGTACAAATGCAAATAAAGTAGTTAAATAAAGTTAAAGATTATCCATGCGTGGGATTCCTATGATGTCCGCGTTCTCCTACAGTACTCTTCCAGGTGAGGCCGGTCACATGGTTGTCAGCAGCGCTGTGTTTCTCAGTAAAGCCAACATTTAGATGCTAATCCTTTTATGTGTGGGAATATGTTTATGTAGAGAAATGAGAGAACAAATGGCAAAAGCCACTTTAGAATGCTGGCAGAGATTTTTGCTCATTTTTTCAGTGATCATTTTGTGTCAATGTTTTGTTTAATTGTGTTTAACCTACTTTTTGTTTCGGTGTAAAACCAGTGTTCTTTTTCAATTGAAATATGTTTTACACTCCTTGTTTGGGTTCATATAGATCGTATATTGTATGTTAATACGCTTTAAGGTGATTAGGAATAGGTGGTTGTTGGCAAATGTGAAAAGGCCAAAAACATCACAAGTAAACAGGACTTATAAGGTGTAATTGTGATCACACAAATCATGTAAAACAAATATTATATTACAGGTTTAAATATATATGTGCACATTCAAAGGTGTAAGGCCGGTCATAGATGATTTGAACCCTGTGTGGGCAGGCTGAATTTATCAAGTTGATGGATCAATCAACTTGGGTATAACCAGCCTGCTGGATTCCCTTGCAACTATCGCTAGCAGCGGCTATAGTAGCAATAATTACTGTCTTCTCCAGGCAGGGAAGGGGTCCCCCTGATGGGAGCAGACGATTGCTCAATGGGAGGGATTCCTATTTCAACACTGTCTGTGTTAATGGGGGAATCGTGATCATTTCTTTCCTGCAACCTGTGGCCGGCCTTAGGTATAGGATAAACTTCTGATATAATCATATGTTCCCATACAGGTGTCCTAAAATACCACCACTGTTAAATATTCAGGTTATCTGAAGTTTTGCCAATACAAGGGGAAGAGTGATAATAATAGGACACCTGAATATGGGGACATAGAGTATAACATATCACAGGTTTATTCTGTACATGTGCTGTACCTAATTCTTATGAATGTGCACATTTAGATTTAATTCTGTATTAATAAAATATTTGTTTTATATGTTTAAATAGTAATTGTTTGTAATTCATGTGGCCTTTGGAAATTTTAGTGCAATGGTTTAGCTCTAAGGCTTAGTCTACACTTGCTGTTTCTGAAGTAAGGTAAAAATTGGCAGCTGAGTTGTGTGTGACATCCTAATCCCACCACCCAGACACTTAAGTTGACACAGTAGACGGATACAGTTGTTTCTGCGTATGGCAAAAATTTGTACCCCATTGGTGGATTTGTTGGGCAGCATTGCCAATGTAAACCAGTCAATTGAATAAGGCCGCACTGGAACTGCAAAACAAACAGGCTCTCAGTTAAACTGCAGTATTCCTATTTAAAAACCCCATTTGACTATCAAAGTACAGGTTGCAGTATTCCATCCTTAATGCCTGTCAACCCCTCCTGTACTGCTCTCTGAAAAGCGATCCACTGTGGATTGCTCTTCAGACAGAACTGCATAGGTAAACAAACCCTAAGTCCCCATTCACACTAGCGTGACTTGTCAGGCGACTTGGTCGCCTGACAAGTTGCGGTGGGTCGCCTGCCATTGATTAGCACAGGACCCATTCTAATAGGAGCGACACAAGTCGCTCCGACTTAGAAAAAGGGTCCTGTACTACTTTGGGGCGACCTGCATTGACTTCAATGATATGAAGTCCGTGCATGTCGTGCCGAGGTCGCGGTGCACGCTAAGAGTAGTAGATGAAATACATGTAATAATAGAATTGTAGCAAGAGCATGCAACTCCTAATGTGGTGCTTGGAGATTATTTGTAAAGAGGGGGGATATACTGTATATTATTTGGCATCAAGCATGCTGGACATTTATTTTACAGGTACTTGTATAACGCCGTTAATTCACACAGCGCTTTGTATAACGCCGTTAATTCACACAGCGCTTTGTATAACGCCGTTAATTCACACAGCGCTTTGTAGAACGCCGTTAATTCACACAGCGCTTTGTATAGTGCCGTTAATTCACACAGCGCTTTGTATAGCGCCGTTCACACAGCGCTTTGTATAACGCCGGTAATTCACACAGCGCTTTGTATAACGCCGTTAATTCACACAGCGCTTTGTATAACGCCGTTAATTCACACAGCGCTTTGTATAGCGCCGTTAATTCACACAGCGCTTTGTATAGCGCCGTTAATTCACACAGCGCTTTGTATAGCGCCGTTAATTCACACAGCGCTTTGTATAGCGCCGTTAATTCACACAGCGCTTTGTATAGCGCCGTTAATTCACACAGCGCTTTGTATAACGCCGGTAATTCACACAGCGCTTTGTATAACGCCGTTAATTCACACAGCGCTTTGTATAGCGCCGTTAATTCACACAGCGCTTTGTATAGCGCCGTTAATTCACACAGCGCTTTGTATAACGCCGTTAATTCACACAGCGCTTTGTATAACGCCGTTAATTCACACATCGCTTTGTATAACGCCGGTAATTCACACAGCGCTTTGTATAGCGCCGTTCACACAGCGCTTTGTATAACGCCGTTAATTCACACATCGCTTTTTATAACGCCGGTAATTCACACAGCGCTTTGTATAACGCCGGTAATTCACACAGCGCTTTGTATAACGCCGGTAATTCACACAGCGCTTTGTATAACGCCGTTAATTCACACAGCGCTTTGTATAACGCCGTTAATTCACACAGCCCTTTGTATAACGCCGTTAATTCACACAGCGCTTTGTATAACGCCGGTAATTCACACAGCGCTTTGTATAACGCCGGTAATTCACACAGCGCTTTGTATAACGCCGTTAATTCACACAGCGCTTTGTATAACGCCGTTAATTCACACAGCGCTTTGTATAACGCCGTTAATTCACACAGCCCTTTGTATAACGCCGTTAATTCACACAGCGCTTTGTATAACGCAGTTAATTCACACAGCGCTTTGTATAACGCCGTTAATTCACACAGCCCTTTGTATAACGCCGTTAATTCACACAGCCCTTTGTATAACGCCGTTAATTCACACAGCGCTTTGTATAACGCCGTTAATTCACACAGCGCTTTGTATAACGCCGTTAATTCACACAGCGCTTTGTATAACGCCGTTAATTCACACAGCGCTTTGTATAACGCCGTTAATTCACACAGCCCTTTGTATAACCCCGTTAATTCACACAGCGCTTTGTATAACGCAGTTAATTCACACAGCGCTTTGTATAACGCAGTTAATTCACACAGCGCTTTGTATAACGCCGTTAATTCACACAGCCCTTTGTATAACGCCGTTAATTCACACAGCCCTTTGTATAACGCCGTTAATTCACACAGCCCTTTGTATAGCGCCGTTAATTCACACAGCGCTTTGTATAGCGCCGTTAATTCACACAGCGCTTTGTATAACGCCGTTAATTCACACAGCGCTTTGTATAACGCCGTTAATTCACACATCGCTTTGTATAACGCCGGTAATTCACACAGCGCTTTGTATAGCGCCGTTCACACAGCGCTTTGTATAACGCCGTTAATTCACACATCGCTTTTTATAACGCCGGTAATTCACACAGCGCTTTGTATAACGCCGTTAATTCACACAGCGCTTTGTATAACGCCGTTAATTCACACAGCGCTTTGTATAGCGCCGTTAATTCACACAGCGCTTTGTATAGCGCCGTTAATTCACACAGCGCTTTGTATAACGCCGTTAATTCACACAGCGCTTTGTATAACGCCGTTAATTCACACAGCGCTTTGTATAACGCCGTTAATTCACACATCGCTTTGTATAACGCCGGTAATTCACACAGCGCTTTGTATAGCGCCGTTCACACAGCGCTTTGTATAACGCCGTTAATTCACACATCGCTTTTTATAACGCCGGTAATTCACACAGCGCTTTGTATAACGCCGGTAATTCACACAGCGCTTTGTATAACGCCGTTAATTCACACAGCGCTTTGTATAACGCCGTTAATTCACACAGCGCTTTGTATAACGCCGTTAATTCACACAGCGCTTTGTATAACGCCGTTAATTCACACAGCCCTTTGTATAACGCCGTTAATTCACACAGCGCTTTGTATAACGCCGTTAATTCACACAGCGCTTTGTATAACGCCGTTAATTCACACAGCGCTTTGTATAACGCCGTTAATTCACACAGCGCTTTGTATAACGCCGTTAATTCACACAGCGCTTTGTATAACGCCGTTAATTCACACAGCCCTTTGTATAACGCCGTTAATTCACACAGCGCTTTGTATAACGCAGTTAATTCACACAGCGCTTTGTATAACGCCGTTAATTCACACTGCCCTTTGTATAACGCCGTTAATTCACACTGCCCTTTGTATAACGCCGTTAATTCACACAGCGCTTTGTATAACGCCGTTAACTCGCACATCGCTTTACAAATATATTGTACTTTCACATCAGTTCCCTGCCCTCAAGGCGCTTACAGTTGAAGGACATATTTTGTGTAACCTATTAATTGCAGGCCCCAGCAGTTGTATTAACTAAAGTCCTAGTAAATAAAAGTGTTATTAAACCCTCATGTAAAATGTGACCTATAACCGCATACTACAGGGCTTCTCATTGCTGTCTGTCTCCACTCCTTGCAGGGTCCCATGGAGACCTATGTACTTTCATATCATGGTCGGTCATGTTACCATATGACTATGGTACGCTGCTTTCAGCCTGGGACAGAGCACACTTGTGCTGGTTTTTCCAAAGGGATGAAGAAGCGTATGTACTGCTGATGTGAGCTACATGTGCTGTGATATCAACAGGACGAGGGACCAAATACTGATGAATGAGCAGTCATTTGACTTCTACAGTGTGCAATGCATTCCCTGTCCTCCCCGACCAGACATCCAAGCTAGCAGCACTGATCCATAAGGCGATAGTGGTAACAAAAAGTAAAGGTTGTTGTAGATGGCTTGAACTGTGATTGATTCCTACTGAATCTACTGAATCAGACAACATTCAAGCTGTATGTCCCTCTGTTAACTTCACTCAGCTCTGCAAAAAGTCAGACTGTCAGCCGTACAGTGTCTGCATCCAATTGTATGTCCAGTCACCATTCAGGTATTCTGACTGCTGTGAGCGTTGGCTCTGAGAATACCATAGCCAGCAGTGGAGATTCATCCATCTGTAGTGTTTAGCATGGACAAGAGGAATCCCTTAGATGTCAGCCTATATGTCTATGACTAATTTAGACGATTGGAGATATATTTTGCAAAAAAAAAAAAAAAAAAAGTTTTAATTTTACTTTAAGGTTCAAGCGGTATTAAACCCAAAACCAAAATGCAATATATTTCACTTTACAAATCCTTATACAGTATGTGGTGGCTGCATTAGTTTTCTTTTTTAAAAGCTTATTTCCCCCCCCTTTTTTACCTAGTGGTCTGGCTAGTAACTCCCCTCCTTTATTAGTGTGCCCCCCATCTGGATGGAGCAGCACAAGGGGGCACAGCAGGCAGTCTGGGGGAAGGGTAGTGTTAAATGTAGTAGCAGATTTAAATACACTAACAAATTAAAGCCAAAATCCAGCTCACACTTTTTAATCGGGTATAGAAAAGAATCTAGCTGCAAAGCAACAAAATGTGAATATTTCAAAGGGGGCGATTCTTTTCTACACCCATTGTACAGCAAACAGTTTTTTTTTTCTTTTGGGATAAAGGTTTTACATAAAAGCTGGTCATTGTAAGCACCCCTGTTAGTGTTGCATCACTGTAGACTGATTATACATCTGGAAGAGAGCTTGTTCTTTAGAAGAACAGACTTACTGGTTGGATCACCAGATGAAAATAGGAGAAAAGCCTAAGGCCCCTTTCACACTTATGCAACGCGATTTTGCTGCGACTTCGCGGCGCGACTTTGACGCGATTTTGAAAGCAATGGCAAGGCTATATGCCTCAAAACGCATTAAAATGGTGGCAAAGTAGTGCAGGAACTAGTTTGAAGTCAGTGCGACTTCAAAACGCACTGATATGAATGGGGCTCATTGAAAATAATGGAAAACGACTTGTCATGCGATTTTTGCGGTCCAAAATCGCGGGACAAGTCGCACTAGTGTGAATGGGGCCTAAGAGAGAAAAGGAATAAATAGCCATCACATGTAGGATTTGGTAAGCAGCGATATGTTTGCCTTTGGGTTTAATACTGCTGTAAGCTTTCCCCTCGTTTTGTCACAGCCAGCTTGGCGCTACTGTCAAAGGCAGGACCAATCTTTTGTTTACTTCAGTTGAAGATTACGCAGGTATGTATAGAACAGCCATATCTGGAACATATATGAGAGAGAAATAATACAAGTGCTAATCAAATGTACACAGCCCTGGAGCAAATAGCAGTCATGGTTAACGTTCCTAAAGAATGCGTTTTATGTCTGAGTGCATCCAGAGACGCAGAGCTGCAGCTGACAATTGTGAAACGCATTTGACAAATTTCAGTAGTATTTGACACTAAAGAGGTTTGTGGGTACCTTAATTACATGTAAAAGGTTGTGCTGACTTTTTCCTGGCACAGATCAGTGAATGGAATCTATTACAGTACTGGGTGATAATTTCTACTTGTTGAGAGAAGTGGTATGTGGCACAGGTAAGTGGGTAGGAAAGATACCTGCGTTTTCATTATCTCTGTGTTTTTTATTATGTCATTAATATTATTGTATACAGGAGCTAACTGCTCATTATCCAGTTCAAGGCTACCTGCAGGCTTCATTGCCAAAGAAAATAGATTCATTTAATCTTTTCAGGCATGCGTTTTATACACTCATTATTATGTGGTACAGCTCTAGTTATGTTCTTACATCAGTCGTTTTTTGTAAACCATCAGATTAGGATGTAGTAGAAGTAAACATGCTTGGCAAAACAAGGAAGCCTGTTCTGAGAAAAGCTGCCATTAACCACTCTACCTAAAAATGCTAGTTGACTGGCTGTCATGCTGATCCAATACCCTTAGTCACAGAATTGCATGTGTGAAGTTCAAAGGTTTCACTATGACTTTGGGTCAGTGATGGAGGCTACTATAATGTATAGAGAGAAATAGCCGCACTCCAACTTGAAGGTGAAAAATATAAAATCTGTTTTATTCGTATCCAAAAGATAAAAGCAATTCAAAGTGTATCTATAATATAGTCAGAGACAAGAGATGTCAACATAGTAGTTGACGCGTTTCACTGATAAACGTCCGCTTAGTATAATATAGTCGAGACAAGAGATGAACGCATAGTATTTGACGCGTTTCGCGGATAAACGTCCGCTTAGTATAATATAATCAGAGACGAGATGAACGCATAGTAGTTGACGCGTTTCACGGATAAATGTCCGCTTAGTCGTTACGACTAAGCGGACGTTTATCCGTGAAACGCGTCCACTACTATGCGTTCATCTCTTGTCTCTGACTATATTATGGATACACTTTGAATTGATTTTATCTTTTGGATACGAATAAAACAGATTTTATATTTTTCACCTTCAAGTTGGAGTGCGGCTATTTCTCTCTATACATTATAGTTGCCTGGACTGCGGATCCTTGCTGCACCTTATTTTGATGGTTGGGATTACCTTATCACTGGAGCGGTTCTTTTGCCCTTTCTTCTGATCTGTGACAGTGATGGAGGCTGCCTGGCAACTGGCTTTTTAGAAAAGGAGGTTATCAATAGCAACCCTCTATATCTCTTAGAAGTAGAGACTGCAAGACACAAGTACAGCCAGGTGGGTTATGGTGAAGTGGGCTTAAAGAAACCCTCTGCCAACCAACTACAGAGGTGAGACAGGGCTCAGTAAGATGGGTTATTGGCTTTTCCATGGCACGAATCTGCAGCAGAGAAACTTCAGCCCTTTTCATAATTAATCAGCAGTGGCACAGGCAGAGATTTGTACCCTGTACAAACTAATGGCCAGGGGTGTTGCTGTTGACATGTAACTGTTCATCCAACCCCGGGCGCAGACAGTTTGCATCTTAGCCTAGTCACCAGTGATGGCGAACCTTGGCACCCCAGATGTTTTGGAACTACATTTCCCATGATGATCCACTACACTGCAGAGTGCATAAACATAATGGGAAATGTAGTTCCAAAACATCTGGGGTGCCAAGGTTCGCCATCACTGGCCTAGTGTTTCTGGCCACATAGGAACTGGCTCCAAGAATTCATTCAATTTTCAGCCAACAAAATTGAGTGAGGCTACTCTGCCATTTACGGGAAGAAAGCCTTGTATTTTCTGAATGAGTACAAGGCATCCTCTGATTGGCTAAGGTGGATATCTAGGAGATCACCTACCCCCCCCTCTACCTCAGCCAGGTAGAAGAAGCCCTGCATTCACCCAGAAAATACAAAGCGGTCTGTGAATGGCTGAGTCCTACTGGATTTTGTTCCAGAACAGGATGGGAAGTCCTGTTCTACATACTGTTCATACTAGGGATGCACCGATCTGACTTTTTTGGATCCAATACCGATATCTGGCATTGTGAAATCGCCGATACCAATACCGGAACCGATCCGGAGCTACACACAAAGCAAGCAGCTGCAGTACAGAGCAAAGATGGTGCTTCATGTGTGTGGCTCCTCCATTCACAGGCGGAGTGCATCTGATATCACTCCGCCTGTGAGCCGGGCCTATACAGGAAGTAGCGGCTCCCATCCCGTACTACTACTGTACCTAGTAAGGGATGGCTGAGTCGTTACTTAGCAAAAACCGGATCGGCCAGTGGATCGGTCAATGTTACCGATCCCCCGATCCATCAAAAATGGCCATATCGGCGCCAATATCCGATCCGAATATCGGATCGGTGCATCCCTAGTTCATACAGCTTGGCCCAAACTATTTTAAAGTGACAAAGCTGGGATAACGCTTTAAAGCCAAACTCCAGCTAACGCTGTTTTAAACAGTTACAGCGAACAGAATTTTTTCTTTAAGTTAATAAAAGCTGACTGTTGTAAGCCCACCTGTCAGTGTTAAATAGTTTACTGAAACTGACACTTCGGCTGGACAGCTTGGTCTGTTAAAAGAAGTTGAAAAATAATCGGCATATTGGCTGGATCATCAGGTGAAAGTAAGGGGAAACCTAAATGCAGCTGCCTCATCGGAGATCTGTTAGGTTGTCATATATTACATTATAGTTTTTGGGTTTGATACCCTTTAACAGTAAATTCCTTCTATGGATACTTGAAATTCAGTTCCTCTATGCATTCCTTTGGTGGAGAAGATTGCAGGCTGCAGAAATGAGTGGAATTAAATCCGTGAGCACAATAGTTT